>NC_041388.1:464255776-464381870 GCF_002162155.2 Triticum dicoccoides | reverse complement strand
CCGCCCCGCCGCTCCGGTGCCCCCTCCTCCATCCTAGGCACCCCCTACCGTGCCTGAAGGTGAGACATCCCTCTTTTTCCTTTTTTCTGTTTTTTTAGATTTAGTTTAATTAGGTTTAGTTTAATTTAGGCTTGGTTTAGTTTACGTTTTGTTTCTGTTTTTTAGGTTTAGATTTAGTTTAGTTTAGGTTTAGTTTATTAGGTTTAGTTTAGGTTAAGAAGAAGAAGAAGAAGAAGAAGAAGAAGAAGAAGAAGAAGAAGAAGAAGAGGAGGAGGAGGAGGAGGAGGAGGAGGAGGAGGAGGAAAAAGAGGAAGAGGATGAGGAGGAGGAGGAGGTGGAAGAATAAGACTAGGGGTGCATCACCGACGAAACCGGGTCGAGCGGGTTAGGGGGTTCCTCGGTGTCGATGGAACCCTAAATAGCAAGTATCGTCGGTGCGAGATACATGTGGCTGTCGGTGTCGAACACTATATCCATGTCCCACAAGTGATTCCAGCGCTCGGCTTACCGCAGCAAAATTTCACAGCGTCGATGGCAGTCGAACACCATTGCGAATTTGTCTTGCAGCCTCTGCGATGACGATTAAAAGCCAAGTGTTGAAACTTGAAACACCCAAACTGACTCAAGTCGGTTTTGTTGTTTGAACTTTCAAAACTTGGCTTTAATCCTCATCTCAAAGGCTGCTAGACAAATTCGCTAAGTTGTTCGACCGTCATCGACCACTAGAACTATTGTTACGGGATGCCGAGCGCCGGCTTCACTTGTGGGATGTGGATCTAGTGTTCAACGCCGAGCGCCACATGTATATCGCACCGATGATACTTTCTATTTAGGGTTCCATCGATGCCGAGGAACCCCCTAACCCGCTCGTCCTATTGTAAATATTTAGTTAGGTTGACGGAAAAAACAAAATTGCTATGTTACTCATCTATTGATTTAAATGTGCAGTTTTTTCGTCGCTGCGAGTGTCTAGTGTTCGACGAGCTCCGCCCCTGCGTTCATGGGTGAGCACAATTGACATCTCCTCCCCCTTCACTTGCTTTGTTCCGGTCTTCGTGACGATGAAACTTGCTAGCTATAGGTGTCTTCAATCATCAGTATGCGTGACCACTATGCCTCTTCCGTTCGAAAGGGTTACATATATAAATATGCATGCATTTGCATATTTATAACTGTTATTCTTTAGAATTGTCCAACTTTATCCATGGACAGACCGAGTATGTGTAGATTGGGTTCTTTTTCCCATATGCTCTGCTTCGGATCCGATGCAGAATTTCATCAGTGCCACCCCGTTGTTCTCCGGGTACACATCCTCTCTGCTTATTGCCAAGACGTGTATCAGGATAACAGCGGGGAGGTGCTGCCGAAATTTTGTGTCGGATCCGGAGTAGAGCATGGGAAAACGAACCCGATCTACACATACTCAGGTGGAATTAGGACCTATCTTCACCTATTAGCGTCTAGGTTGCAAGGACATAATAAAAGTGACAAACTCCATTAACTAGTGAATATATACATGCTGATTTATATATAAATTTCTTATGTGTCCAGTAGCTAGGCAAGATGACTAATCATGCGTGGATGTACACCGGCCACACTAGTCAGAAAGACATGACCATTGAATGGTTAACAAAAACCAAGGGGTTTCTGAGAGCCGCATTTGCAAATGGCCAGAGAACAACATGGTGCCCCTATGCCGGGGTGCAAAAATTGGCACAAGAGGACAGAGGATGAAATGGGCAAACACCTGCAGAAGAGGGTTTTTATGCCAGATTATATGGTGTGGGCATTTCATGGCGAGTCTGCCCAACATTCCAGAGCAGAGGTGCTTCATCGTTGCACCGACGACCATGGTGCCAGGATGCAATACATAGTGCAAGACTTTGATGATGCTCGGCACTCGGACGATGAGATGGAGGACTCTACAAAGGCCTTCAATGAAATGTTGGAGTCTTCAAAACGTCCTCTCCATGAGCACACTGAGCTTTGTCAGCTGGATGCCATCTCACAAATAATGGCTCTGAAGGCTAAATTCAACTTGGGCAGAGAATGCTACGACGCAATGATGACAACATTTGGACGTTTTCTACCCAAAGGCCATGTACTACCTGCAAACCTGTACCAGTCAGATAAAATCCTCCGTGCTCTTAAGATGCCTATGAGAAGATACATGCCTGTGAGAAAGGATGTGCCTTATTTAGGCTTCAATATGCGGACTTGAACTATTGTCCCATTTGCAAGTCATCCAGGTATGTTATGGTAGACAATGGTATGGGTGAGAAGACGCAGACCAAAATCCCCGTTAATGTTCTTTGGTATATGCCAATCATACCAAGACTTCAACGTCTTTTCATGGTCGAAGAGACGACCAGACAGATGACATGGCACAAAACGGGCAAAAGAACCCAACTAGATGCAGATGGGAAGCTGATGATGGTGCACACATCCGACAGTGAAGCATGGAAGCGCTTCGATGCATTACATGATGACAAAGCGGCAGATCTAAGGCATCCACGAGTCGGCATCAACACGGATGGGTTCAGTGTGTTTGGTCTGATGGCAGCCCAATACAGTTGTTGGCCCGTATTTGTCTTTCCACTCAATCCCCCCAGACAGATTATGCAAAGAAAGAACATTTTCCTGACGTTGATAATTCCAGGGCCCAACTATCCGTGGAAGAATATGAATGTGTACATGCAGCCGCTGAAAGACGAATTGCAAGAAGCCTTGAATAATGGGTTCAAGACATACGACGCCTTTAGCAAACGGAACTTCATAATGCGTGTCTGGTACATGTACTCGACGCATGACTTGCCGGTGTATGCGCTATTTGTTGGTTGGTGTGTGCATGGAAGGTTCCCGTGCCCCTCATGCAAGGAAGCTCTTGAGTTTCGTTGGCTTCAGGCCGGTCGCAAGTTTTCTTGCTTCGACATGCATAGATAGTTCCTGGATCCTCGCCATAAGTTCAGGAAAGACAAGAAGAACTTCATCAGAGGTAGAGTTGTCAAAAACTATGCACCACCTGCGTTGACAGGCCAAGAGACCCTGGATTGGTTAAATGCTCTCGAGCCAGATCCAGAGCATCCAGGGTATTTCAAGGGGTATAATTCGAAACACGCCTGGACTCATAAGACATGCTTGTGGGATCTGCCTTACTTCAAAGACCTCCTTTGCCCACACAACATCAACGTGATGCACACTGAGAAGAATATCGCCGAGGCACTTTTTGGTACATTGTTCGGCATAGATGGGAAGTCACAGGATAATACTAAGGCCAGAGTTGATCTAGAGGCGCTATGTGATAGGCCATTACAAAACATGAAAGAACCGAAAGGAACAGAAGTGGAGGAAGCCAAAGGCATGGTTCAATCTTGGAAGGCCAGCTATGAGGGAATTTATCTTGCGGGTGCAACAGCAGTTGATGTTCCCCGATGGGTATGCAGCGAATCTAAAGAGGGGAGCGAGTCTTGATAAATTGAAGATATTTGGTCTCAAGATTCATGATTGGCACATATGGATTGGGCGGGTAATGCCGGTGATGTTGCGTGGCTTCATCCCTGAGGATGAATGGCTAGTACTGGTAGAGCTGAGCTATTTCTTCTGTGTTCTTTGTGCGAAAGAACTATCGCCTGGTCTGCTAAAAGAAATGGAAGAGTTGGCGCCGGAGTTGATCTGTAAGTTAGAGAAGATCTTTCCGCCGGGCTTCTTTGATCTAATGCAACACTTGATTTTGCATCTCCCAACCAAGGGAAGAATGGGGGGGCGTGCAAAATCGTTGGTGCTACGCAACTGAGAGGATGCAGAAGACACTACGAGCAAAATGGAAAAATAAATGTAGAATTGAAGCATTGATGGCTTAGGCATTCATTACTGAGGAGGCGGCAAACTTCGTGACAGCACACTACGAAGCCAAAAAATCGTCATTTGCATAATCTGAAGCCTCGGTACAATGCTGACGACCCTAAAAAGGGTGGATCCAACCTCAGCCTATTCAAAGGGGATCTCGCACTAGTCGGTGCTTCTAATTCCTTAACATTGGATTTCAAAGAATGGTAGATCATTTCATTGTATATCTTCACCAACCTAACAGAAGTGCGGCCGTACATCGAGTAAGTTCTTGGTACATTGTTTCGCAACTTCTAATTCCTTTGAACTACTCTTATTCCCGGATAAATTTGATACAGTCGATATGTCGCCAAATTCTCGTATGGAGCGGTGATCCAAAAGGATTCCGTCGAAGAGTATGAGCTTCTGGCAAAGCATGGAGGCGGCTATCCCGGTTTCATATCTTGGTTCAAACAAATGGTAATTTCCATTTGACCATTTCATTTCTTCGTCTAATTTATGGCTAATGCAACAATCCCTTCCGTATTAAACTTGTAGGCTAATTCAGAGTCTATGGACGCCAAATTGAGACAACTCGCTAATGGTTTTGACTCTAAGGTCCGTTCATTTGACAAATACGACATCAACGGGTATCGCTTTTGTACCTATGGCAAAGAGCTATCTATGGCCTACCGAAAGTCTACAAATTGTTGTGTCTCTGCTATCAACAGAGGAGATGCCGAGTATTATGGAAGAGTTGAAGCAATTTATGAACTTCAATTCTATGGTGCAAACCCACCAAACATTGTAGTCTTCAAATGTTATCGGTTCTAGCCGAAGGAGACTAGAAGGACTCATGGACACTTAAGGCTAGTGGAAATCAAACAAAGCACCCATTTGGATGTTCCCGATGTCTATATTATGGCTCAACAGGCAACCCAAGTTTTATATCTACTGTGGGCCTGTCAAAATGATCCAAATCTCAATGGTTGGGATGCTGTTTATGAAGTGCCGCTACGTGTTAGACCACCTCCCTCCAATGAAGAGGATTACGAACCTCACATTAACCCAGACACATATGAAGGAGAATTCTTCCAAGAAACACGTCTTTCCAAAAAAACGTTTCAAGAGCCGCTCTACTTCACCCCAGAACATTGAAGTAGACAGCGACAGTGAACCCGACTTCACCCCTGAGCCGGAACAAGAAGAGCCTGAACTAGAAGAGGTTACTGTTGTGGATGACCTGTCAATGCTTGACCAATTACGTAAAGGTGGCCTTCCACATGTTGATGCGTTTATTAATGATGATGATGAGCACGTCATTACTAATAGTGATGATGATGAGGCATTTATTTATCCCAAAGCATTTATCGAACCGACGATCTAGATTATTATTAGGTATTCAATTTTTTATGTTGTACTTGATTTATATAGTTACTTGTATGATTGTATGATTTATGTAGTTAATTGTATAATTTTCTTACTTTGTATGATTGTTTATTATACATAGTGTCATGGTCTTGATTTATGTCCCCGTCGGCCCTCGCCCGCTTTATGATTCAGATGCGGTAAATTCTCTTTTATAACTATTTGTTGCATTCCGCATTTATGACAATTATGGCCATCAAGTTGACATAGAGATATTCTAATCTAGGTGGTATGTGAACCGGAATTTGAAACCGACCCCCTTGCCGAGAAGTTAAATTTAGTTGAAAAGAAAATGAGTATTTGAAAGAAAAAAATAAAATAATTAAAGAAGAGAAGATGACATTGGAGTTGTATGTTGCCGATGTCGTCGATGATCGCTAGATGAAGATGAATGCAATGCGCCTGAAGCTTAAGAAGATTAGAAAATATGCCATTGATAATGAGGCTTGGTATCATTATGCCGTTGGATCAATTGTTACCTTTGTTGCGATCTTCATTGCATTTGTTGTGATGAGGGTAAGTTTTCTCTAGTGTTTTGCTTAACAAATGCATACTTAGCTTATTTTCCTCCTAATGGCATAATTACCTAAGTTAGATAAAAATGGCATTTTTACCTATGTTAGTTCGAAGAAGAAGAAGAAGAAGAAGAAGAGAGGATAAAAAGAAAGAGAAGAAAATATCTTATTCTTATTCTTCTTCTAACTTTCTTCTTTCCCAATTTGCAGATTTGCTTTCGATGAGGAAGCTTGCGTTGATGGAGTCTGCTCTTCTCCTTGTGCTTCCTTTTTGTTTTGATTTTGTAGGATGAACAATGTGAAACTTGCTACCTATATATGTATGTATGGATGAAACCATTGTATGCTTGTTGTTGGATATGTTGGCTAGCTATATATGTTGCATATGGACTTTTCATTGGTATGCATATGTGTTGGATGATCATATCCATATGGCAGGGATATGATTTGGTATGTACTAGTAACATGCCCATGCGTTGCAACGGGAGAAAAAAATCCCGCATCCATCAATTTTTGTTTTTTAAAAACTGCAATATCATGAATTATCGCCTCGAACCACACATGTACTAGCTATGGAAATTAAAAATCAATCCAAAAATAACTACACATTGAGAGAATCATTTGATATAAATTGGTGCTACAAAAGATGTTGAGCACATCGGCCATGTGATAATAGTGTTACTGAGATATTTGAAAAAAAAAGCATCAAGTCAATGCAGAGTAAAGTTGGGTTTTGTATATAATAATTAAACATTATATCAAAATGCATTGAACAACCTAAAAGATGTGTTCCTAGAATTCCAATCCTTTCATTGGTCACAGATATAACCGAGCACAGAAATATTACCTGATTACTTTTAATCTGGGTTGTATAGATTGAATATGAACAAATAATCGAAGCTATTAAAAATATCTCATTTAGTAGGTCACAAAGTAAACAAATCCTATTCGAAGATATAAAGCATATAACAAAAGGCTTTAAGCATCATGCATCACGATATACCCCTCTTGCACCAAAGCACAAAACTTACATAGTGCTACTTTGCAACGCACAAACCTAGTTACTCCCCATCAACACTTAAGTTTGAAACATGACATATGTAGGGTGTAGCGGAGTAAACATTATCGCAACTGGAGCTAGAAAAAGGGAGCATAAAAAGAAACTCTTTACACTAAACAGAAAGATGCACACTATGCCTTTTTCAGACCTAAATATTGCACTATGTCTAATATCCCAAAATATTACAAATACAATCAACTCTACAATAAGAATGGTTGAATTCATCGTAGAACATATCATCAATTTAATGCCTAGCTGCAAACCGAAGAATCAAACGGCCATGATAACTTAAAAACTAAAACCAAACAAGAAGAACATATCACTAATTGATTAGATGGCTGTTGAGAAGTAAGGCATTTAAAAATTAAATAAACTATTAGTTTAGATGATTGTTAAGTGGTACTTTCTCCGTCCCTAAATAAATGTCTACAAAGTTGTATTAAAGTTGAGACACTTATTTTAGAATGGAGAGAGTAGTAAAGCTTTAATAGATCCACCTCCAAGACTTCGACTTTGAGTAAGCTATTTCCTCATAATGCATGCAGAATTGTCGAGAAGTGCAAAAGTCAGACCATAAGAAGTACACGTAGTTGACAGATGAAACATAAGAACAGCATGCCGTATAGGCTTTTTATAAGAAGGAAAATGTCTACCTTGTAGCTAGTGTCAGGCTTATCCGCAGCCATAAACCACGAGGTTCAATATCACATCTGCCTCAACTGTTGACTGGTATCCTCACCCCTTTATAGTTCCTGGATGTCAAGATCGTTGCTCTTTCAGCTCCAGCCCTTACCATTAAATCTTCAGTCTTGTTAGGAGATATGCACTGCACAATGGAAGATCGATATGCTACAATCCATCAGCTGGTCTGTAGCTACGCGCGTCATATATGCTGCACCGATTAGTCCTTACGTACCTAAGTTGGAACATAACATCAGTCATCAAGCAGTGCAGCCTACAACGTATATTACCTTATGGTTGCAGTAATGTTTCTCCAAGATCTTGATTGGAAACTCGGTTCCTCCGCTGGCCGGAGCAGCACGCAACAAAGAGATCTTGTGCTGCTCCTTCGAGCATGGTCAGCCATGCAGTCTACTCATGTGAATGGTGGCTGGAAGACGGATGCCGGTGCCGTGTTGTTTTCAGAAGTTGACGACAGTGCGCCATGCTCATTGCTGTCCATCGGAGCAACAACAGGCGCCAAGTTTCAGGCACGTCATGGCGGACGGGAGGTGGTACTACACGTTGGTGCCTAGGTGTCCGCACCGCGATACGAAGTACCTAAAGAAGCGGCGTCGGGGCCAAGAGCCGCCTGGATCCACGGAGTTGGGAGGATCGGCTGCAGCCGCGCGTGGTAGTGCCATGTCTCAGTCTGGAACTCTGGATGTGCTTGCCGAGCACACCGCTGCCGCGTGTGATACGTCTTGCCTCTGTTCTGGATGTGCTTGCCAAGTGCACTGACTTCTTGTGCCATGCGGTAGCTGGTTGACTCGCTGCGCCATTACATGATGTGTCCCGTTGTGGCCATAGGCAGGGGCCGATCGATCCTATAGTCGCTGGTGAATCCAAGTTCGCGCCTAGGCGTGCATGCGCTAAGGCATTGTTCATCAATTAAGCTGTGTGCATGCCTGCTTGAGGCTATCTTTACACGTTCATGTGCAGCTTGTGCCTATATGGTTAAGTTGCTAAATCGAATCATCCCGGTTGGGCGGAGGAGCTCAGAAGGCCGACGGGGGGGTGGCTGGGCACAGGAGCTCTGGCAGAGAATGAAGGGGCTGACCAAGGGCTGCGCAGAAGAGCTCCGGTGATGGAAGAGGACGATGGCCGGCGGCTGGGCGGCTGGGCGGAGGAGCTCCGGTCGTGGAAGAGGATGACGGCCAGCGACCGGGTGGAGGCTCCCGCGGTGGAGGCATGCTTGTACAGGCAGCCGCATGGGGTGAAGATGATGAGGGCGACAGCGATGGCGACCTCAATACCACAGGGCAGGGCCGGCTCAAACGCCTTACAATTTGGGAACACCCCTGTCGGCTCCCTCGATCTGCTTTCTTCTACATCTCCCATCGACTCCTTCGTCCACCACTGCTGTCTACGGACCAGCGACCTACAACTCATGTGTGCATAGCGGCCCGGCCGATCGTCCTTCTTGATGGTGGACTCCTGGGGCGTGACGATCGTAGGGCGCTGAGGCAGCTCAGGGTGGACACGGTCCGGGCCGGTCCGGTGCCTGACCGAGCCGTCGTTTGGACCGGCCGTCGGCGGTCCGGACCGGACCGGACCGAGCAGCGTCGCGGTCTTGTTTTCAGGGACCGGACCGCAGCGACGGAAGCCCGAGCCGGACCGAGCGGCTCGTTTGGACCGGCCGGTGGTCACCCCAGAGCTCGCGCCGGAGCACGGCGACGCGGGGAGGGCGCTGGACGCAGCGGGGCCTGTCGTGGAGGTGTCCGGCGACTTCTTTGACTCAAGGTGGACTGCACGGCGGCCAGGCAGAGCTCAGGCAGCAACAGCGACGAAGAATCTGGCACGGCGGCCGGTGCACGACGACCGGTGTACAACGGCGGTGTAGGGCCTCCTGCTTCAATTTCTACCTTCCAGGTAATAGATCCGAGCATGGCGCATCCACTAGACATGCTTGCCAGCGTCAGGGAGGCAGGTGGCCGCGCGGATGAACGACGGCGGCGCTGACCAGCGCACGACCGACGCGCCCGCCATGCAGCTCTGGCCACGCGCTCGCCACGCGCCGGCCGCGACCTCGACACACCCTCGCCACGCCCCTGCCACGTCCTAGGCACGCTCCCGCCACGCCCCCGCCTCGTCCAGACATGCCCCCGCCACGCCCTGGCCATGCCATAGCTCGTGTTCGTCGGTCCGCTCGGTCGGACCGAGCTTTCACCGGACCGGACCGAGGGATTTTCGGTCCCGTTTGCAGGGCCCGGACCGGCTAGATTTTATGCCGGGCCAGGACCGAGCCTGGCCAGTCCGAGCGGGCCGCGAGCCGGACCGGCGGACCGGACCGTTTCGTCCAGGCTGAGAGGCAGCCACCGGGAGATCGCTTAGGGGACGGCGTCGATCCCCACCCTTCGGTAACGAAACCCTCCAAGACCGGTCGAGCGATTCCTTCTTTTCCTGTGTGTCGCGTGCCTCTCAACAGCTTCGAGTGATTCTTATAAACTAGCGCAAGATCGGTGAGGTTTTTTTTTCATTTGTAGGAGTTGATTGGCTTTTGTGGGTTGGGCTTGTTTCGCACGGCTACTGGTCCGAGCTATTTGATGAGGACATCAATAAAATTGTTACACCCACAGCCCCTGCTGCTATACATACTGGACCAATTACTAGAGCTCGTGCACGCCAACTAAATTACCAGGTACTTTCGTTTCTTGGTAATGATTCTAATGTTCATGAGAATATGATGCTGCCTAAATTGGATACATTTGTTTTGCTTACAAATGAAGGGCCTAGCTTGGAGAAGGATGCACATTGGAGCAAGAACAAGCATGGAGATGATGGCATGCGCAAGGGGAACAAGAACGGAGTTACAAGTGATGATTTCAGGACTTTGAAGCCACCATAATGGGTGCATGAAGCCTTGGACGAAATATACAAGATGCCACTTCATAAATTTCGTCCCGAGGCTATTTTAGGTGCTGCGTCACCTTATTATTGGGCCAGGCCCATGTAATTTCGAAATACATAAGTATAGGCTATTTTTAGAGTCCGTATGTGTGGGGAAACAAGAGATAGGGTTGATTTCGGACTCCTCCACCAAGAGCCACGAAATTCCCCCCTCTTCCTCCATATATACAGCCCTTAGGGCATCGTTTAGACTTTGGGTTTTGTTTAGATTAAAAGTTCGCCATAGCTGCAACTTCGCGTACTTCGTTTGTGTTCAACGACCAGACAAAGGCGTCACAGAACCCCACCTTGATCAATAAAGCTTTCATCTTATATTCGCAATATCCAGATTGCAATCTTAGTTTCTTGCTTGTTCTTCGTTTGCTCGCAGGAAACAGACCCTCGTGGTCAGGTTGATCGTGCTCCGGCGTGGTCAATAACCTCTCAGAGTTGGTTTAGCGATTGCTAAGGCGCGACGTCCTCGCACGTTCGTAGTCGGATCGTCAAAGTCGACTTCCACCAAAGCGAAATCCACCATCTCATCGAAAGACGGGACACCTTTGCCTCTATCACTATTGGTCCTATATATAGAGATCATTCAATACTTCGCTAGGCTGCGGCTCGTCACGGATTGTTCTTTTTTTAGATATAGGAGAGATTTTAAATCTCAACCGTCAGTTTTTATGATCAACATAAAATCAACGGATAAAAAGGTATGGCATATGGAGAACTATGAAAGGCTCCTTCCTTTAATATTAGATATTATTTTTTTAAATATAGGAGAGATTTTAAATATCAACCGTCAATTTTTATGATTAACATAAAATCAAGAGATAAAAAGGTATCGCGTATGGAGAACTATGAAAGGCTCCTCCCTTTAATATTAGGTATGCATGTGTTGTTATGCTTGTTGAAAGTATCTTCAAATGTGTATATGTATCACTGAAATTCTGTCAAATTGAATGAATTTAAGAAAAAACAGGAAAATAGGGGTTGTACACGCTCTTTGCCGTCAGCTGGCAGACGGTGAAGAGGTTTGCCATGAGTCAGCAGACGACAAAGCTGTCACGTGGCAGCTACCTGTGCAACCTGGGGGCACTAGGATGGCCTATATGGTTGCTTTGTCGTCCGTTGGCGGATGACAAAGACCTTTGCATCTATGTCGTCTGCCAGCGGACGACAAAGCATGCCATGTGTCAGCTACCTGGGCTGGCCTACATGGGCACTTTGCCATCCGCTGGCAGACGTCAAAGATGCAAAGGTCTTTGTCATCCGTCAGCAGATGGCAAAGCACGCCGTTAACCCCCTAATGGACCTAACCTGCCACGTGTGCCCTCCAGGCTCTTTTCCGTCTGCTGGTAGACGGGAAAGACCATTTCATCTTTGTCGTCCGCCAGCAGACCGCAAAGAACCCTTTGTCGTAGCTTATTCAGCCGGACCTATTGTCGTCTGCTAGCAGACGACAAAGACCTTTGCTGTCCGTCGAGCATGCCTTTGCCGTCAGCCATGGCTGATGGCAAAGTTCCTGATTCGTGTAGTGTGAGGGTGGACTACTCCCTCCTTATCGTGGTGGCCGCCGGGATGATGAAGAAGGCCACCGGAGATGATTCCCACCTCCGGCAGGGTGCTGGAATGGGTCTACATTGGTTTTCGGTGGTTATAGAGCCTTGTGGCGGTGGAGCTTCTAATCTAGGTTATCCCCGAGGGTTTCTGGAATTTTTGGAAATTTATAGGGTAAAGAGGGGGTGCGGGAGGCCACCGAGGTGGGCACAACCCATCTGGGCGTGCCTGGGCCCCCAGGAGCGCCCTGGTGGGTTGTGCCCCCCTCGGGGCACCCCTCAGGTGCTGCTCTAGCCCATCCTAGGTGTTCTGGTTCATAAAAAATCTCCAAAAAGTTTCACGGTGTTTGGACTCCGTTTGATATTGATTTCCCGCGATGTAAAAAACAAGCAAAAAATAGCAACTGGCACTGGGCACTGGGTCAATAGGTTAGTCCCAAAAAATGATATAAAGTTGCTACAAAATGGTTGTAAAACATCCAAGAATGATAATATATCAGCATGAATACTTCATAACTTATAGATACGTTGGAGACGTATCAGCATCGCCAAGCTTAATTCCTACTCGTCCTCGAGTAGGTAAATGATAAAATAAATAATTTATGAAGTGTGAAAGCTAGCAAAGTGCACAAGTTTGATCAATGATAATTTCAATCACTTTCCTTAGCATCATAACAGCAACTCTTTCTTATAAAACTTCACATGTTAAAGTAGCAACCAATTCACATGTTAAGGTTCAAACGATGAATTCTCTTGAAACTCAGCAACCTATGTTCTCAATCACCAAGCAATTGCAATTCAACTTATTCAACAGGGTCTAAGTAAGAGCTCCACATACTCAACCATCATATAGTCTTCTATGATTGCTAGCACTCACCGCATACACATGAGCAAAACGTTTCAACCGGACACATGGAAAGTTAGGGGCTTATAATTTCGCCTCCCAACGTATTCACCTCAAGGGTGATGTCAACAATAATAACTCATGCTACCCATATCCAACTGGATATATGTGCCTAGATCTTTCCTCACCACATGATGCTTTCCAAAAAAGAAAAATAAAAAGGAATAGAGAGAAAACCTTTGACTCTTGCATGAAAGTAAGTACATAAAAGTAAAAGATATGCCCTTCGCAGAGGGAAGCAGAGGTTGCCATGAAGGAAATATGCCCTAGAGGCAATAATAAAGTTATTATTTATTTCCTTATATATCATGATAAATGTTTATTATTCATGCTAGAATTGTATTAACCGGAAACATAATACATGTGTGAATACATAGACAAACAAAGTGTCACTAGTATGCCTCTACTTGACTAGCTCGTTAATCAAAGATGGTTATGTTTCCTAACCATGAACAATGAGTTGTTATTTGATTAACGGGATCACATCATTAAGTGAATGATCTGATTGACATGACCCATTCCATTAGCTTAGCACCCGATCGTTTAGTATGTTGCTATTGCTTTCTTCATGACTTATACATGTTCCTATAACTATGAGATTATGCAACTCCCGTTTACCGGAGGAACACTTTGGGTGCTACCAAACGTCACAACGTAACTGGGTGATTATAAAGGAGTACTACAGGTGTCTCCAAAGGTACATGTTGGGTTGGCGTATTTCAAGATTAGGTTTTGTCACTCCGATTGTCGGAGAGGTATCTCTAGGCCCTCTCGGTAATGCACATCACATAAGCCTTGCAAGCATTACAACTAATATGTTAGTTGTGAGATGATGTATTACGGAACGAGTAAAGAGACTTGCCGGTAACGAGATTGAACTAGGTATTGGATACCGACGATCGAATCTCGGGCAAGTAACATACCGATGACAAAGGGAACAACGTATGTTGTTATGCGGTCTGACCGATAAAGATCTTCGTAGAATATGTAGGAGCCAATATGGGCATCCAGATCCCGCTATTGGTTATTGACCGGAGATGTGTCTCAGTCATGTCTGCATTGTTCTCGAACCGTAGGGTCCGCACGCTTAACGTTACGATGACAGTTATTATGAGTTTATGCATTTTGATGTACCGAAGTTAGTTCGGAGTCCCGGATATGATCACGGACATGACGAGGAGTCTTGAAATGGTCGAGACATAAAGATTGATATATTGGAAGCCTATGTTTGGATATCGGAAGTGTTCCGGGTGAAATCAAGATTTTACCGGAGTACCGGGAGGTTATCGAAACCCCCCGGGAGCTATATGGGCCTTAGTGGGCTTTAGTGGAAAGGAGAAAGGGGCAGCCCAAGGTGGGCCGCGCGCCTCCCCCCTCCCCTAGTCCTATTAGGACAAGGAGAGGTGGCCGGCCCCCCTCTCTCTCTTTCCCCCTCGGGGAATCCTATTCCAACTAGGATTGGGGGGGAGTCCTACTCCCGGTAGGAGTAGGACTCCTCCTGCGCCCTCCTCCTGGCCGGCCGCCCCCTCCCCCTTGGATCCTTTATATACGGGAGCAGGGGGCACCTCTAGACACACAAGTTGATCCTCGTGATCGTTCCTTAGCCGTGTGCGGTGCCCCCTGCCACCATATTCCACCTTGATCATATCGTTGTAGTGCTTAGGCGAAGCCCTGCGTCGGTAGAACATCATCATCGTCACCACGCCGTTGTGCTGACGGAACTCATCCCCGAAGCTTTGCTGGATCGGAGCCCGGGGAGCGTCATCGAGCTGTACGTGTGCTAAGAACTCGGAGGTGCCGGAGTAACGGTGCTTGGATCGGTCGGACCGGGAAGAAGATGTACGACTACTTCCTCTACGTTGTGTCAACGCTTCCGTTGCGATCTACAAGGGTACGTAGATCATACTCTCCCCTCTCGTTGCTATGCATCACCATGATCTTGCGTGTGCGTAGGAATTTTTTTGAAATTACTGCGTTCCCCAACAGTGGCATCCGAGCCTAGGTTTTATGGTTTGATGTTATATGCATGATGTCACATCCCTAGCTTCTGGTGTTGCCTGGTGTGTGCATCATGTTTAAATTTTGAAACTTGAACTGAGGGAACTTGGAAGCCTCAAAAACTTAAATAAAAGAAGGGTGAAAACCCTAAAATCTCATTCATTGTTCCAAAATGCTCTTCTTGGATGTTTAATATTTTTGGCAAGGGTTTTGATCCAAACCAAAAATATTGAACATTTTTAAGGATTTATTTTTGGGACTTTGAATTTAAATCATTAGCTATTTGAATTTGAATTATATTCATATAACTAGAATATAATTTCAAATACCCCTGAAATATTTTATGAGCTTTTGGAAAAGTCCATCTAGCAAAATAAAAATATTCAGAGGAGCTTTTGGCATTGTTTGAATTATTTTAAATTCAAAACAGTGGAAAAAGATTAAATAAAAATAAAACAGAACAGAAAAAAAAGAACAGAAGCCTACCTGGGCCACTTACCTGCAGCCCACCTAGCGCCCCACCTGGCCCAGCAATGCGGCTGAGGCCCAGCCCAGCTCCCCACCGTCTTCAACCTCTGCCAGTAGGCAGAGGCGTGTCGACGCGCCCGTGCCCGGGCCTCCACCTCCTGCTTCCCCGTGGCAGCCTCCCCGACATCCTCGCGACGCCACGGAGACACCCAGAGACTCCCCTCGTTCTCCCCTCTCCCTCTGGACCGCTCCCCCTCCTCTGGCTCTCTCTTTCCCTCTCTTCCCTGTGATCCCCGAGCGCAGCCGTCGCCGCCGTTCGCCATAGCCGCAGCCACCAGCCCTCCCTCGCCCCTCCGCCAGTTCCAGAAGCTCCGCCGCTGACCTCTACACCGACCCCGCCAAGCCACACGAGCGGACGCGCTCTGCAGCGGCTTCCCCGACCTCTTCTTCAAGCTTCGGCCGCCGAGATCGCCGGCGACCGTGTGCCCTCCCCGACGCCTCCCCGAGTTCGTCGTCCGCCCCGTTCGAATCTCCGTGAGCTTCTCTTCTATTCCCCTCTCTCCCTGCGCGCTTTTGCCCGCTCTATCCATGAAAACCACCGGAGCCGAGAGCTCCGTACCGCCGGCCATGGCGGCGCCGTGGCCAGGGCCATCCCAGCTTGCGCCTGAGCGCGTCACCATGTTCGCCGCCCTCCCAGGAGCCCGCAGCGCCCTTCGGTCTCTCCTCTAGTGCTCTATAGCGCCACCCCAGGATTGCCTGAGCTGCTGCCACCGCCAAACCTCGTTGCCGGCGAGATTCCGGCTGCCCCGTGACCACCCGTCTGGTCCATTAGATGCGCGAGTGCAAGAGCTCCTCCCCGGTGCACTCAGCGCGCCAAACCATCGCCCCTAGATCAAATCCGAGCCGCAACGCCGTGCGGAATGGTCGCCGCCGGCGATACTCCGGCGACTGCCGACGTGGCACGCTTAATTAGTGTTAATGATCCAACTAATTAACCCCTAGAGCCACTGACAGTGGGACCCACATAATTAGGTTACCGGCTAACCAAAATAGTTAGATTAATTAATAAAACGTGTGGACCCACGCGTCAGCATTGACCCGCTGACGTGGCCGTTGACCTGGTCCCACCCGTCAGCCACACAAACCAACACTGTGTCACTGACCAGTGGACCCCACTGGTCAGGTTTGACCCGGACCAGCCCCTGTTGACTCTGCTGAGGTCAGCATGACGCCATGCTGAAGCAATATTCCTTTTCTGGAATTTAGTTTATTTTATAAATAATCAGGAAATTCCAGAAAATTGTATAAACTTCTAAAAATCATAGAAATTCAACCGTAACTCCAAATTAAATAATTTATATATGAAAAATTATCAGAAAAATCCAATCTATCCATCTGTACCATTTCCATGCATGTTAGAACAACTTATCACTGCTGTTTAGGACAAATGAAGTGAATGGCATTTAAATAATCACATATGGGGTTTGAATTTGAATCTTGTATTCAAACCAACTTCATTTAAATCATAGCTAGGTGCATTAGCCCAAAACACATTCATATTGCCATGTCATAGCATGCATCATATTGTGCATTGCATTGATTGTGTTCTCCCTTGTTTGCCGGTATTTGTCCCCTCTTGATAGACGTGGTTCGACGATGAGTTCGATGACACCGATGAAGAGCTATGCTATCTTCAGAAGTGCCAGGCAAGCAAAAACCCCTTGTTCATTCTGATACAATCCTACTCTCTCGCCCTGCTCTCTTTTAATGCATTAGGACAACACCGATTCATCTGTTACTTGCTGCGGTAGCTGAACCCCTTTATCCTTTGCATGACCTGTCATTGCCACAGTAAATAGATGAAACCCACTAGCATGAGTAGGAGTTGTTTGAGCCCTGTTGTGCCTACTCATTCATGCTTGTTCGTCATGCCTGCTACTGCTTAGAGTTGAGTCAGGTCTGATTCATCGGGGATGAATCAGAGGCGTGTGAACATGTCCTACTGTGTATGAACTAAGTGTGTGAACACGATTTGGTAAAGGTAGCGGTGAGAGGCCATGTAGGAGTACATGGTGGGTTGTCTCATTGCAGCCGTCCTCAGGAACTGAGTTCTGTGTTTGTGATCCATGACCAGCTACTACCACACATTGGAATGCTTAAGTGCCCCTCTCGGCTTCTTAATCACCCTTGTTCTCTGTCCAGGAGTTGCAACTAGTTTCTGGTGTTTGTAGGTAGTGTTAGTAGTCTACCAAGTGACACCCGGTACAGGTGGGCTTGGGACAGACTAGGCACAGTGGCCCGGTGTACCAAGTGGCACCCGGATGGTGGACTTGGGAACCCTGCACACATCGTTTGGGGCCGTGAGCGACACCCCGGTCGGATCTCCTTGCGGATGGAACCCGAATAGGCGATAAACCTGGACAAGAGACTTGAGTGTTTAGGTAGGTCGTGGCCGACTCCCTCGCCCGGCTTCCGCTTGAAGGTTGTCGAGGTACATGACGTGTATAGGGCGGTAAGTGGCGAGAGCGTGTGTGAAGAAGTACACCCCTGCAGGGTTATCATTATCTATTCGAATAGCCGGATTCCTCGGATATGGAAACTTGGACCCCTTGCATAGTTCATAGACAAGTGAAAGTGGATACTCTAAAATACGCAAGATAAGCGTGAGTGCTATGGATGGCGTTCTCGTAGGGAGACGGGAGCGGATCCATAGTGGTGTATTGATATGGTGAATATGTGGACTCGTGTGCGCCACCTCAAAAGAGTTACTTGCAGTCGTAGTTCAGGATAGCCACCGAGTCAAAGCTGGCTTGCTGCAGTCAAACTCCACCATCCCCTTTGTTGATAATGATGCATATGTAGATAGATCTGATGTAAGTCTTGTTGGGTACATTTGTACTCACGTTTGCCTATTTTATGTTTTTGCAGAGAGACTTCAGTCTCACTAGTAGTTCCACGTGGACTTCGACGTTTAGCTTGTTACCTCAGCTACGATCTTGTGCCCTCGGCAGGATCTGGTAGATAGTCAGGCTTCTCAGCCTTTTTCATTTATAAATGTCTGTACTCAGACATGTTAAGCTTCCGTTTGTGCTTTGACTTGTATGCTCTGGTTGTTGGGTCATGAGACCCATGTTTGTAATGTCTCGCTCCTCGGAGCCTATTGAATAAACTACTTGAGTCGTAGAGTCATTTTGTGATGCCATGTTGTATTGCACATATCGAGCATATTGTGTGTATGTTATTGAAATGCTTGGTATGTGTGGGATCTGACTATCTAGTTGTTTATCTTTAGTAGCCTCTCTTACCAGGAAATGTCTCCTAGTGTTTCCACCGAGCCATGGTAGCTTGCTACTGCTCCGGAACACTTAGGCTGGCCGGCATGTGTCCTTCTTCGTTCCTGTGTCTGTCCCTTCGGGGAAATGTCACGCGATGAATACCGGAGTCCTGTTAGCCCGCTACAGCCCGGTTCACCGGAGTCCTGCTAGCCCAGTGCTACAGCCTGGATTCACTCGCTGATGACCGACATGTTCGATGCTGGGTCATGGATGCCTGTCCCTGTAAGTTTGTGCCACTTTGGGTTTACGACTAGCCATGTCATCCCGGGCTCCTTATCATATGGATGCTAGCGACATTGTCATATACGTGTGCCAAAAGGCGCAAACGGTCCCGGGTAAAGGTAAGGCGACACCCGTGGGAATACCGTGCGTGAGGCCGCAAAGTGATATGAAGTGTTACATGCTAGATCTATGTGGCATTGAGTCGGGGTCCTGACAGCGTTGGTATCAGAGCTTGACTGCCTGTAGGATTACCAAGCCAAACTGGTCGAAGTTGAGTCTAGAAATGCTTTAGTTATATAAGGGAATTGATTGTGGGATGGAACGTAAGGCTCTTTTTACTCCTTATACCTTATGCCCTTCTGATCTGAGTCATCTTATCTTTCCTACGGGGATTAAGAACTAGGCTATCTCTTCTTTCTATCAGGATCACGTGTTACTAATCCGTAGACTTATAAGATTGCTGGGTTTAAGTCTCAGTTCAGTTCCTACTACCTCCGTACGTTAACTTTTGATCTCGAAACCTTGATATTGTGCTTCTGAGTGGTTATGCCACCATTTTTGTGAATGTCTCAAGTCTTTTCTGAGCATTTACAGCCGTTATGCTGTCCGAGTCATCCCAGGTTTCTAAATAGTCTGATGCATTTGCAAAATTCTCTCCCCCTGGTTTCGATGTTCCTTTATGCCAGCTCAATCACACTAATTGTTAAGTGGAGGTATTCTATTGCCTTGACATTTATGTTGGAGTTATTATTATGACCCTAGGTGTCTCAGGGGATCATCTAGTGGTCTAGCCATGATTTGTGTCTCAGTGTGAAGATTCTGGCCTTTACTCTCGAAAGCATCCCGTGATGCTACTTAGTAGTAGGTATTCTATTCCTGGGTTCTTGAACTCGAGATTCACTCTACTTACTTCATGTTGATAGTGTTTGCTAGCTCCCTTAGGTTATTAGTAACCTTGCGATAGTCCTCGAAGTCCGTGGTATCTTCTTCTTCCAAATACCATGAACTACTTATGGCAGAAGTTCCTCGTTGAACTGAACGATCACAACCAGAGTGCTCTTGATGAGTTCTCCGTTATATATTGTGGCTCTGCCAGTTCTACCTTTCTGCATGGGTTATCCGGAAGAAATATGTTGAACTTCGTTCGACATGCTAAACCATGCATCCACAACTCAGAAAATCGTATGTTCCTTTGAGTTGTCCCTCTTTGGCTGTCTCCCGACCATCCTCTATCAGTTGATAACCAAGAGTATATGTGCATTTGTGTTCATCGATGCCCTATTATCTCTGTGGTCTGTTAAGCCATTCCATTCCGGAATGACTAGGAGAAACAAACTCCAGTACCTCATCCATATCTAGGATTGGGTCAAAGCAATTGTGCTTCGCAGATCAAATTGCTAATTCAGCTTTTGTTCTGTTCTACCTTGAAGTGTTACCCTCTTTATGTCAGGATTGTCATGAGAATTGCACCACCTCTTATGAATTCTTGACACAGTAATACTTCTTGCCATCATTGTTCATTCCTCGGTTCCCGTGTCATTGTAACCGGAATGCCGACAAGTGTACCGTGATGTGCGAAATCAATACTCCTAGCAACTCCGTTGCTTGGTAGTTAATGGACAATATTCTCATTCTTAGCATGCTGGTTATTGAATTATCATTCTAAGTCTGATCGTGCTACCTAGTCCTTATTTCCGGTGCACTCTTCGATCAATGAGCTAGGATTGTGTCAATCCCTCATTTTTTCTTTTTTGATCATATCATCTTGTCCTGAAAAGCAAGATTGTTCTCGAGCTTAGAGACATATCGGTGGTTCGTGATTTTCCGTATATCTTCTCGGAAGTATTACCAGGTTGTCACCTGACTGTTATGTTGAGCTCGTGATCAAGTTGGTTTATCCTGTAAACCACCCCTTCTCCAAGAATCTGTGTGGGATACCCCTGAGCTAGTTGGCTAAGCTGAACAACAACTTGGAGAGTTGGAAGATAAAAGCTTGCCTGACATAGTTCGTTCCAAAGGGATATTCTTGTGTAGTGTGTGTTGAAGAAAGATGATATCTTCATCGATTGGTCCCCGTGATCAGTTGCTGGACCTATTGTCTCATCAATCCTTTGATTTGAGTGTGGGCTATCGTCAAATCAAATCAGTACCAACGATGTTTGTAATGTTGTTTTACTCGTGGTTTTCCTCGAGCATACACCATTATATTCTTTGGGTCTGACCAATACTATCACCTTGTTCACATGATGGTGGAAGTCCAGTGATATGGAAATTCTGATGAGTTGTTGTTGAGCCCATCGACAACATCCTTGTCTCCTCCATGATTTTGTTGAACATTAAGCTAGTGTTGGAAACTTTTGAAAGCATTTCTTCATGCTAGCTCATGAAGTATATGTTCGGATGTAAGAAGTGACTTCCTCCAGTTCATGTGCATTAGATGCAAGTTGCCGCCATGGATTCGAGAAAGTCAATGTTGTTTCCTTTGGAATCATCCCAAATCAGTCACGCATACGTGCGAAGTATTCTGTGGTTCGGAGACTTGCAACCTCCATTCTATATGTGTCCCTAGCACACCAAGCCACTGACTGATTTGTTCAGGAAAAGGAGTTGATGTGCTAATCCTAGGTCATGCACGAGACTTCAATATCCTCAATTATGGTTCCCTACCTGAACTCGGTAGTGTTTTATTGTAAGACTACCATGTGATCATGTTTTGTCTGGGACAACATGTTCACATGTGTGCAGCAGAACCAGCTCATGTTTCGGAGCTTACTACCGTAGTCCATTTCCCGAGAATCTCGCAACGTCATCTCGTCGATTGTGTTGCAAACTTTCATTTTTTCTTCCTAGACTCGATGAGTCTGGATATCTTGACACCAACCAGATCTGAATCTCAGGCAGATATGATGGTTGGAACATTTCCCAAGAACTATAATACTGGTCCCTCGATAACCGGTAAAGTGGATGTCGTGGCCAACCCACCTAGCCGGAAGACCTATTATTGTAGTATCTTGATTGAAAATGTTGGCCACATCCTCATAAGGATTTCGCAGGATTTACCTCCGTAATTGATCTTATGGATTTTGTGTTCCCGAAGTCTGACCTTTTACTTGATGTCTAGTTACCAAACCATTTCAATGAATGGGATATGCTAGCACATCAAGGAGAACATTAGGAGTGGAGTGCTAAATGTCTCTCGGTCGATCATCCAGATTTTGTTTCCTTGGCCTCGCTAAGGTGAAATCTGAGAAAGTGTTATCTTCCTTTGCATCTGCATCGTCCATCGTTGTTCATCAAGGTGGTATGTTGTGTTGCCAGGATCCTTGACACGGATGTTGGTAAAACCTTGATGAATATGGGAATGCTCAAGTTCTTGAGAGCACGCACAAGCGCTAGGTGTTATCATCGGCACTAACTGGGTTTGCTCTCAGCTTCCTCGGTTATACTATAACTTCTCAAATAGTGGATTCACTCTCTATTGTTGGGTTCTTCCCCAGTTACCAGAATCATTCCCAGCATTTGCATTTTGTTCCCAGCTTGCACCGCCAATGTGCCATTCTACCATGGGTCTCTTCCATTTCCGGTGGTAAGCAAATTCATCCATTACGTTGTCTTCAACAAGGTAATCCACATCATCCAAGTCCGAGTATGCCATTCTACCGACCCCCTCCAAACGGTCGCTCGAGAATTGCCTTAGGCTGGTTTAAAGAGTTTCAATGATCTCCGAATCAAAGGTAATTCTTTTTGCCACTTAAGGGGATATATCTACGAGTCACCATCCCTAAGATGCCTCGTTGTGGTATCATGGCAACTCAACTCCTCGCTACGTTGACAATCAATTACCACCTTCTTAAGCGTGAAATTGTTATCTACCTAGTGAACCTTCGTCATCTGTTCCACTCCATTCCTCTAGAGGTGTGCTTCGTGTCTCAGCTCAAGAGATGTTGCTATGACTCACTTTGTGAGCTGATCCTAAGTTGATTGATTTTTGAGAAGATCGATTCTTTCGGAGTTGTCCTTTTCCTCTTGCTGTCATGCTAGTTGGAGTTCTCAGAGCAAGACGACGGGACAAAGATGGTGATCGAATCAACGTTCATTCGAAGTGCAACCTGGATCGTGAAGATTATACTAGTTTGCATTTCCCCTTCATCTTACCCTACGCTTGAATCTCGAGACGAGATTCTTGTTTAGTGGGGGTGAGTTGTCACATCCCTAGCTTCTGGTGCTGCTTGGTGTGTGCATCATGTTTAAATTTTGAAACTTGAACTGAGGAAATTTGGAAGCCTCAAAAACTTAAATAAAAGAAGGGCGAAAACCCTAAAATCTCATTCATTGTTCCAAAATGCTCTTCTTGGATGTTTAATATTTTTGGCAAGGGTTTTGATCCAAACCAAAAATATTGAACATTTTTAAGGATTTATTTTTGGGACTTTGAATTTAAAACATTAGCTATTTGAATTTGAATTATATTCATATAACTAGAATATAATTTCAAATACCCCTGAAATATTTTATGAGCTTTTGGAAAAGTCCATCTAGCAAAATAAAAATATTCAGAGGAGCTTTTGGCATTGTTTGAATTATTTTAAATTCAAAACAGTGGCAAAAGATTAAATAAAAATAAAACAGAACAGGAAAAAAAAAAGAACAGAAGCCTACCTGGGCCACTTACCTGCAGCCCACCTAGCGCCCCACCTGGCCCAGCAATGCGGCTGAGGCCCAGCCCAGCTCCCCACCGTCTTCAACCTCTGCCAGTACGCAGAGGCGTGTCGACGCGCCCGTGCCCGGGCCTCCACCTCCTGCTTCGCCGTGGCAGCCTCCCCGACATCCTCGCGACGCCACGGAGACACCGAGAGACTCCCCTCGTTCTCCCCTCTCCCTCTGGACCGCTCCCCCTCCTCTGGCTCTCTCTTTCCCTCTCTTCCCTGTGATCCCCGAGCGCAGCCGTCGCCGCCGTTCGCCATAGCCGCAGCCACCAGCCCTCCCTCGCCCCTCCGCCAGTTCCAGAAGCTCCACCGCTGACCTCTACACCGTCCCCGCCAAGCCACACGAGCGGACGCACTCTGCAGCGGCTTCCCCGACCTCTTCTTCAAGCTTCGGCCGCCGAGATCGCCGGCGACCGTGTGCCCTCCCCGACGCCTCCCCGAGTTCGTCGTCCGCCCCGTTCGAATCTCCGCGAGCTTCTCTTCTATTCCCCTCTCTCCCTGCGCGCTTTTGCCCGCTCTATCCATGAAAACCACCGGAGCCGAGAGCTCCGTACCGCCGGCCATGGCGGCGCCGTGGCCAGGGCCATCCCAGCTTGCGCCTGAGCGCGTCACCATGTTCGCCGCCCTCCCAGGAGCACGCAGCGCCCTTCGGTCTCTCCTCTAGTGCTCTATAGCGCCACCACAGGATTGCCCGAGCTGCTGCCGCCGCCAAACCTCGTCGCCGGCGAGATTCTGGCTGCCCCGTGACCACCCGTCTGGTCCATTAGATGCGCGAGTGCAAGAGCTCCTCCCCGGTGCGCTCAGCGCACCAAACCATCGCCCCTAGATCAAATCCGAGCCGCGCCGCCGTGCGGAATGGTCGCCGCCGGCGATACTCCGGCGACTGCCGACGTGGCACGCTTAATTAGTGTTAATGATCCAACTAATTAACCCCTAGAGCCACTGACAGTGGGACCCACATAATTAGGTTACCGGCTAACCAAAATAGTTAGATTAATTAATAAAATGTGTGGACCCACGCGTCAGCATTGACCCGCTGACGTGGCCGTTGACCTGGTCCCACCCGTCAGCCACACAAACCAACACTGTGTCACTGACCAGTGGACCCCACTGGTCAGGTTTGACCCGGACCAGCCCCTGTTGACTCTGCTGAGGTCAGCATGACGCCATGCTGATGCAATATTCCTTTTCTGGAATTTAGTTTATTTTATAAATAATCAAGAAATTCCAGAAAATTGTATAAACTTCTAAAAATCATAGAAATTCAACCGTAACTCCAAATTAAATAATTTATATATGAAAAATTATCAGAAAAATCCAATCTATCCATCTGTACCATTTCCATGCATGTTAGAACAACTTATCACTGCTGTTTAGGACAAATGAAGTGAATGGCATTTAAATAATCACATATGGGGTTTGAATTTGAATCTTGTATTCAAACCAACTTCATTTAAATCATAGCTAGGTGCATTAGCCCAAAACACATTCATATTGCCATGTCATAGCATGCATCATATTGTGCATTGCATTGATTGTGTTCTCCCTTGTTTGCCGGTATTTGTCCCCTCTTGATAGACGTGGTTCGACGATGAGTTCGATGACACCGATGAAGAGCTATGCTATCTTCAGAAGTGCCAGGCAAGCAAAAACCCCTTGTTCATTCCGATACAATCCTACTCTCTCGCCCTGCTCTCTTTTAATGCATTAGGACAACACCGATTCATTTGTTACTTGCTGCGGTAGCTGAACCCCTTTATCCTTTGCATGACCTGTCATTGCCACAGTAAATAGATGAAACCCACTAGCATGAGTAGGAGTTGTTTGAGCCCTGTTGTGCCTACTCATTCATGCTTGTTCGTCATGCCTGCTACTGCTTAGAGTTGAGTCAGGTCTGATTCATCGGGGATGAATCAGAGGCGTGTGAACATGTCCTACTGTGTATGAACTAAGTGTGTGAACACGATTTGGTAAAGGTAGCGGTGAGAGGCCATGTAGGAGTACATGGTGGGTTGTCTCATTGCAGTCGTCCTCAGGAACTGAGTTCTGTGTTTGTGATCCATGACCAGCTACTACCACACATTGGAATGCTTAAGTGCCCCTCTCGGCTTCTTAATCACCCTTGTTCTCTGTCCAGGAGTTGCAACTAGTTTCTGGTGTTTGTAGGTAGTGTTAGTAGTCTACCAAGTGGCACCCGGTACAGGTGGGCTTGGGACAGACTAGGCACAGTGGCCCGGTGTACCAAGTGGCACCCGGATGGTGGACTTGGGAACCCTGCACACATCATTTGGGGCCGTGAGCGACACCCCGGCCGGATCTCCTTGCGGATGGAACCCGAATAGGCGATAAACCTGGACAAGAGACTTGAGTGTTTAGGTAGGCCGTGGCCGACTCCCTTGCCCGACTTCCGCTTGAAGGTTGCCGAGGTACATGACGTGTACAGGGCGGTAAGTGGCGAGAGCGTGTGTGAAGAAGTACACCCCTGCAGGGTTATCATTATCTATTCGAATAGCCGGATTCCTCGGATATGGAAACTTGGACCCCTTGCATAGTTCATAGACAAGTGAAAGTGGATACTCTAAAATACGCAAGATAAGCGTGAGTGCTATGGATGGCGTTCTCGTAGGGAGACGGGAGCGGATCCATAGTGGTGTATTGATATGGTGAATATGTGGACTCGTGTGCGCCACCTCAAAAGAGTTACTTGCAGTCGTAGTTCAGGATAGCCACCGAGTCAAAGCTGGCTTGCTGCAGTCAAACTCCACCATCCCCTTTGTTGATAATGATGCATATGTAGATATATCTGATGTAAGTCTTGTTGGGTACATTTGTACTCACGTTTGCCTATTTTATGTTTTTGCAGAGAGACTTCAGTCTCACTAGTAGTTCCACGTGGACTTCGACGTTTAGCTTGTTACCTCAGCTACGATCTTGTGCCCTCGGCAGGATCTGGTAGATAGTCAGGCTTCTCAGCCTTTTTCATTTATAAATGTCTGTACTCAGACATGTTAAGCTTCCGTTTGTGCTTTGACTTGTATGCTCTGGTTGTTGGGTCATGAGACCCATGTTTGTAATGTCTCGCTCCTCGGAGCCTATTGAATAAACTACTTGAGTCGTAGAGTCATTTTGTGATGCCATGTTGTATTGCACATATCGAGCATATTGTGTGTATGTTATTGAAATGCTTGGTATGTGTGGGATCTGACTATCTAGTTGTTTATCTTTAGTAGCCTCTCTTACCGGGAAATGTCTCCTAGTGTTTCCACCGAGCCATGGTAGCTTGCTACTGCTCCGGAACACTTAGGCTGGCCGGCATGTGTCCTTCTTCGTTCCTGTGTCTGTCCCTTCGGGGAAATGTCACGCGATGAATACCGGAGTCCTATTAGCCCGCTACAGCCCGGTTCACCGGAGTCCTGCTAGCCCAGTGCTACAGCCTGGATTCACTCGCTGATGACCGACACGTTCGATGCTGGGTCATGGATGCCTGTCCCTGTAAGTTTGTGCCACTTTGGGTTTACGACTAGCCATGTCAGCCCGGGCTCCTTATCATATGGATGCTAGCGACACTGTCATATACGTGTGCCAAAAGGCGCAAATGGTCCCGGGTAAAGGTAAGGCGACACCCGTGGGAATACCGTGCGTGAGGCCGCAAAGTGATATGAAGTGTTACATGCTAGATCTATGTGGCATTGAGTCGGGGTCCTGACACATGAGTAGAACACAAGTGAGTTGTGGGCGATACAAGTCATACTGCCTACCATCATGTCATACTTTGGTTCGGCGGCATTGTTGGACGAGACGACCCGGACCAACATTACGCGTACACTTATGCGAGACCGGTTCTCCTGACGTGCTTTGCACATAGGTGGCTTGCGGGCAACTGTCTCTCCAACTTTAGTTGAACAAAGTGTGGCTACGCCCGGTCCTTGCGAAGGTTAAAACGGAGTCAAATTGACAAACTATCATTGTGGTTTTGATGCGTAGGTGAGATTGCTTCTTGCTTAAGCCCGTAGCAGCCACGTAAAACTTGCAACAAAAAAGTAGAGGACGTCTAACTTGTTTTTGCAGGGCATGTTGTGATGTGATATGGCCAAGACATGATGCTAAATTTTATTGTATGAGATGATCATGTTTTGTAACCGAGTTATCGGCAACTGGCAGGAGCCATATGGTTGTCGCTTTATTGTATGCAATGAAATCGCGATGTAATGCTTTACTTTATTACTAAGCGGTAGTGATAGTCGTGGAAGCATAAGATTGGCGAGACGAAAACGATGCTATGATGGAGATCAAGGTGTCACGCCGATGACGATGGTGATCATGACAGTGCTTCGGAGATGAAGATCACAGGCACAAGATGATGATGGCCATATCATATCACATATATTGATTGCATGTGATGTTTATCCTTTATGCATCTTATCTTGCTTTGATTGACGATAGCATTATAAGATGATCTCTCACTAAATTATCAAGAAGTGTTCTCCCTGAGTATGCACCATTGCCAAAGTTCGTCGTGCCCAGACACCACGTGATGATCGGGTGTGATAAGCTCTACGTCCATCTACAACGGGTGCAAGCCAGTTTTGCACACGCAGAATACTCAGGTTAAACTTGACGAGCCTAGCATATGCAGATATGGCCTCGGAACACGGAGACCAAAAGGTCGAGCGTGAATCATATAGTAGATATGATCAACATAATGATGTTCACCATTGAAAACTAATCCATTTCACGTGATGATCGGTTATGGTTTAGTTAATTTGGATCACGTGATCACTTAGAAGATTAGAGGGATGTCTATATAAGTGGGAGTTCTTAAGTAATATGATTAATTGAACTTAAATTTATCATGAACTTAGTACCTGATAGTATCTTGCTTATGTATGTTTGATTGTAGATAGATGGCCCGTGCTGTTGTTCCGTTGAATTTTAATGCGTTCCTTGAGAAAGCAAAGTTGAAAGATGATGGTAGCAATTACACGGACTGGGTCCGTAACTTGAGGATTATCCTCATTGCTGCACAGAAGAATTACGTCCTGGAAGCACCGCTGGGTGCCAGGCCTGCTGCAGGAGCAACACCAGATGTTATGAACATCTGGCAGAGCAAAGCTGATGACTACTCGATAGTTCAGTGTGCCATGCTTTACGTCTTAGAATCGGGACTTCAACGACGTTTTGAACGTCATGGAGCATATGAGATGTTTCAGGAGTTGAAGTTAATATTTCAAGCAAATGCCCGAATTGAGAGATATGAAGTCTCCAATAAGTTCTACAGCTGCAAGATGGAGGAGAACAGTTCTGTCAGTGAGCATATACTCAAAATGTCTGGGTATAATAATCACTTGATTCAATTGGGAGTTAATCTTCCAGATGATTGTGTCATTGACAGAATTCTCCAATCACTGCCACCAAGCTACAAGAGCTTCGTGATGAACTATAATATGCAAGGGATGAACAAGACTATTCCCGAGCTCTTCGCAATGCTGAAAACTGCGAAGGTAGAAATCAAGAAGGAGCATCAAGTGTTGATGATCAATAAGACCACTAGTTTCAAGAAAAAGGGCAAAGGAAAGAAGAAGGGGAACTCCAAGAAGAACGGCAAGCAAGTTGCTGCTCAAGAGAAGAAACCCAAGTCTGGACCTAAGCCTGAAACTGAGTGCTTCTACTGCAAGCAGACTGGTCACTGGAAGCGGAACTGCCCCAGGTATTTGGCGGATAAGAAGGATGGCAAGGTGAACAAAGGTATATGTGATATACATGTTATTGATGTGTACCTTACTAGAGCTCGCAGTAGCACCTGGGTATTTGATACTGGTTCTGTTGCTAATATTTGCAACTCGAAACAGCGACTACGGATTAAGCGAACACTAGCAAAGGACGAGGTGACGATGCGCGTGGGAAACGGTTCCAAAGTCGATGTGATCGCGGTCGGCACGCTACCTCTACATCTACCTTCGGGATTAGTATTAGACCTAAATAATTGTTATTTGGTGCCAGCGTTGAGCATGAACATTATATCTGGATCTTGTTTGATGCGAGACGATTATTCATTTAAATCAGAGAATAATGGTTGTTCTATTTATATGAGTAATATCTTTTATGGTCATGCACCCTTGAAGAGTGGTCTATTCTTGTTGAATCTCGATAGTAGTAACACACATATTCATAATGTTGAAGCCAAAAGATGCAGAGTTGATAATGATAGTGCAACTTATTTGTGGCACTGCCGTTTAGGTCATATCGGTGTAAAACGCATCAAGAAACTACATACTGATGGACTTCTGGAACCACTTGATTATGAATCACTTGGTACTTGCGAACCGTGCCTCATGGGCAAGATGACTAAAACACCGTTCTCCGGTACTATGGAGAGAGCAACAGATTTGTTGGAAATCATACATACAGATGTATGTGGTCCGATGAATATTGAGGCTCGTGGTGAATATCGTTATTTTCTCACCTTCACAGATGACTTAAGCAGATATGGGTATATCTACTTAATGAAACACAAGTCTGAAACATTTGAAAAGTTCAAAGAATTTCAGAGTGAAGTTGAAAATCATCGTAACAAGAAAATAAAATTTCTACGATCTGATCGTGGAGGAGAATATTTGAGTTACGAGTTTGGTGTACATTTGAAACAATGCGGGATAGTTTCGCAACTCACGCCACCCGGAACACCACAGCGTAATGGTGTGTCTGAACGTCGTAATCGTACTTTACTAGATATGGTGCGATCTATGATGTCTCTTACAGATTTACCGCTATCGTTTTGGGGTTATGCTTTAGAGACGGCCGCATTCACGTTAAATAGGGCACCATCAAAATCCGTTGAGACGATGCCTTATGAACTATGGTTTGGCAAGAAACCAAAGTTGTCGTTTCTTAAAGTTGGGGGCTGCGATGCTTATGTGAAAAAGCTTCAACCTGATAAGCTCGAACCCAAATCGGAGAAATGTGTCTTCATAGGATACCCAAAAGAGACTGTTGGGTACACCTTCTATCACATATCCGAAGGCAAGACATTCGTTGCTAAGAATGGATCCTTTCTGGAGAAGGAGTTTCTCTCGAAAGAAGTGAGTGGGAGGAAAGTAGAACTTGACGAGGTAACTGTACCTACTCCCTTATTGGAAAGTAGTGCATCACAGAAAACTGTTTCAGTGACACCTACACCAATTAGAGAGGAAGCTAATGATGATGATCATGAAACTTTAGATCAAGATACTACTGAACCTCGTAGATCAACCAGAGTGAGATCCGCACCAGAGTGGTACGGTAATCCTGTTCTGGAAGTCATGCTACTAGATCATGATGAACCTACGAACTATGAAGAAGCGATGGTGAGCCCAGATTCCGCAAAGTGGCTTGAAGCCATGAAATCTGAGATAGGATCCATGTATGAAAACAAAGTATGGACTTTGGTTGACTTGCCCGATGATCGGCAAGCAATTGAGAATAAATGGATCTTCAAGAAGAAGACTGACGCTGACGGTAATATTACTGTCTACAAAGCTCGACTTGTCGCAAAAGGTTTTCAGCAAGTTCAAGGGATTGACTACGATGAGACCTTCTCACCCATAGCGATGCTTAAGTCTGTCTGAATCATGTTAGCAATTGCCGCATTTTATGATTATGAAATTTGGCAGATGGATGTAAAAACTGCATTCCTGAATGGATTTCTGGAAGAAGAGTTGTATATGATGCAACCAGAAGGTTTTGTCGATCCAAAGGGAGCTAACAAAGTGTGCAAGCTCCAGCGATCCATTTATGGACTGGTGCAAGCCTCTCGGAGTTGGAATAAACGTTTTGATAGTGTGATCAAAGCATTTGGTTTTATACAGACTTTTGGAGAAGCCTGTATTTACAAGAAAGTGAGTGGGAGCTCTGTAGCATTTCTGATATTATATGTGGATGACATATTACTAATTGTAAATGATGTAGAATTTCTGGATAGCATAAAGGGATACTTGAATAAAAGTTTTTCAATGAAAGACCTCGGTGAAGCTGCTTACATATTAGGCATTAAGATCTATAGAGATAGATCAAAATGCTTAATTGGACTTTCACAAACCACATACCTTGACAAAGTTTTGAAAAAGTTCAAAATGGATCAAGCAAAGAAAGGATTCTTGCCTGTGTTACAAGGTGTGAAGTTGAGTAAGACTCAATGCCCGACCACTACAGAAGATAGAGAGAATATGAAAGATGTTCCCTATGCATCAGCCATAGGATCTATCATGTATGCAATGCTGTGTACCAGACCTGATGTGTGCCTTGCTATAAGTCTAGCAGGGAGGTACCAAAGTAATCCAGGAGTGGATCACTGGACAGCGGTCAAGAACATCCTGAAATACCTGAAAAGGACTAAGGATATGCTTCTCGTATATGGAGGTGACAAAGAGCTCATTGTAAATGGTTACGTTGATGCAAGCTTTGACACTGATCCGGACGATTCTAAATCGCAAACCGGATACGTGTTCACATTAAACGGTGGAGCTGTCAGTTGGTGCAGTTCTAAACAAAGCGTTGTGGCGGGATCTACATGTGAAGCGGAGTACATAGCTGCTTCGGAAGCAGCAAACGAAGGAGTCTGGATGAAGGAGTTCATATCCGATCTAGGTGTCATACCTAGTGCATCAGGTCCAATGAAAATCTTTTGTGACAATACTGGTGCAATTGCCTTGGCAAAGGAATCCAGATTTCACAAGAGAACCAAGCACGTCAAGAGACGCTTCAATTCCATCCGGGATCTAGTCCAGGTGGGAGACATAGAGATTTGCAAGATACATACGGATCTGAATGTCACAGACCCATTGACTAAGCCTCTTCCACGAGCAAAACATGATCAGCACCAAGGCTCCATGGGTGTGAGAATCATTACTGTGTAATCTAGATTATTGACTCTAGTGCAAGTGGGAGACTGAAGGAAATATGCCCTAGAGGCAATAATAAAGTTATTATTTATTTCCTTATATATCATGATAAATGTTTATTATTCATGCTTGAATTGTATTAACCGGAAACATAATACATGTGTGAATACATAGACAAACAAAGTGTCACTAGTATGCCTCTACTTGACTAGCTCGTTAATCAAAGATGGTTATGTTTCCTAACCATGAACAATGAGTTGTTATTTGATTAACGGGATCACATCATTAAGTGAATGATCTGATTGACATGACCCATTCCATTAGCTTAGCACCCGATCGTTTAGTATGTTGCTATTTCTTTCTTCATGACTTATACATGTTCCTATAACTACGAGATTATGCAACTCCCGTTTACCGGAGGAACACTTTGGGTGCTACCAAACGTCACAACGTAACTGGGTGATTATAAAGGAGTACTACAGGTGTCTCCAAAGGTACATGTTGGGTTGGCATATTTCGAGATTAGGTTTTGTCACTCCGATTGTCGGAGAGGTATCTCTGGGCCCTCTCGGTAATGCACATCACATAAGCCTTGCAAGCATTACAACTAATATGTTAGTTGTGAGATGATGTATTACGGAATGAGTAAAGTGACTTGCCGGTAACGAGATTGAACTAGGTATTGGATACCGACGATCGAATCTCGGGCAAGTAACATACCGATGACAAAGGGAACAACATATGTTGTTATGCGGTCTGACCGATAAAGATCTTCGTGGAATATGTAGGAGCCAATTTGGGCATCTAGGTCCCGCTATTGGTTATTGACCGGAGATGTGTCTCAGTCATGTCTGCATTGTTCTCGAACCGTAGGGTCCGCACGCTTAACGTTACGATGACAGTTATTATGAGTTTATGCATTTTGATGTACGGAAGTTAGTTCGGAGTCCCGGATATGATCACGGACATGACGAGGAGTCTCAAAATGGTCGAGACATAAAGATTGATATATTGGAAGCCTATGTTTGGATATCGGATGTGTTCCCGGTGAAATCGAGATTTTACCGGAGTACCGGGAGGTTACCGGAACCCCCCGGGAGCTATATGGGCCTTAGTGGGCTTTAGTGGAAAGGAGAAAGGGGCAGCCCAAGGTGGGCTGCGCGCCTCCCCCCTCCCCTAGTCCTATTAGGACAAGGAGAGGTGGCCGGCCCCCCTCTCTCTCTTTCCCCCTCGGGGAATCCTATTCCAACTAGGATTGGGGGGGGGGGGAGTCCTACTCCTATCGGGAGTAGGACTCCTCCTGCGCCCTCCTCCTGGTCGGCCGCCCCCTCCCCCTTGGATCCTTTATATACGGGAGCAGGGGGCACCTCTAGACACACAAGTTGATCCTCGTGATCGTTCCTTAGCCGTGTGCGGTGCCCCCTGCCACCATATTCCACCTCGGTCATATCGTTGTAGTGCTTAGGCGAAGCCCTGCGTCGGTAGAACATCATCATCGTCACCACGCCGTTGTGCTGACGGAACTCATCCCCGAAGCTTTGCTGGATCGGAGCCCGGGGAGCGTCATCGCGTTGTACGTGTGCTAAGAACTCGGAGGTGCCGGAGTAACGGTGCTTGGATCGGTCGAACCGAGAAGAAGACGTACGACTACTTCCTCTACGTTGTGTCAACGCTTCCGTTGCGATCTACAAGGGTACGTAGATCATACTCTCCCCTCTCGTTGCTATGCATCACCATGATCTTGCGTGTGCGTAGGAATTTTTTTGAAATTACTGCGTTCCCCAACATGCCATGCGCTTCTTTGTTTGTATGCCCAACCCCTTAGTGCAAAAGAACGTCACGTTTATATTGCCCCTTATGATAGCAACCTTTATTATGCAGTCTGTCTCGTTTATTCTTTGCCATCACAAGTTCATACAATGCTCAATTTTCTCTTATACTAAATGATTTAACACTTTTAGAAGCAATTCTTATTGCCTTATTGCACCGATGACAACTTACTTGAAGGATCTTATTTTATTTGGCGTTTGATTTATCAATATTTACAACTTTCTCCCGTCCGCGCACCGTTTGAGGCGTCGTTACCCAAAAGGGATTGACAACCCCTTTAACACGTCGGGTTGTGAGTGGTTGTTATTTGTGTGCAGGGGCTGTTTACGTTGTGTTGCTTGGTTCTCCTATTGGTTCGATAACCTTGGTTTCATATCTGAGAGAAATACCTACCGCCACTGTGCTGCATCGTCCCTTCCTCTTTGGGGAAAAAACCGACGTAGCTTCAAGCGATATCACATGGCTTGCTGGTAGCTTGCAGCTCGCGTAGCAGCCCAGAGACGATTCTCCTTGAGTAGCACAGCATCGTCACGCCGGTCTTGTTCCTGTGCTACTTCATCATAGGAGAGCACTCGAGGTGACCCGTAAATGAGTTCCGTGGGGATAACTGCTTCTGCCCCCATAGACTAGGGAGAAGGGAGTCTGCCCAGTAGCTCGATTTGGTGTCGTTCTGAGGGACCAAAGAACCACCAGCAGCTCGTCGATCCACCGCCTGCCACACTTCTGTAGCTTATCAAGTGTTCTTGTCTTGAGTCCTCGCAACATTCACCGTTCGCCCTCTCAGCTTGCCCGTTGCTCCTTGGATGAGCAAGAGAGGCAAATGAGCTCTTGCTTCTGCGGACATGAACATATTGCATGAAGGCGTGGCTCGTGAATTGGGTGCCATTGTCGGTGATGATTTGAGTAGGGACTCCAAAGCGGCACACCAATCCTTTCAAGAACTTGATAGCCCACTGAGCAGTCACCTTTTCTCATGGGCTCTACTTGCGGCCACTTTGTAAACTTGTCGATTATAATGAACAAGAATTCAAAGCCCGGGTAGCACGGGGGAAGGGGCCCAAGAAGTCAAGCCCCCAGACTGAAAACAACCATGATAAAGGGATTTTCTGCAGAGCTTGGGCAGGCAGATGGATATTCTTGGAATGGAACTGGCAGGCTTCACATTTGGTGACCAACTCAATTGCATCTTGGAGGGTTGTGGGCCAGTAAAATCCTTGCCGGAAAGCTTTTCCAGCCAGAGCCATTGATCCAATGTGTGAGCCACACATACCCTTCTGTCTTGTCTCTCTACCAGTAGTTCCTTTCCTTCTTCCCAGAAAATGCACTTAAATTTCACACTGTTGGGCCTCCTTCTGTACAACGTGTCGTCAATGAACTGATACATACTGGCCCTCCGGACTATTCTTTCAGCTTCTTCTTGCTCTTCCGGGAGTTCTCCAGTTTGGAGGAAATGGACTATGTGTCGCGCCCAAGTTGGAGCCCGAGACTCGGCAACAAGGACTAGTGGCACCTCCTGATTCGTGGGAGCGCATTCCTCGACCGCGGGGACCGGTGGTCTGGTGGGAGGGTGCAGCTCAGCAACCGAAGGGGAGTAGTTCCCACCAAGCTCTCTGTCGGGAGCCTCGGGAGGTTCTACCGGGAGAGGCTTGCCAGAGTCCAGTTTCCCCCTCTTTCTGGGCATTGTTGCCGGGGATACGGAGGGCTGAGTCAGATGGAGAACAAAAGTTCCTGGTTCCATAGGGAGCTTTTGCGCAGCGCACTTTGACAGATGATCAGCAATGTTTTTTTCCGCACGGGGTACGTGCTCTGTTTGCAATCCGTCAAAGTGCTCCTCTAACTTTCTCACTTCCTCAATGTATGCCTCCATTAATGGACTTTGGTAATACTTGTTCACTTGTCTCACCACAAGTTGCAAGTCTCCGCGGATGATTAGCTTCTTGATCCCCGTTTCTATTGCAATCCCGAGCCCGGCAAGGAGCCCTTCGTGCTCTGCAGTATTGTTGGTAGCCTTCTCCCGGGGAAAATGCATCTGGACGACGTACTTAAGGTGTTCCCTGGTGGGAGCAACGATAAGCACGCCAGCCCCTGCACCTTGTAGGGAGAAGGCACCATCTAAATACATGATCCATTCTTGGGGCGCTTCCTTCCCGGGTATAACCATCTCCAACACTTCTTCATCAGGGATTGGCGTCCACTCTGCAATAAACTCTGCTAGCCCTCTGCTCTGAATGGTTGATGTGCTCTCAAACTTCAAACCAAAGCTGGATAATTCCAAGGCCAACTCCACTATCTTGCAAGTGGCCTTAGGATTTCTAAGTATTCGTTGCAGAGGAAAGCGGGTGACAACTATGATCTCATGGGCTTGGAAGTAGTGCCGCAGTTTCCTTGAGGCTATGACAAGGCCAAAAATCAACTTTTGCACGCCAGACTACCTTGATCTAGCCCCCTGCAATAGGGAGCTGATGAAGTACACTGGGAACTGCACCACCTTCTTCCTTGCCGCAACCTTGGGACTGACTCTGCCGCCTTGCTCTCCTTTGTCTTGAACTACATCTGACCTTGCCGGGATGTGCTCACTTTCCTCTCCAGAGGGGACACTGGCTATGGCTGCCGCTTCATCCACTTCCCGCTGCGCCACGAGTGCTACACTAACCACTTGATTAGTTGCCGCTAAGTATAGCAGCAACGGCTCTTGTGGTTTGGGATCGACCAAAGTGGGCACGGAGGAAAGGTAGGCCTTCAAATCTTGAAGTGCAGCGTCTGCCTCTAGGGTCCACTCCATGGGTCCTGCCTTCTTCAAGATTTTGAAAAATGGCAAGGCACGCTCGGCAGACTTGGAAGTGAATCTGCTAAGCGCGACAACACATCCAGTCAAACGCCTCACGTCCTTAACTCTCTTTGGTGCTTGAATCTGCTCGATAGCCTTGATCTTGTCGGGTTGGCCTCTATCCCCCGATGGGACACAAAGAAGCCAAGTAACTTGCCGGAAGGAATGCCAAACACAAACTTCTTCGGGTTCAGATTCAAGTTGATCTTGCGCAGATTAGAAAACATCTCTTCTAAATCCTGAATGAGGGTTGATTTGTCCCTGGTCTTGACCACAATATCATCCATGTAAGCTTTGATGTTTCTATGAAGGTGAGAGTCAAAGCCAATCTGAACTGCCCTTACAAAGGTGGATCCGACGCTCTTCAACCCAAAGGGCATTCGTACAAAGTAGTACATGCCACATAGGGTTATGAACGTTGTCTTCTCTTCATCTTCCTTGGACATGAAAATCTGGTGGTATCCAGAGTATGCATCCAGAAACGAAAGCAGGTCACACCCGGAGGTTGAATCCACAATCTGGTCGACACACGGCAAGGGAAATGGGTCCTTCGGGCATGGTGTTCAGATCCGTAAAACCTATGAAAAGCCTCCATTTCCCATTATCCTTGCACACCACCATAGGATTTGCTAACCACGTTGGATGTAGTACTCCTCTGACCAGACCAGCTGCGTCAAGTTTCTTGATCTCCTCGGCAATGAACTTTTGCCGTTCCAAAGCTTGCTTCCGGACCTTCTGCTTGACGGGTCGGACATGTGGGTAGATGATGACCCACAAGTATAGGGATCAATTGTAGATCTTTTCGATAAGTAAGAGTGTCGAACCCAACCAGGAGCAGAAGGAAATGACAAGTAGTTTTCAGTAAGGTAATGTCTGCAAGTGCTGAAATTGTAAGTAGCATAGTAGTTTGATAGCAAAATAATTTGTAACGAGCAAGTAACGATTGTAGTAACAAAAGTGCAACAAGGTAGCCCAATCATTTTGAGGCAAAGACAGGCCAAAATGGTCTGTTATGATAAGCAAAGCGTTCTTGAGGGTACACGGGAATTTCATCTAGTCACTTTCATCATGTTGGTTTAATTCGTGTTCGGTACTTTGATAATTTGATATGTGGGTGGACCGGTGCTTAGGTGTTGTTCTTACTTGAACAAACCTCCTACTTGCGATTAACTCTCCCGCAAGCATCCGCAACTACGAGAAAAGTATTAAGAATAAATTCTAACCATAGCATTAAACTTTTGGATCCAATCGGTCCCTTACGGAATAGTGCATAAACTGGGGTTTAAGCTTCTATCACTCTCGCAACCTATCATCTAGTTGCTACTCCACAATGCATTCCCTTAGACCCAAATATGGTGAAGTGTCATGTAGTCGATGCTCACATGACACCACTAAGGGAATCACAACATACATACTACCAACATATCGAACACATATCAAATTCACATGATTACTTGCAACATGATTTCTCCCGTGACCTCAAGAACAAAGGTAACTACTAACAAATGATAAACATGCTCATGATCAGAGGGGTATTAAATAGCATATTGGATCTGAACATATAATCTTCCACTAAATAAACCATATAGTAATCAACTACAAGATGTAATCAACACTACTAGTCACCCACAAGCACTAATATATAGTTCCAGTAACAAGATTGAACACAAGAGATGAACTAGGATTTGAGAGGAGATGGTGTTGTTGAAGATGTTGATCGAGATTGCCCTCCCCAAGATGGGAGAGTTGTTGGTGATGATGATGACGATGATTTCCCACTCCGGGAGGGAAGTTCCCCTGGTGGAATCGCTCCGCCGGAGGGCAAAATGGCTCCTTCCCAAGTTCCGCCTCGAGGCGGCGGCGCTCCGTCGCAAAAGTCCTCTCCTTATTTTTTTTCTAGGTCAAAATGACTTATATAGCAAAAGATGGGCACCGGAGGTGGGCCGAGGAGAGCACAACCCACCAGGGCGCGCCTGGCTCCCTGGCGTGCCCAGGTGGGTTGTGCCCACCTGGTGGGCCCCCTCTGGTAGTTATTTGCTCCAATAATTCTTAAATAATCCATAAAAAATCTCCGTGAAGTTTCAGCTTGTTTGGAGTTGTGCGGAATAGGTGTCCTGACATAGCTTTTCCAGGTCTGGATTTCCAACTACAGGAATTCTCCCTCTTTGTGTATACCTTGCATATTTTGAGAGAAAAGGCATTAGAATTACTCCAAAAAGCATTATTATGGATAAAAACATCATAAATAACAGTAAGAAAACATGATGCAAAATGGACGTATCAGCAGACGGCAAGGTGGTGCTCGATTACCTCCTTGGGAACACCGGGGATATCAGATGGTTGCCAGGCAAACACATCCACATTCTCCCGCAGGAAGGCAACGAGTGCGCTTTCCTATTTGTCATCGAGGGTGGCACTGATAATGAAGGTACCATCAACGTCAGCCAGCCTGCCGGGACCTTTTTCACAGTGGGTACGGTAGCCTTGGGTCTCTTGCTATTGGAACTCTCCGGCAATCCATCAACAGGCGCAGCGTAATCCAAGGAGGTATGATCCCTGGATTCCTTGCTGGCATCCTTGTTAGCTTTCTTCTTTCCTTTACTTTTCTTAGCAAGAACAGTGGCTTTGGCGGCCTCTGCCGCGACTGCTTCCTGGTACATCTTATCCATGCAAATGATTACATCCTTCTCATCTGATGGAATGGAAATGATGCCTATCGGACCTGGCATCTTCAAGGTGTTGTAGGCATAGTGGGATGCTGCCATGAATTTGGCTAGAGCTGGGTGACAAAGGATTCCATTGTACGGCAGGGGGAGGTCGACCACATCAAACACGATCTTCTCAGTCCGATAATTCAACTCTCCCTCGAATGTCACCAGTAGTGTGATCTTCCCCTTAGGACGGCTCCTACCGGGTTGATCCCTTGAAACGTACTAGTAACCTTGAGCACTTCCTCTGTTATCTGAAGTTTGTTGATGACCTTTGGAGAAACCAAATTCAACCCGGCCCCGCTATCAACCAACATCTTTGTGTCTTTGAGGTTGTGGATTGTTGGTGAGACCAACAATGGCAAGAACCCTACCGTAGTGGTGTGGTCAGGGTGATCCTCTCCATCAAAGATGATGGGCGTGCGGAGCCACTTGAGCGGCCTTCGAAAATCTGTAGCTGGCTCCACGGCATTGACTTCACGCGCCCACTGTTTAAGTTGGTGGTGGGAGGAGTGTAGAGATGCACCCCCGTCAATGCACAGGGCGTCAGTGGCTTTCTGGAATTCCTGCTCACTAGTTTCCTCTTCATCTCCTCCATCACTCTCATCATTGCAATCCTCCTTCTCATGGCCTCTGGCAGGTTTTCCTTTATTCTGAGGAGCCTTGTCGGAGCTGCTTGCTCTGCTGCCTCGGCCCTTCCCGCCAGCGCCAATCTGAGAATCTTTCTTGGAACAAACTCATCCCTGGAGACTTGGAGTACAAGTCTGGATGTCCGCAAAGCTTCCACAAGGCAGGGGCGCGCCTAGGGGGGTAGGCGCGCCCCCACCCTCGTGGGCCCCACGGAGCTCCACCGACCTACTTCTTTCGCCTATATATACTCTTATACCCTGAAAACATACACGTGAGCCACAAAACAACTTTTCCACCGCCGTAACCTTCTGTACCCGTGAGATCCCATCTGGGGGCCTTTTCTAGCGATCTGCCGAAGGGGGAATCGATCATGGAGGGCTTCTACATAAACACCATAGCCTCTCCGATGATGTGTGAGTAGTTTACCACATACCTTCGGGTCCATAGTTATTAGCTACATGGCTTCTTCTCTCTCTTTGATCTTCAATACAAAGTTCTCCTCGATGTTCTTGGAGATCTATTCGATGTAATACTCTTTTGCGGTGTGTTTGCCGAGATCCGATGAATTGTGGGTTTATGAATTTGATTATATATGAATATTATTTGGTTCTTCTCTGAATTCTTATATGCATGATTTGATATCTTTGCAAGTCTCTTCGAATTGTCGGTTTAGTTTGGCCTACTAGATTGATCTTTCTTACAATGGGAGAAGTGCTTAGCTTTGGGTTCAATCTTGCAGTGTCCTTTCCCAGTGACAGCACGAGCAGCAAGGCACGTATTGTATTGTTGCCATCGAGGATAAAAGGATGGGGTTTATATCATATTGCTTGAGTTTATCCTGCTACATCATGTCATCTTGCCTAATGCGTTACTCTGTTCTTATGAACTTAATACTCTAGATGCATGCTGGATAGCGGTCGATGTGCGGAGTAGTAGTAGTAGATGCAGAATCATTTCGGTCTACTTGACACGGACGTGATGCCTATATTCATGATCATTGCCTTAGATATCATCATAACTATGCGCTTTTCTATCAATTGCTCGGCAGTAATTTGTTCACCCACCATAATATATGCTATCTTGAGAGAAGCCACTAGTGAAACCTATGGCCCATGGGTCTACTTTACATCATATAAGTTTCCAATCTATAATTCTAGTTACTATTTATTTTGCAATCTTTATTTTCCATTCTATACAGAAATACCAAAAATATTTATCTTATTATCTTTATCAGATCTCACTTTTGCAAGTGGCCGTGAAGGGATTGACAACCCCTTTATCGTGTTGGCTGCAAGCTTCTTGATTGTTTGTGCAGGTACTAGGCGACTTGCGTGTAGTCTCCTACTGGATTGATACCTTGGTTCTTAAAAAATGAGGGAAATACTTACGCTACTTTGCTGCATCACCCTTTCCTCTTCAAGGGAAAACCAACGCATGCTCAAGAGGTAGCAAGAAGGATTTCTGGTGCCGTTGCCGGGGAGATCTATGCTCAAGTCAAGACATGCCAAGTACCCATCACAAAGTCTTCTCCCTCGCATTACATTATTTGCCATTTGCCTCTCGTTTTCCTCACCCCCACTTCACCTTTGCCATTTTAATTCGCCCCTTTTTTGTTCGCCTCTTTTCGCTTGCCTCTTGTGTGTCCGTGTGTTAGATCGTTTATTTACCCTCATGGCTAGTTCTCCTATCATTATTAACACTCCCGGTAATGAAGTTCTTAATTTTAAACAAGGGTGGGAGAAAACCTAAAAGATGCTTGGTATAGAATTTGCAATGCTCAAAATAGATCTATTAGAAAGCAATCTACTTCCGTTCTTCTTTGCAATTTTTATGTAGGCATCACTCCTTGGTATAGATATGTTCTTGACACCATCACCGGAGGGAATTTCTTGGGAATCCATACTTTTGATTCTTATAATGCTATGATAGATTTGTTAGGCCCACCACCTCTTTTGGTTAATGGGATTATTTTAACTTTGGAACATGTGATGCAAATGCTTGATATTATTGAAAATAAAATTGCCACTGTTGAGTTAATTGAAAATTTGGATAAAAAGATCCACAACCAGATTAATCAATATGGATCTAAGGTAGGAGTTGCTCTGAAAAATCTTAAGGAAAAGGAACCCATAGTCAATGAAAAGATAGATCAAGATTCCACTAGGATTGATAAACTCGAAGAAATTATTACCAACTTGGGGTCCGCTTTTTCTGCCGTTAAAAACACCTCAAATCCTCCTCCTACCAAAGTTGCCAAATTTATCTATGTTCCTAAAAATAAGGGTGAATCTTCTAGTAAGAAGAATGAAGATCTCAAATCAATAATTCTTCACCCCAAATTTTTAGATATCATTAAGGAACCTTTTGCTACAAATGAATTTCTTGATTTCCTACCTAGGAGTTTGATCATTTGCAAAAACAAAGAACCTCCTAAGTGTTATAAGTGTTCAATTGAAGAATTGCATACCAAAGATGATAATACCTAGATCTATTCTTGTTTTTATGCCTAGCTAGGGGCGTTAAACGTTAGCGCTTGTTGGGAGGCAACCCAATTTTATTTCTGTTCCTTTTTAGTACTAAATATTTCATCTATACTCTGTTATTATTGTGTTTTTATGTTTTAATTAGTGTTTGTGCTAAGTAAAGCCTTTAGTATCTTCTTGGGTGATTGTTGTTTGATCTTGCTGAAAAAAACAGAAAGTATGCGCTCACGAGAATAATTTTCATTTTTCACCAGAGAGTGATAAAATACCAATTCCAACAGCAGTAGATCAATATACAAATTATTTATATCTTCCTAATTTTTCAGAATTTTTGGAGTTACATAAGTATTCGAATCCTCCAGATTACTACAGACTGTTCTGTTTTTGACAGATTCTGTTTTTCGTGTGTTGTTTGCTTATTTTGATGAATCTATGGCTAGTATCGGGGGGTATGAACCATAGAGAAGTTGGAATACAGTAGTTTTAACACCAATATAAATAAAGAATGAGGTCATTACAGTACCTTGAAGTGGTGATTTACTTTCTTATCTTACGGAGCTCATGAGATTTTCTGTTGAGTTTTGTGTTGTGAAGTTTTCAAGTTTTTGGGTAAAGATTTGATGAATTTTGGAACAAGGAGTGGCAAGATCCTAAGCTTGGGGATTCCCAAGGCACCCCAAGGTAAAATTCAAGGACAACCAAAAGCCTAAGCTTGGGGATGCCCTGGAAGACATCCCCTCTTTCGTCTTCATCTATCGGTAACTTTACTTGAGGCTATATTTTTATTCACCACATGATATGTGTTTTGCTTGGAGCGTCTTGCATGATTTGAGTCTTTGCTTTTTATTTTACCACAATCATCCTTGCTATACACACCTTTTGGTAGAGACACACATGAATCGGAATTTGTTAGAATACTCTATGTGCTTCACTTATATCTTTTGAGCTAGATAATTCTGCTCTAGTACTTCACTTATATCTTTTTAGAGCACGGTGGTGGTTTTATTTTATAGAATTATTGATCTCTCATGCTTCACTTATATTATTTTGAGAGTCTTTTAGAACAGCATGGTAATTTGCTTTGGCTATAGAATTATTCCTAATATGATAGGCATCCAAGATGGGTATAATAAAAACTTCCATATAGAGTGCATTGAATACTATGAGAATTTGATACTTGATGATTGTTTTGAGATATGAAGACGGTGATATTAGAGTCATGCTAGTTAAGTAATTGTGAAATTGAGAAATACTTGTGTGGAGGTTTGCAAGTCCCGTAGCATGCACGTATGGTAACCATTGTGTGACAAATTTGAAGCATGAGGTGTTCTTTGATTGCCTTCCTTATGAGTGGCGTTCGGGGACGAGCGATGGTCTTTTACTACCAATCTCTCCCCCTAGGAGCATGTGCGTAGTTCTTGGTTTTGATGACTTGTAGATTTTTGCAATAAGTATGTGAGTTCTTTATGACTAATGTTGAGTCCATGGATTATACGCACTCTCACCCTTCCATCATTGCTAGCCTCTTCGGTACCGTGCATTGCCCTTTCTCACCTCGAGAGTTGGTGCGAACTTCGCTGGTGCATCCAAACCCCGTGATACGATACGCTCTTTCACACATAAACCTCCTATATCTTCCTCAAAACAGCCACCATACCTGCCTATTATGGCATTTCCATAGCCATTCCGAGATATATTGCCATGCAACTTTCCACTATTCCGTTTATTATGACACGCTTCATCACTGTCATATTGCCTCGCATGATCATGTAGTTGACATCGTATTTGTGGCAAAGCCAACGCTCATAATTTTTCATACATGTCACTCTTGAATCATTGCACATCCCGGTACACCGCCGGAGGCATTCATATAGAGTCATATTTTGTTCTAGTATCGAGTTGTAATTTTTGATTTGCAAATAAATAGAAGTGTGATGATCATCATTATTAGAGCATTGTCCCGTGAGGAAATAAAAAAACAAAGAAAGGCCAAATAAAGAAAAAAGAGAAGGCCCAAAAAAGAAAAAAATTTAGAGAAAAAGAGAGAAGGGGCAATGTTACTATCCTTTTTCCACACTTCTGCTTCAAAGTAGCACCATGATCTTCATGATAGAGAGTCTCTTATTTTGTCACTTTCATATACTAGTGGGAATTTTCATTATAGAACTTGACTTGTATATTCCAACAATGGGCTTCCTCAAAATGCCCTAGGTCTTCGTGAGCAAGCAAGTTGGATGCACACCCACTTAGTTTCTTTTGTTGAGCTTTCATACATTTATAACTCTAGTGCATCCGTTGCATGGCAATCCCTACTCCTCGCATTGACATCAATTGATGGGCATCTCCATAGCCCGTTGATTAGCCGCGTCAATGTGATACTTTCTCCTTTTTTGTCTTCTCCACACAACCTCCATCATCTTATTATATTCCACCCACAGTGCTATGTCAATGGCCCGCGCTCATCTATTGCGTCAAAGTTGAAAAGTTTGAGAATACTAAAGTATGAAACAATTGATTGGCTTGTCATCGGGGTTGTGCATGAGGGGAGCATTTTGTGTGATGAAAATGAAGCATGGCCAAACTATATGATTTTGTACGGATGAGCTTTCTTTGGCTATGTTACTTTGAGAAGACATAATTGCTTGGTTAGTATGCTTGAAGTATTATTGCTTTTATATCAATATTAAACTTTTATCTTGAATCCTTCAGATCTGAATATTCATGCCACAATAAAGAGAATTACATTGAAAATTATGTTAGGTAGCATTCCACATCAAAATTCTGTTTTTATCATTTACCTACTCGAGGACGAGTAGGAATTAAGCTTAGGGGTGCTTGATACGTCTCCAATGTATCTATAATTTTTGATTGTTCCATGCTATTATATTATCTGTTTTGGATGTTTAATGGGATTTAATATGCACTTTTATATTATTTTTGGGACTAACCTATTAACCGAAGGCCCAGTGCAAATTGCTGTTTTTTTGCCTATTTCAGTGTTTCATAGAAAAGGAATATCAAACGGAATCCAAACGGACCGAAACCTTCACGAGGATCCTTCTTCAAACAAACGCAACCCTGGAGACTTGGAATACAAGTCTGGAAGTATGTGAAGCTTCCACGAGGCAGGGGGCACGCCCCCACCCTCGTGGGTGCCATGGAGCTCCACTGACCTACTTCTTTCGCTTATATATACTCTTATACCCTGAAAACATCCAGGGGAGCAACGAAACCACTTTTCCACCGCTGCAACCTTCTGTACCCGTGAGATCCCATCTGGGGGCCTTTTTCGGCGATCTGTCGGAGGAGGAATCGGTCATGGAGGGCTTCTACATCAACACCATAGCCTCTCCGATGATGTGTGAGTAGTTTACCACAGACCTTCGGGTCCATAGCTATTAGCTAGATGGCTTCTTCTCTCTCTTTGATCTTCAATACAAAGTTCTCCTCGATGTTCTTGGAGATCCATTTGACGTAATACTCTTTTGCGGTGTGTTTGCCGATATTCGATGAATTGTGGGTTTATGAATTTGATTATCTATGAATATTATTTGGTTCTTCTCTGAATTCTTATATGCATGATTTGATATCTTTGCAAGTCTCTTCGAATTGTTGGTTTAGTTTGGCCTACTAGATTGATCTTTCTTGCAATGGGAGAAGTGCTTAGCTTTGGGTTCAATCTTGCGGTGTCCTTTCCCAGTGACAGCAGGGGCAGCAAGGCATGTGTTGTATTGTTGCCATTGAGGATAAAAAGATGGGGTTTATATCATATTGCTTGAGTTTATCCCTCTACATCATGTCATCTTGCCTAATGCGTTACTCTGCTTTTATGAACTTAATACTCTAGATGCATGATGGATAGCGGTCGATGTGTGGAGTAATAGTAGTAGATGCGGAATCATTTCGGTCTACTTGACACAGATGTGATGCCTATATTCATGATCATTGCCTTAGATATCATCATAACTATGCGCTTTTCTATCAATTGCTCGGCAGTAATTTGTTCACCCACCGTAATATATGCTATCTTGAGAGAAGCCACTAGTGAAACCTATGGCCCCCGGGTCTACTTTACATCATATAAGTTTCCGATCTATAATTCTAGTTTACTATTTATTTTGCAATCTTTATTTTCCTATCTATACAAAAATACCAAAAATATTTATCTTATTATCTTTATCAGATCTCACTTTTGCAAGTGGCCGTGAAGGGATTGACAACCCATTTATCTCGTTGGTTGCAAGGTTCTTGATTGTTTGTGCAGGTACTAGGCGACTTGCATGTAGTCTCCTACTGGATTGATACCTTGGTTCTCAAAAACTAAGGGAAATACTTACACTACTTTGCTGCATCACCCTTTCCTCTTCAAGGGAAAACCAAAGCATGCTCAAGAGGTAGCAGCCATCATATTCTCTAGGGAGCCGCCTCCCCTCCTCTACTCGAGCACACTTATCCACCAGAGTGTAAAGCTCCTTCATAGTCTTAGGCAATAGAACCTTCATCTTGGAACATATCCGACGATTGCGCACGTGGGACTAGGACGCAGCTATCACAGCTGCTGGGTGGATGCCTGGAATGTTCTTGTGCACTCGGCTGAACCTCTGCATGTACTTCCTTAGAGTCTCTCCTTCCTTCTGCAGGAGGAGCTGCAAGTCGCTGGGTCGCTCTGGTTCTTGATCGCAGCCCGTGAATGTGCCAACAAACTCATGGCATAGGTCAACCCAGGTCGAAATGGATTTCTCCGGCAGGTGCATCAGCCAAGTCCTCACATTTGGCTTGAGCGCCATAGGGAAGTAGTTGGCAAACACCTTTTCGTATCTTCCCCCAGCAGCTTGAACAACGATGGTCTAGATGCTCAAGAACTCTGAAAGCAATCTCCCATCGTACTTCTCTGGTATTTCTGGCTTGAACATGCGAGTGGATGGCCAACGGACTTGCCACAACTCACGGGTGAAGGCAGGGCACCCAGCCTCGAAAGGCAGGTGCCCACCTTCACCGAGCCTAGGCTCATCGATGGCAAGGCCATCCCGCCTATTGGGCTGGCGGTGGGTGCGGCGTTGCTCAATGGTGACGTGTGCGCCTTCGCTTTTCCTGTCCTCCAGGACTTGTCGTTGGCCTTGACGTGCTCGAGGGTCGAATGAAGCCATCGAGACGTCGTCGGGTTCTTGGTCACGTGGCTCCCGTGTTGGCTGCCGTGGGGGGATTGCACCATGGGGGTGGCTCCTTCCGCATGGCCAGTGGCGTGGGCCGTTGTTATTGTCTGGGGAGGCCGTGGTGGGCCAGCTCACTACGATCCTCCCGCCTCACCAAAACCAATCATCCTTTGAATGGTGGCTCTCCACTCATCCATCTGATCGGCTTCCAGCGGAAAACTCCAAAGCAGTTGGGCCCGCGCCATGGCCTTCGAAGCAGTGCTTGGCATGGATGACGATGAAGATTGTAATGTCGCCCGACGACTGATGGTGCCGGTAGTGGTTGCGTCGTGCTCTCGTCATTGTGAGCCATCCGCCAGGATGGTGTGGTGACGAGGCGGAGGCGCTTGTGGACCAGAGGCTCCGTTCGGTGCGTTGGCTGGGTCAGCTCGCTCCTGGGGTGGTGCCTGCCTTGCGGCCGCGCTCGCAGCGGGGCGGCCAGAGGATTGCGATTTGCTCTAGAGCGAGTGTCGCCGCTGTGGCTGTGCCCTTCGGTTGGACGAAGAGGTGCGGATAGAATGATATCTCCACCCGTACCTCATGGAGCGTGGCTACTGGGATGCTGTTGGGGTTGCCCTTCTCTGGTGCCTCCTGACCCTATTTTAGCCGCAGGGGAGGTGGTGATGACGCCGCCTGCGTAGACCACGTCCCTCGCAGCGTCCACATCCCCAGGCGTCCTCGTAGCCCCTGCGGCATTGGTGGTCGCGTGGAGCAGGGCCTTCGAGGTGGACGGGTGCGTTGTGGCACGGCTTCTTGGGCACCATGGACGATGGAGCCATCGATGAAGAAAACGATGGTTAAGATGACACGCTACGTACTCTTCTCGGGTTCGCGAAAGCGCTTCCCCTACCTGGCGCGCCAAAGATGTCGTGGGAAACCATGGCCACCTATGGGGCCATGAGCCCCTTGTGGTTCTGTAGGGGGATGAGCACATTGCACAAAGAGCGGAGAACGTCGTGTAGCACGGCAGAGATCACACGGGCAATTTTACCCAGGTTCGGGCCGTCGCGAGGCGTAAAACCCTACTCCTGCTTTGGTGGATTGATGGTGGATTGTGGTGGAAGCGCAGTGCTCTTGTCCGATAGGGTTGCCTCGGGACGAGAGCGGCTATGTGTGTAGGAGTGTACAAGGGTCCGAATCCTTTCTATGGTTGACATGGGCCTCCTTTTATAGATCAAGGGGTCACCATAATGGCAAATCAATCATTGTGTACTGATTAGATAGCAAACAGTGGTATCATAGCTAACTCTGTAGACAGGGCAGAGTGCATTAAATGCGTCGCTTAGTGTCACATAGTGGCCTACCCGGCAAGCCTTGCCAAGCTTTTCGGCCACCTTCGCTCCTACCTCCATGACACGTCTTTGGACGGGTGTCATTTGGAGGTGATTTCCATAGGAAGTGGCTGCCATGTGGCAAGAAACAACCAATTAGTCACTTGGGGACTTGACACTGTACCGATCGATTACTTGCGTCGATGTGAGGTGGTGCAGTGGAGCCTTGGCGGGGTAGTTTGCCTTCGTAGGGCCCTACAGGCCTGCCGAGACAGTCCTAAGGCTTGTTTCTGGGGTAACATTGACCTTGCCAGGCGCGTCTTGCTTCCTTGGGCTTAACTTGGTCTTCTTGATCCGCTCTCTGACTCCTTAAAGAGCTATCTCTTCTGCTTGGTCTGGTCTTGGATGTTGCAATCTTGATCTTAGGCATGTGCATGGTCTGGGCAACAGACCCCTGGTTTGTTGCTCCGACAATATAGAACATCCAAGAATGATAATATAACAGCATGGAACAATAAAAAATTATAGATACATTGGAGACGTATCAGGTATCAATCCAGTAGGAGGAACACACAAGTCACCAATGGTTGCACCTACACAAACAAACAAATACTTTCACCCAACGCGATAAAGGGGTTATCAATCCTTTCTCGGTTACTTGCAAGGATGAGATCTGATAGTGATAGATATAAAAGATAAAATAACAGTGCAAAATAATATAAAAGTAAATAAATAGCAACATGGTATTTTTGTGTTTTTGGTTTTATAGATCTGAAAATTTTATGATAAAAATAGACCCGGGGGGGGGCATAGTTTTCACTAGAGGCTTCTCTCTTGAAAGAAAGCATGCCGTGAGTAAACAAATTACTATTGAGCAATTGACAGAAAAGCACGCAGTTATTACGATAACTAAGGCAATGATCATGAATATAGACATCACATCCGTGTCAAGTAGACCGACTCCTGCGTGCATCTACTACTATTATTCCACAAATCGATCGCTATCCAGCATGCATCTAGTGTAAGTTCACACATCGGCCTCTATCCAGCATGCATCTAGGAGAACCAAGCAATGCTATGTAAATAGTACCTACACACAAATAACAAATACTTGCAACCCAATGCGTAGGAGGGGTTGCCAATCCCTCCTCGGTATTGAGATAGATTAAATTGTATAAGATTGGATAAATAGATCTAGAAAAAACACAAAGTAAAATAAATAAAGAAAAATGCAGCAAGGTGTTTTTGGGCTTGTGGAATAATAGATCTGAAAACAATAAGACAAAAAATAGACCCGAGGACTGTAACTGCTGGCTTCTCTCGAGAAAATAGCATACGGTGGGTAAACAAATTACTGTTGGGCAATTGATAGAATAGCAAATAATTACGACGATATCCAAGGCAATGATCATGTATATAGGCATCGCGTCTCAAGAGGACATGACTACCTTGGATACGGCAAAAAATATTGCATACATGCATATTTGTGAGGTGATTTCTAATGCAAACTATGCAATAATTTATTTATGTTATTCAGGACAAAAATACTTCACAGACTTTTGTGCCATCTCTAATTGCAGGTGTATGGGACATTTGTACAATCCACACACAAAGATAAGCAAAAAAGAGAAGCTTAGGTGTTGTTCAAAAAGTCCTCTCAGGTCACTTTTTGGCCAAGAGAAGATAGAGTCCAAGTCTCTCACGTTCTGGACTCAGATTCGGACTGTACAGACATCCTTGACTCAAAACACCAAGATATCTTTTATCCGGACTTACAATTGGGTGATTCCTTTTTGTTGGAAATTAGATTACGTTCTCTTTCCAACCCAATTGGATTCACCTTCAAATTCGCCCGCAGCGTTGAGATATTGACAAAATAATCTGACGCTGCAGCAGAATCCGAGTCAAACTACGAGTCCAAAGGTGTTGCATCACCTCCACTTCGGCCTATGGGCCTTGTACGACCTAGGGTTAGTTTTAGGCTGCATTGAGACATCCTGCCACCTCCTTGGCTGCCACCCCTTGCTCCTAAATAAGTAGACCAATCTAGTACCTTTTTCCTTGGGATTTGTTTAGTTAAAAGTTAGCCATTGCAACTTCGTGTACTTTGTTTGTGTCCAATGACCAGACCAAGACCGCTTTAGGATCCCCACCTTTAACAATACTTCATCTATATTCGCAAGATTCAGATTGCATTATCATATTCTTGCTTGTTCTTTGATTGCGTGCATGAATATACCTTCGTGGTCAGGTTGATTGTGCTCCGGCGTGGTCAATAACCTCGCGGAGTTGGTCTAGTGATTGCTAAGGCGCAATGTCATGCATGTTTTTAGTCGGATTATCAAAGTCATCTCCATGAAATTGATAGTTATCATCTCATGGAAAGATCGGGACCCTCATCTCTATCAAGTGGTATCAGTTTTCAGGTTGCTCGGTGAGAATTTCCAGTTATACCTAGATTAGTTTTATTTTCTTACCTACTATACCAAAAAAAATCCATAAAAAGTTAGACCTCTTCATCCTTTATCCAAGCCAGTCCGAGCCTTTGCAATTTCATTTTCATTGCTTGCATAGTTGAACTTTCGGTTGCATCATCGTGTCGAGTTGTTGGTCTTAGTGTCTAGTTCGTTTAAAGTTTTGAGTTCTGTTCACATTAGTCACGCCATCGCTGCATCAATATCCCTTCCGTTGTCCACCACCCCATCCATCCATTTCCACCACGTTCTACATAGGTAGATTGTCATAATCATAGTTGAGGTCCTTCACATCTTCGCTTGATCCAATCTACATTTTATCTAGTTTGTCTTGGAAAGAGGGCGAAAAAAAAGACAGAGAAAAAAAGAGAAAAAAAGAAAAAGGTCAAAGAAACAAGGAAGAAAAAGAAAAAAGTTTGAGAAAAAAGTGGAAAAAACAAAATTCGGATCTATCTAGACTCAATCTCGTACCTGAATTCGGATTCGAATATGTTTTGCGCATTGTATAGTAAAACAAGCATATTTTCCTCATACGATGTCTGTTTTGGCTCTGCGAGTACTCAAATTAAAGATAGCAACGAGCCGCATCTGAATAGTTGTAGAAGTTTCTGCAATATTTGGCACCTCAAAATCGGCTTAGAAATAGGTCTTTTTGCCCTCCGAAGTCCGCAAACACAAATTGTTCCAGTTTTTCAGGCTAGTTTTAGAATTTTTTTACTCCTCATGTCAACTCGGAATTGGGTGATTCTTTTTGCATTAGAAAGCTTGAGTCAGTATCATACTATAGAAAAAAATTCAGAAATTTGGTACAAACTTTTCCAAAGGAAAGTTGGAGAGAGAGTTGTTGGTGTATCCTGCTTGACAGTTGTTTCTCATCATTATCTTTACTACCATTGTGATCTTCACTTATATCCTGCTGTCCAGAGCCACTTCATATCCTTTGTTGATGCTAGTTGTGCTACGCTATGACCTCATTAGTGTTCTAGGCTCGCGTCTCTAGTCCGGTCTAGCCTAGGACCAGCATAGTACCGCCATTGAGCATTTATTCAGCATTGCATCTCTGAATTGATTATTGTTAATCTTTTGCTACCATACATATAAAGCCAACCCAGATCCACATATTTCTACAACTTGCATATTTACATTCAACTGGCAATCGCTTTACACAATCTTTGGAGTTATTTGACATAGTTGGTTGCCGGTCACTACCGGCTGCATTGGTAAGAACTTGTAAGACATTGATATTTGTTATACCGTGAGCGTTTTACCACCACATCCTAGTAGTTCATAGGAACATTATTCTCGGATTTAGCTCTTGCTTTCTACTAATTATGACAGGTTCTTGAGTTGTTAGTTCTAGGGCTTCATCGATCGTGGGAGACGTGCCACCACCTAAGCAAATACTATAATTGTCACGAGAGGTACACAAACATCCAAGTACACATGATAAGGTTAATGTTTCTATACCACCATTTAATGGCCGTTTTAGACCTGTTTTATATATTGCATGGGAGTTCGACATAAATAATATATTTTTTGCCCATAATTTTGCTAATTGTAAAAAAGTTATGGTCGCGGTTGGTTCATTCACTGGTTATGCTTCAGTTTGGTGGAGTGAATATTGTCAGTTAAACCCTGATTATATACCTACTACTTGGGATGGTTTAAAACATGTCATGAGAGATCGATTCATAGATGTTTATTATACTCGTGACATGATTAAAAAACTACAACATTTAAAACAAGGTAGTGACACCGTAACAAAATATTATGATGATTTACAAACTACCTTGTTGCACTCATTTTTAGAAGAAAGTGAAGAAGATTTTATGGATAGATTTTGGGGAGGATTAAACCGTGATATTCAGGAGATACTAATTCGTGGAGAGTGTTATCCAATGGACAGTTTGATTAGTCTTGCTTGCAAAGCTGAACAGGAAATAAACGACGCGTTGCCCATGAGGAGAACAAGTGCAAGGTGCACATTCCAACTATTGATACATATGTTTCTTCAACTACTAGGCGTACTATGACAACCACATTTGTTGTTGCGAGGACTACATCATCTCCACCATGTGACATCTCACCATCGAGAGTGCCTACATCATCTGAGTTGATCATAGGAGGTAATGACAAAGGTACAGATTTTCCACTTTCACATGAGAATGATGCATGCCTAGTTAACTTGAATACATCATGTGTTGAGTTACCTAGTGATTGAGCACACCACCTATTTTAGAGAATCGTGTTACTGTCCTGAATGCATCATGTGATCAAACAAATGAAATACCAACAATTTTGAGTGCACCCATTGAATTAACTATTGATGCAAAAGAACCAATGTTTGATCATTTTGATATGACCTCTAATCTTGGTGATGATTCTGTGTCAAATGACTTATTGCATTTGCTTATTTAAGCATGTTGTAGTATGTAAATTTGATGCAAGTAAGGTTTATTCACCAATGTTGGGATGGTTCAATGATGAACATTGTCAATCTTTTGATATGAATAAGAGCTTCACTTATATGTGTAAACTAAGTTGCAATATTTTCATGCCTTCTACTTCTTGTTATAATATTTTGGCTATATATTTTATGAACTATGAAAGTTACTCATGTATACATGTGTTATATGTGCAAAAACAAAGGGGAGTAAAAACTGGATGGCATATACATATACAACATGTACACATTGTCTCTTTTGTTAGCCACATTTCAGATTAAGCAACGCTGAGGACGGCGTTGTTTTCAAGAAGGGGAGAATGATGAGGACATGACTACCTTGGATACGACCAAAAATATTGCATACATGCATATTTGTGAGGTGATTTCTAATGCAAACTATGCAATAATTTATTTGTGTTATCCAGGACAAAAATACTTCACAGACTTTCGTGCCATGTCTAATTTCAGGTGTATGGGACATTTGTACAATTCACATATGAAGATAAGGGAAAAGAGAAGTTTAGGTGTTGTTCAAAAAGTCCTCTCACATCACTTTTTGGCCAAGAGAAGATAGAGTCTAAGTCCCTCATGTTCTGGACTACATAGACATACCTCACTGAGAACGCCAAGATCTCTTTCATCCGGACTCCGAATTGGGTGATTCTTTTTTTTTGTTGGAAAGTAGATTCCATGCTCTTTCCAACACAGTTAGATTCACCTTCAAATTCATCCGGAGAGTAAAGATGTTAATGAAACAATCTGGCACTGCGGCAGAATCCGAGTCAAACTACGAGTCCAAAGGGTTGGATCGCCTCCGCTTGGGCCCATGGGCCTTGTACGACCTAGGGTTAGTTTTAGGCTGCATTGGGACATCCTCACACCTCCTTGGCTGCCACCCCTTGCTCCTATTTAAGTAGATCAATCTACTAGCTTTTCCTTGGGATTTGTTTACTTAAAAGTTAGCCATTGCAACTTCATGTACTTCGTTTGTGTCCAACGACCAGACCAAGACCGCTTTTGGATCCCCACCTTTATCAATACTTCATCTATAGCACTATTCAGATTGCATTATCATATTCTTGCTTGTTCTTCGATTGCATGAAGGAATAGACCTTCATGGTCAGGCTGATCATGCCTCCCGCATCGCCAGTAACCTTGGGATATTGGTTTAGCGATTGCTAAGGCGCGACGTCGTGCATGTTTGTAGTCGCATCGTCAAAGTCGGCTCCACAAAATTGATATTTATCATCTCATGGAAAGATCAGGGCACCCCGCCTCTATAAGTGTCCAAGATTAGTATACCAAAATGATTCTACATCTACTACTATTACTCCACACATCAACCGCTATCCGGCATGCATCTAGTGTATTAAGTTCATGGAGAAACGGAGTAATGCAATAAGAATGATGACATGATGTAGACAAGATCTATTCATGTAGGAATAGACCCCATCTTTTTATCCTTAATGGCAACGATACATGAGTGTCACTTCTCCTTCTATCACTAGGAGTGAGCAGCGCAAGATTGAACCCATCACAAAGCACATGTTCCCATTGCAAGAAAAATCAATCTAGTTGGCCAAACCAAACCAGAGTTTTGAAGACGAAATACGAGATCAAAGAAGACTCAAATATTATTCATAGATAGAACTGATCATAAACTCGCAATTCATCGGATCCCAACAAGCACACCGCAAAAAGTCATTACATCAAATAGATCTCCAAGAACATCGAGGAGAACATTGTATTAAGAATTAAAAAGATAGAAGAAGCCATCTAGCTACTTCCTACGGACACGTAGGTCTGTGGTAAACTACTCACGCATCATTGGAGGAGCACCAATGAGGATGATGAACCCCTCTGTGATCGTGTTCCCCTCCGACAAGGTGCCGGAATAAGGCTCTAGATTGGATCTCATGGTTCTAGAACTTGCGACAGCTGGAATTCTGTTTTGTCGACTCCCGTAGGGATTCTGGAATATTTAGGTATTTATAGAGCTGAGAGGCGGTGGAAAGGACCTATGTGGGCCCCACTACCCATTAGGGTGCGCCAGGGGCCATTAGCGCGCACCTAGGTGGGTACTGGGCCCCATGGGCCTCCCCTCTGGCACTTCCTTGGGTCCCAAGTTGTCTTCTTGGCAGAAAAAATCTCCAAAAAGTTTCGCTGCATTTGGACTCCGTTTTATATGGATATTCTGCAAAGTAAAAAACAAGCAAAAATAGCAACTGGCACTAGGCACTATGTCAATAGGTTAGTCCCAAAAAATGATATAAAGTTGTTGTAAAATGAATATAAAACATCCAAGAATGATAATATAACAGCATGGAACAATCAAAAATTACAGATACGTTGGAGACGTATCAGCATCCCCAAGCTTAATTCATGCTCATCCTCGAGTAGGTAAATGATAAAAACAGAATTTTTGATGTGGAATGCTGCCTAACATGTTCATCACATATTCGTTTCTTTTGTAGCATGGACATTTGGACTTTTAGATGATTCGAATCAATAGTTTATATTTGACATGAAGATTTCAATACTCAAGCATATCAATAAGCAACCATGTCTTTAAAAATATCAACACTAAAGCAAGTTCTCCATAGCCCATCATGCTCAGTCATTAATCAAATCATGAAACACACTCGAATATTAGCTACATCCAATGCACAAGTATGATCATAGTGCTCCCTAGTTGGTGCATTTATAAGAGAAGATGGAGATTTAAATAAAAAATGAAAATTGCATAAAGTAAAATAGATAGGCCCTTCGAAGAGGGAAGCAGAGATTTGTAGAGGTGCCAGAGCTCAAAGCTTAAATTGAGAGATCAAATATTTTGAGAGGCATGCTTTTCCCATCAACGAAAACGACCGAGTAGTTCCCAATACTTTCCATGCTAGATACATCATAGGCGGTTCCCAAACATAAAATAAAGTTTATTCCTTTTTCCATCATTCTTTCACAATCCATTGCTAGCCATATCCAAGGGTGCCATCCATACCAACACTTTCCAAGGAATTTATTATTTGACAACATAAAGTAAATTCTTTTTCATTTTGGGACTGGGCATCCGTATTATCGCCACACTCTCGTGCAATGATAAGTGAATGAACACTCATATTGAGAGTAACACATCTAGCATGGAAAAATATTGGCCACCCCTTGCGGCTTCATGAGCGGTACGGGCACACAAAAAGGAAATTCGTTTTGAAAACTAGAGTTGGCATAAACAAATTTACTTGGAACGGCATGGAAATACCGCATATAGGTAGATATGGTGGACTCATATGGCACAACTTGGTTTAAGGATTTTGGATGCACAAGTAGTATTCCCACTTAGTGCAAGGAAAGGCTAGCAAATAGATTGAGAAGCAACCAACCAAGAAACGTAAATCCTCATAAACGAGCATTAAGCATAACTAACACTGAATAATGCACCAAAAGTAGGATGTAATTTCATTGCATAACTATTGACTTTCGTGCTTGCATAGGGAATCACAAACCTTAACACCAATATCCTTACTAAGGCATAATTACTCACCAACATGACTCACATATTACTATCATCATATCTCAAAACTATTACAAATAATCAAGTTTTCAATATCCAATGGTCTTCATGAAAGTTTTTATTATATCCCCCTTGGATATCTATCACTTTGGGACTAATTTCATATATTACCATTGCTTATATCAAGCTCCCAAACAAATTTAAGTGAAGAACATGAGCATAAATAATTTTTCATCATCTCTCAACATAATATAAGTGAAGCATCAGAGAATTTCTTTAAAATTTAAAGCAACACCATGCTCGAAAGATATAAGTGAAGCACTAGAGCAATTCCATAGTTCAAAAAATTTAAGTGAAGCACATAGAGCAATTCTAACAAATCATAGCATCATTATGGCTCTCTCAAATAGGTGTGTCCAGTAAGGATGATTGTGACAAACTAAAAGGAAAAACAAGCAAAGACTCATATAATACAAGACGCTCCAAGCAAAACTCATGATATGCGACGAATAAAAATATAGCTCCAAGTAAAATTACCGATGGTTGTTAGAAGAAAGAGGGCTTGCCTTCCGGGGCATACCCAAGCTTAGTTGCTTGTCTCTCCTTGAATATTACCTTGGGATGCCATGGGCGTCCCCAAGCTTAGGCTTTTTTCACTCCTTATTCCTTCATCCATCATGATCTCACCCAAAACTTGAAAACTTCAATGACACAAAACTCAACAAAACCTTCATGACATCCATTAGTATAATAACGAAAATCACCACTTTAAGTACTATTGCAAACCCATTCATATTTTATTATTGCATTATACCTACTACATTCTAACTTTACCATGGCTTATACCCCCGATACATGTCATGGGAAACCACGACCACCTATGGGGCCATGAGCCCCTTGTGGTTCGGCATGGGGATGACCACATTGCACAAAGAGCGGAGAGCGTAGCGCAGCACGGCAGAGATCACATGTGCAATTTTACCCAAGTTCGGGCCGCCACGAGGTGTAAAACCCTACTCCTGCTTTGGTGGATTGATGGTGGATTGTGGTGGAAACGCAACGCTTTAGCCCGGCAGGGTTGCCTCGGGGCGAGAGCAACTACGCGCGTACGAGTGTACAAAGGTCCGAATCCTTTCCATGGTTTCCATGGGCCTCCTTTTATAAATTAAGGGGTCACCACAGTGGCAAATCAGTCATTACATACTGATTAGATAGCAAACAGTGCTATCATACCTAACTCTACAGATAGGGTAGAGCGCATTAAATGCATCGCTTAGTGTCACATCAGAGCTTGCCTGGCAAGCCTTCGGGTTGTTTGGCCACCTTATCTCCTGTCCGCGTGACACGTCGCTGGATGGGTGTCATTTGGAGGTGATTTCTGTAGGAAGTGACTGCCATGTGGTGAAAAACATCCACTTAGTCACTTGGAGGCTTCACACCGCACAGATTGGTGACTTGCGACGCTATGAGGTGGTGTGGTGGAGCCTTGGCGGGGTGGTGCGCCCCCGTAAGCCCCGGCAGGCCTGTCGGGACGGTTTTGAGGCTTGCTTCGGGGCAACCTTGACCTCGCTAGGCTCTCCTGCCCGGCAAGGGAGGTTTCCCCTTAGTGGTATCTTGCTTCCCTGGCTTGACTTGGTCTTTCTGCACTCTGACTCTTCAAAGAGCTGATCCCTTATGGTTGGTCTGGTCTTGGATGTTGTGATCTTAATCTTAGGCATGTGCATGGCCTGGGCAACAGACCCAGGGTTTGTTGTACCGACAGGAGCCCCAGGGCCTGGCCCGAATGTGCTGTCGGGCATCGTTAGGGTAGGCCCTAACCAGTGCACAAGCGAGAGAGGAGCAGTGCTACCTCTTGAGCATGCGTTGGTTTTCCCTTGAAGAGCAAAGGGTGATGCAGCAAAGTAGCGTAAGTATTTCCCTCAGTCTTTGAGAACCAAGGTATCAATCCAGTAGGAGACTACATGCAAGTCACCTACAACCTGCACAAACAAACAAGAACCTCGCAACCAACATGATAAAGGGGTTGTCAATCCCTTCATGGTCAGTTACAAAAGTGAGATTTGATAGAGATAATAAGATAAATCTTTTTGGTATTTTTGTTGTATAGATTGAAAAGTAAAGATTGCAAAATAAAAGTAAACTAGAATTGTAGATCGGAAACTAATATGATGTAAAGTAGACCCGGGGGTCATAGGTTTCACTAGTGGCTTCTCTCAAGATAGCATATATTACGGTGGGTGACCAAATTACTGCCGAGCAATTGATAGAAAAGTGCATAGTTATGATGATATCTAGGCATGATCATGAAGATAGGCATCACATCTGTGTCAAGTAGACCGAAACAATTCTGCATCTACTACTATTACTCCAAACATCGACCGCTATCCAGCATGCATCTAGAGTATTAAGTTCAAAAGAACAGAGTAATGCATTAGGCAAGATGACATGATGTAGAGGGATAAACTCAAGCAATATGATATAAACCCCATCTTTTTTCCTTGATGGCAACAATACAATATGTGCCTTGCTGCCCCTACTGTCATTGCGAAAGGACACCGCAAGATTGAACCCATAGCTAAGCAGTTCTCCCATTGCAAGAAAGATCAATCTAGTAGGCCAAACCAAACTGATAATTCGAAGAGACTTGCAAAGATATCAAATCATGCATATAAGAATTCATGGAAGAATCAAATATTGTTCATAGAAAATCTTAATCATAAACCCATAATTCATCGGATCTTGGCAAACACACCATAAAAAGAATTACATCGAATAGATCTCCAAGAACATCGAGGAGAACTTTGTATTGAGATCCAAACAGAGAGAAGAAGCCATCTAGCTAATAACTATGGACCCGAGGGTCTGTGGTAAACTACTCACACATCAACGGAGAGGCTATGGTGTTGATGTAGAAGCCCTCCGTGATCGAATCCCCCTCCGACAGATCGTCGGAAATGGTCCCCAGATGGGATCTCACGGGTATAGAAGGTTGCGGCAGTGGAAAAGTGGTTTCTGTGGCCTTTGCCGATGTTTTCAGGGCATAAGAGTACATATAGGTGAAAGAAGTAGGTCGGTGGAGATGCGAGGGGCCCACGAGTGTGGGGGTCATGCCTGGCCCCCCTCAGTGCGCCGCCCTACCTCGTGGCCGCCTCGCTGCTTCCTTGACATCCACTCCAAGTCTCCTGGATTGCGTTTGTTCCAAAAAAGATCCTTGCGAAGGTTTCATTCTGTTTGGATTCCATTTGATATTCCTTTTCTGCGAAACTGAAATAGGCAAAAAATAGAAATTTGCACTGGGCCTTCGGTTAATAGGTTAGTCCCAAAAATAATATAAAAGTGTATAATAAAGCCCATAAACATCCAAAATAGATAATATAATAGCATGGAACAATAAAAAATTATGGATACGTTGGAGACGTATCAAGCATCCCCAAGCTTAATTCCTGCTCGTCCTCGAGTAGGTAAATGATAAAAATGGAATTTTTGATGTGGAATGCTACTTGTCGGTGTCAAAACCGGCGGATCTCGGGTAGGGGGTCCCGAACTGTGCGTCTAGGCCGGATGGTAACAGGAGGCAGGGGACACGTTGTTTTACCCAGGTTCGGGCCCTCTCGATGGAGGTAAAACCCTACGTCCTGCTTGATTAATATTGATGATATGGGTAGTACAAGAGTAGATCTACCACGAGATCAGAGAGGCTAAACCCTAGAAGCTAGCCTATGGTATGATTGTTGATGCGTATGTTGTCCTACGGACTAAAACCCTCCGGTTTATATAGACACCGGATAGGGTTAGGGTTACAGAGAGTCGGTTACAATGGTAGGAGATCTGAATATCCGTATCGCCAAGCTTGCCTTCCACGCCAAGGAAAGTCCCTTCCGGACACAGGACGAAGTCTTCAATCTTGTATCTTCATAGTCCTGGAGTCCGGCTGAAGGTATAGTCCGGCCATCCGGACACCCCCTAATCCAGGACTCCCTTAGTAGCCCCTAAACCAGGCTTCAATGATGACGAGTCCGGCGCGCAAATTGTCTTCGGCATTGCAAGGCGGGTTCCTCCTCCAAGTACTTCATAGAAGATTTTGAACACCAAGGTAGTGTCCGGCTCTGCAAAATAAGTTTTCCACATATTGCCATAGAGAGAATAATATTTACACAAATCTAATCCGCTGACGTATTCCGTAGTGTGACATCACACCACGGCCAAGCTTTTATTCGAACCGTTTTACTGTCACATCTCAGCGTGTTATGCGAGGCGGTTTCCTTGGCACGTCTTGTTAAAGCAGAGATCGTGTCCCCTTATTCTGGGATTCTCATCAATACGGGTGTGGGTAATCCAACCACTTCTAGGATTCCTAAATTATAGGCAAGTCCAAACGGACACGGAGAGGACGCTTGATATTCACCCTCTTTATAAAGGGACCACGCCTTATTTTTCCCTCCCGTGCTCAATCGAATCCTTCCCCCACCTCAAGCTCAAGCGCCCGAAGTTCAGGTCAGGTGCTCCGAACCTTCAGTCATGTCCGGATCTAGCCTTCAAGGCCGATGGGTGCCTTCTTCCGTAACAGAAGAAGACATCAAAAAGTTGAGGGAGGCCAGATATCTGACCGCCGAGATTTTGCATCGGCTGCCTCCCCGGGGGCAGGCCGTCCCCTCCCCCGAGCCCAACGGGAGCGTCGTGTTCGTCTCCCACTTCCTCCGAGGTCTAGGCCTTGCATTGGATCCTTTTGTCAGGGGCTTGATGTTTTACTACGGGCTAGATTTCCATGATCTAGCTCCGGACTCCTTTCTTCATATCACGACATTTATCGTCGTGTGCGAGGCCTTCCTCCGGGTTACCCCTCACTTCGGCCTATGGCTCAAGACCTTTGAAGTGAAACCGAAGACGATCGGGGGGCAACATGTGGAGTGTGGAGGTGCCTCAATACACAAGATGACGGGAGCCGCATGGCCCAAGGGTTCCATTCCAGAGGTGTCTAAGTTGTGGCAACATGAGTGGTTCTACATCACGGCTCCTAGAAGCGCCAAGTGGGTGGCCGCCCCTGTCTTCCGCCCGGGCCCTCCACCACAACTGATGTCATGGATTAGCAGAGGATTGAGCTGGGGTCCGGCCAAGGACGTGCCTATACTGCAAAGCCGCATTCAAGATCTCTTTGATGGAGGTTTCAGCTTGGTTGTGGTAGCACAAGTTATGCTGGTTCGCCAAGTCCAGCCTTGCAAACGCCGGCCTCTACGCCTATGGGAATTCAATCCCGAGGGACCGCGTGTCATTCAAAATTTTCTCAGCCTGACGCACGAGGAGATGTACAAGTCATTCTTCGGACCTCAGGTAGAGTGTCCGGAAATCACTGAGTACGTGGGCCTGAGCAGTACCCGCACCGCCGAACAGTTAAGGAATCTTCCGGCCGAACATACTGTCTCTCATTCGTTACGAAGTTATTTCTGAGAGTTTGCTTTTTGACCAGGACTGGCTAGCAAAGGCGAAGTTGATTCGGTGTTCGGCCCCCCTCCTTGAGGGTTTGGAAAATCCGGTATAGGAGAAGATGCTCCAGACCGCACCCTACCCGGAGCCCTTAAAGGAAAATACTATGGAGGGTAATGCGGGCGGACGCGGGCCCTCAACGCTGCCCATTCTAGCCGAGGGGGTGAGCGTCTCCATGAAGAAAGACTACCAGAAGAGGAAAAGAACTGCGCCCGGGGATTCGGAAGCCGAAACTTCCAAACGGGAGAAGAAGTCTCCCACAGAGGGCCCTACCTCGGGGGGCACCGTTGCCGCACAAAGTCCTCGAGGGGATCAATTCTCCCGCGAGTCGTAAGTGACCCAAAAAAAAGTTTAACAGTACAGATATGCCATCTTTTTCTTCTGAGAAGATAACCACCGCATATATTTTTTGCAATTCGGGCCTTAGCCCCTCTCAAATGAGCTCATCTTCGGGGATCTTCTTCCAGAGATGATGGAGAGCGAAACGCCTCCTCCGGACTCCTCCGCTCCGGAAGCGGGCGACCCTGAAGTGTCGTCGCGGAGGGCCTCTTCGAGTCCGGTGAGGCCAGAAGATAATCCCATTGACCCCCGAAGCTCCCAGTGTCCGGCTCCTGAGGAGAGCAGACAAAAGAGTCCGGCACCGTCTAGTGTGCGATCGGATGTGCTGAGGGAGTTGGTGGGGCGAGCAGCCATCTCAGATGAACATCGTGTGCTGAGGGATACGGTGATAGAGAGAATATCGTCCACCGAAAGCAGATTGCATGAAGCTTTTATGAGTCTACTGACAGGTTTTGAGGTACGTAAAAGAATGTATGATAGTCCTGCACATGCTAGGTGTGCCCTGTGTAGATAGTAGCCCCTGAGACTCTGGTTGTCGTCGGAAACGACGACGAACAAAGGATCAAATTCCCAGGTAATAACCATACTGCCTCTATGTGCAGGTGATGGAAGCTCCGGTGGCTAACCGGACTAGCGAGTTTGCCCGTTTAGAACGGCAATTGGATGCGGCAGACGCCGACATCGAGCTTGTTAACAAAAGGCTTGACGAGGCACAGGGTGAGTGTCTTTACCTGGTAGACGTCACATAGGAAGAGCAGCATAATGCCAGTATCTTTAATATGTTGTGACTGCAGATGGAGCTGCCACTGTTGAAGCCTTGCAGGCAGAACTTGCCCGAGCCAAGGAACAAGCGAGGTTGGGTAATGCGGCTGCTTTAAAGGCGACCGAAGAGTTGCAAGTCGAGAAGGTCGCACATGGCGAGAGCTGAAACAAGATGGCCAAAGAATTAAAATCCGCCGCCGACCGTTGCCGGGTTCTTGAAAAGGAAAACGAGGCGAAGGCATTGGACCTTGAGAAGGCTGCTGTGACGAGAAAAGACCACCGCTCTGCTATGAGGGCAAAGAAGGAGGAGCTGCGGGAAGCCGGGGATATTATAACTGGGAAATCCTTTATGTTGCAGAGGAGGTTCGTAGATCCACGATATGCCCCTCTGGATCGGATGTGGAGTTTGGAGGATGCGTATATGGATTTGGCGGCGAGCGCTACCGATGCGGCCAAGTACTTCCAGGGTCAGACGGATCGTGAAGTAGATCAGCTATTTTGGAGACAATTCCATTCTCCCGAGCATCCACTATCATTGACTGACCAATTAGCCGAATGGGCCGAACTAAATAGGTTGTCCGGAATCTCCATGAGGTCTGTTGTGGATCAGTTATGGCCGGAAGGGTCAAAACCGAACAGCTATTTCAGCTTGGTCCAGCAGTTACTTGATGTGGTGTCGCGCATTGATGCGATGAAGAGGTCGGCGTGCATAGAGGGTGCACGGATGGCCTTTGCCCGTGTCAAGGCATACTGGGTGGAGATGAATGCTACCAATGTTGCAGCACGAGATTCGGCCATAGGCCGGAAGGCTGCTGAGCTCTACTTTGAAGAAGTTCTTGAGGGTGCCCGTTTGGTAGAGGCCCAGTGCTCAAAAAATATTATGTTTGAGTGATATGTAATCTCATTGTAAGAAAAATGCTTTTATAGAGTTTGATAAGGCTATTTTTATACTTTTGCCTGAAAGTAATATGATGCCTCCTGGGCGGCCGTTTTTGTATACGTGTGTATAACCTGAAAGATTGCAGTCGTCGGCTTCAACCCCCACGCATATAATGCGGAGGTGCTAGCAAAAACACGCGTTCACACTTAACCCAACGTCTTGGCCCTATTAAGGAGCTGATAGCGGAGCGAGCGAGGCAACCGGACTATAATGCTTTAACACTTTCACTTAGCCATAGGAGTTTGACAATGGGGCTACTAGATAGCCCCTGGTGGCTTCGCACTCTCCCGATCTCGGGGTGCGTACATGCCTTGCCGGAAAACAGCCCTTCGTTTAGGCGGAGGAATTCTAGCATTCCCATAGGTCATCGAGTGGTTGACCAGTCTCACGCTATATCATGACAGTCAGTTTTCGGCTTTCTCTACTGAGGTGCTCATCTGGGTGAACCAGGGCACAATCGCAGTAGTTCTCCTGGTGCTACCTTAGCCGGTAAAGTGGAACGTAAGGCACCAAAACACAGGAGCCGGGCAAACCCAACATTTGACAAAAGACAATGATTCGGAGCTAATGCATATATGGCCAAACTCGCGATGCCGAACACTCCCTAGGGTATTCGGTCTTTGTGGTATAAACTGGGCCTAAATAATGGCCTTTGTAAGAAGCCCCTTGTGTCCAGGTACGTGCATTGTTCTGGTGTGGCCACATGCCAAGACGTCAGCATCCTTCGCAACGGTGGATATGTATCAACAAGAGACAGTAAAAAAGGTTTATGCAGGGTCTTAATCTAAAAAGAATCCTTTGAGCGTGTCCCTGCTGCATGTCTGCGCCTGTGTCTCCGTTGTGCCGTATCCTGGACGGGTGTAGCACGACGATCGTTTGTAAAAGAGAGGAAGTTAAGTGAGAAGGTTGTCATGCAAAAAGGTGGTTTTGAAAGAAACCATGTATAATTGAAGATGATAAGAAATTGCCACTTGTCTGCGCGCGTTGAGCCCCTTGTATTGACAAGTAGGGGTGTGGTCACTTATTCGGTGTAAATAGCGGCGCCGGGCTCGATCGCTGGTCCAGACGCCTTTGATGTTTGGCTGTCAAGGCAGCCTCACTCTCTTCGGCGCGCAGAGAGCGCTTGATATCTCCGTGCACTATAATGATGCCACATGGACCGGGCATCTTGAGTGTGAGGGAGGAGTAGTGTGGTATTGCATTAAAGCGAGCAAAAGCTTCGCGTCCGAGCAGTGCTTGATAGCCACTTTGAAATGGAGTGATGTGGAAAGTTAAATGCTCGCGACGGAAGTTACCGGGGGAGCCGAATGTAACTTGTAATGAGAGGGAGCCCGTTCCTGGCGTTACTCCTTTAAAGGTAGTATTGCTATGGAGAATTTGTGTTGGGTCTAACCCCATCCCGCGGATTGTATCCTGATATATTAGGTTTAGGCTACTACCGCCGTCCATCAAGACTCGTGTGAAGTGATATCCGGCAATTACTGGGTCTAATACCAGGGCAGCGCATCCTACGTGTCGGATACTTGCTGAGTAATTCCGATGGTCGAAAGTGATCGTTTGAGCCGACCAGTGGCAGGACTTCGCGGTGACAGGCACTTGGGTATATGTTCCTGAGAGTGCCGCGTTGTTTTTTCCCTTGATCACATGTAACACGTTTACTATTTTGACTTCTGGTGGAAATTTCTTTTGCTCCGCCGCGTCTTGTTTGGGAGGCTCGTCCTCGTCTTCACTTGGTGTATCCTCCCCCTTGTGTACGGCATTGAGCTTGCCGGACTGCTTGAAGACCCAACATTCTCTGTGGGTATGATTAGCGGGTTTTATCAGGGGTACTATGGATCTGACATACCTGGTCCAGAATTTTGTTGAGGCTGGACAGTTCATCCCTGGTGCCTTTAGGGGGCGGCTTTTGACCTGGCCGAGAGCTTTTGAATCCAGCATTTACTGCCATGCCCTTCATGTTGTCTTCTTTAATCCGGCACTTGTTATTGCTGTTGCACCGTGATTTGCCGTTTCCATCTCTAACTTCAGATGTACTAGGGTCGCTGGTGCTGCATCTGGCTAGCCAGCTGTCCTCACCCGCGCAAAAGCGGGTCATGAGGTTTGTTAATGCGGCCATCTTTCTCGGCTTATTTTGGCCGAGGTGTCTGGCGAGCCATTCGTCATGGACGCTATGCTTGAAAGCTGCCAAGGCTTCGCCGTCCGGATAGTCGACAATCTGGTTCTTTTTAGTAAGAAACATGTTCCAAAGCTTTCGGGTTGACTCTCCGGGCTGTTGAGTTATATGACTCAAATCGTCCGCATCCGGAGGTCGGACATAAGTCCCTTGAAAATTTGCCCGAAAGGCGTCTTCAAGCTCTTCCCAACTTCCAATGGAGCTTTCGGGGAGGCCTTTGAGCCAGTGACGAGCTGGCCCTTTGAGCTTGAGGGGTAGGTACTTGATGGCGTGGAGATCATCTCCCCGAGCCATGTGGATATGAAGGATGTAGTCCTCAATCCAGACCCCAGGGTCTGTTGTTCCGTCGTATGCCTCTATGTTTACGGGCTTGAATCCCTCTGGAAATTCATGGTCCAACACCTCATCGGTGAAACATAGGGGGTGTGCGGCACCCCTGTAACTGGGTGTACCACGTTGTTCGAGTGTTGCATTGTATTCTGGGGCGCGCTTGCGTGGTCCATAGATGGATCTTGTTGCGTCGTCCTTTGGGTGTGAGCCCTCGCATGGGTCGCGTATTGTATTGTGAGCGGCGTTGTATGCCGCTCTGTGTTGGTAGAGGGGTTGTCTATCCGACCAGGTGGCTGCTTTGATATTTGGTTGTGGGGGGTCTGAGGCCTCCTCATCAAATTCGGGTAGCAGCTTCCGCTTTGGGTAGCTCTTGGAGGGGCGATTATCGCCGTACCTCGCTGTCCTGCTGAGCATTTTGCTCCATCTAATGTGGAGTGTGTCTTGCGCAGCCTTGAGCCTTTGATTCTGCTTTTTCAGACTCCTCGCGGTGGCAACAAGCCTTTTACGGGCAGTCTGCTGCTCCAGGTGTCTGTCCGGCGTTATGTCGTTCGGACCATTATCCTTGATAGGATTTGTTTGTTCGGTTTGATTATCCGGATTACCGTTGTCCGGCAGCGGTTCGCCCTGCTCCAACGCTGGGTCTGTGTGATCGCTATTTCTGTCGAGGCGGGATTTGGGGCGGCGCTTGCGTCGCTGCTTTGATTGCTTTTCGAGGGAACAAACCTTCGGTGCGTCCTTCCACTCCTCGTCGTCATCTTTTGGCGCGTCCACCATGTATACGTCATATGACGAGGTGGCGTTCCAGGGCCCAATAGGCGCTGGTTCTTCCTCGTCTACTTCATCGGCGTCCATACCGTCGATGTCTTCGGAGTCGAAGTCGAGCATGTCGGTTAAATCATCGACAGTGGCAACAAAGTGGGTGGTGGGTGGGCTTTGAATTCCTTCATCGTCTGCATCCCAATCTTGCTGACCGTAGCCCGGCCAGGGCTCTCCTGATAGAGAGAGAGACTTCAGTATCTTCAGAATATCACCAAAAGGCGAGTGCTGAAAGATGTCCGCGGCAGCAAACCCCATGATCGGCGCCCAATCGGATTCTATTGGTAGGAGCACGGAGGGTTCAGAGTCCGAAGATGAGTCCGGCTCCTTGGAGTCACGAGTCTCGCGGAGTGCAGGGCTGGTGTTCGGCTCAATCACCGTGGGGATCACAGCCCCCGAGGCGGTGTCCAACCGCCCATCCTTGATCGGCGCAGTTGGCTCCGAATTAAGGATCGGAGCTGATGCGGGTGCGGCCTCTAGGGCACTGTTCGGTGACAGAGCTAGACCGTGCTCGTCGGGACAGTGCGGCGCGCTCGGCAGTGGCTCGAATCCGTCGAAGATCAAGTCCCCGTGGATGTCAGTCGTGTAGTTTAAACTTCCAAATCTGACCTGACGGCCAGGGGCGTAGCTTTCGATCTTCTCTAGATGGCCAAGTGAATTGGCCCGCAGTGCAAAGCCGCCGAAGACGAAGATCTGTCTGGGGAGGAAGGTCTCACCCTGGACTGCATCGCCATTGATGATCATTGGAGCCATCGAGCCTGACGGCGACGACACAAAGGAACTCTCAATGAAAGCACCAATGTCGGTGTCAAAACTGGCGGATCTCGGGTAGGGGGTCCCGAACTATGCGTCTAGGCCGGATGGTAACAGGAGGCAGGGGACACGAAGTTTTACCCAGGTTTGGGCCCTCTCGATGGAGGTAAAACCCTACGTCCTGCTTGATTAATATTGATGATATGGGTAGTACAAGAGTAGATCTACCACGAGATCAGAGAGGCTAAACCCTAGAAGCAAGCCTATGGTATGATTGTTGATGTGTATGTTGTCCTACGGACTAAAACCCTCCGGTTTATATAGACACCGGATAGGGTTACTGAGGGAGTCCTGGATTAGGGGGTGTTCGGGTAGCCGGACTATACCTTCAGCCGGACTCCAGGACTATGAAGATACAAGATTGTAGACTTCGTCCCGTGTCCGGATGGGACTTTCCTTGGCGTGGAAGGCAAGCTTGGCGATGCGGATATTCAAGATCTCCTACCATTCTAACCGACTCTATGTAACCCTAACCCTATCCGGTGTCTATATAAACCTGGGGGTTGTAGTCCGTAGGCAATCAACTCCATATACAACAATTATACCATAGGCTAGCTTCTAGGGTTTAGCCTCCTTGATCTCGTGGTAGATCTACTCTTATACTACCCATATCATCAATATTAATCAAGCAGGACGTAGGGTTTTACCTTCATCAAGAGGGCCCGAACCTGGGTAAAACATCATGTTCCCTGCCTCCTGTTACCATCCGGCCTAGACGCACAGTTCGGGACCCCCTACCCGAGATCCGCCGGTTTTGACACCGACATTGGTGCTTTCATTGAGAGTTCCTCTGTGCCGTCGCAATCAGGAAGGATGCCTCCTCCCTTCTTTAAAGACGGCGCCGTTGCTAAGGGAGCCTTGGCTGTCGGCCAAACCCTCCGGCTAGGTGGTTTCCTCATGACCGCATGTTCGGCTGTTGCACCGACGGTGACCTCTTGGGTCATCGAAAGCAACCTACACGTCAGCTCGGAGCTCGTCGAGCAGCTAGATCCAATGGAGCTCTCTTCCGTAAACAAGCTCTTGGATCGCATCGCCGCCCTGGGGGTCGCTACGGATTACGACCAGGTTGGGCTTAAACCCGATCTAAGAGAAATTAACTCTCCCCAAGTCACCCACCATGTTGCCATGGTAGTGACGCAGTGCGGCGACCCTTCATCCATTTTAAGGACTAGCTACGTCCGAATTCCCGACCCCTCCAAGCCGGATACCCGCGAAGGGGGAGATGTAACTCAAGACCTGAGCTTAGGATCAGGCAACGGGCTAGATTCACTGGACAACATCCAAGAATCCGAACTTCAGAGTTCAGAAACTCTTCGGCCTCCGAATCTTGGATTGGTGAGCTGTCAGATTCAACGACACCCGCCCACCCGATCATAAGCGATCTCTCCCAAATCAGGAAGAGGCCCGAGGAAACAGTACATCATTACTGGGCCAGATTCCTCCTGGTTATGAACAGGATAAAGGATTGCCGCGAGGAAGACGCAATCTCAATTTTCTGTAGTAATTGCACGGACAAGGGAATCCTTAACGCCATAAGTCGTCGTGATATCACACGCTTCGCTGACTTGGCGTCCATAGTACAAAAATACTGTGCCATGGAAAGCGCCCGGAAAACCGAAATAAATTTTTGGGATAATCCGGCCTTGAATAGTATTCCCGTCCGAACTAAGAGGGTGCATTATCACAGGACACCCGGGATAAACACCAAAAAGCCAAAACCCTCTACAGGGCATGGAACCGTACTGGAAAGATGGCTTGATGGACCCTGTAGAATTCACAGTATAGAGGACGCCACACCAACTCACAGCCTTAGAGCATGTTGGATACTCCGGCAGGTGGCCAAAATCGGCGAGGACCTCTTAATTCCGGAGGCCGCAGAAAGCCAGCCCAAGGACACCAGTACCGTTCTCACAGTCTTCGAGACTTTCGCATCAAACAATGTGCGAAAAAGAACACTCCGCAGCCTCGCCAAAGTCTATCAAATTGCAACAATAAATCCATGGAGCGACACTGCCATTACCTTCAACGCAAGTGATGAACCTAGATTCCGAACAGCCCGAGCACCAGCCGCATTGGTCCTCGGTCCCATAGTGGACGGCTTTCGCCTCACCAAGGTGCTCATGGATGGAGGCAGCGGACTGAACCTCATTTATGAGGAAACCCTTCAAAAATGGAAATAGACTGGAACCACGTCGAGCGAAGCAGCACAACCTTTAGAGTAATAATCCCCAATCGGGAAGCGCGCTGCACAGGAAAAATCACACTAGATGTGGTGTTCGGCACGCCGGATAATTACAGGTCCGAAGAAGTCACGTTTCAGGTGGCCCCGTTTAAGAGAGGATATCACGCTTTACTAGGGCGGGAAGCATTCACAATCTTCCAAGAAATACCCCATTACGAGTACATAAAGCTTAAGATGCCCGGGCCAAATGGAATTATCACTCTAGCTAGTGATCCGGACATAGCACTCCACGCCGAAAACAAGACGGACGCATTAGCCCTTGAGGCGCTATCCGAAGCCTTAGCGGCCGAGGAACTGACTGCGCTGCGCTCCACAGTTAACAGGGATGATGTGATACTCGATAAGAGATCCAAATCCACGTCCTTCAAGCCAGCTGACGAAATAGTCAAATTCCAGGTCCATCCAACGGGCCCCAATAAAACAGCTTCCATCGGGGCACGACTGAACCCTGATGCAGACGCCGCACTGCGGGAGTTCCTACGAGAGAACTGGGACATCTTCGCCTGGCACCCTTCAGACATGCCAGGGATCCCACGCAGGCTGGCCGAACACAGCTTAAATATCCTAAAAGGATTTAAACCTGTCAAACAAGCCCTTCGGCGTTTTTTCTGAACCAAAGAGACAGGCTATGGGAGAGGAGCTAGCCAAGCTATTAGAGGCCGGATTCATCAGAGACATAAAACATCCGGACTGGCTAGCAAACCTGGTGATGGTACCAAAGAAGGACAAATCTTGGCGCCTGTGTGTCGATTTCAAAGACCTTAACAAGGCTTGCCCAAAGGATCCCTTCCCCTTCCCCCGTATCGATCAAATTATCGATGCCACCGCAGGACACGATTTGTTGTGTTTCCTCAACGCATACTCCGGTTACCATCAAATCAAGATGGCAGAATCAGACCAAGCTGCAACAACATTCATCACACCATACGGCCCATTCTGCTTCAACACAATGCCCTTCGGGCTGAAAAACGCCGGCGCAACATATCAGCGCATGATCCAGACATGTCTGGCAAACCAGATCGGCAAAACAGCGGAGGTGTATGTGGATGATGTGGTCGTCAAATCAAGACATGTCGAATCCCTAGTAAACGACTTGAGGCTTACATTCGATAACCTCCAAAAATATGACATCAAGCTCAACCCAGAAAAATGTGTCTTCGGTGTTCCAGCCGGAAAGCTCTTGGGCTTCATTGTATCCGGTAGAGGAATTGAAGCAAACCCAGCCAAGATCCGAGCTTTGTCACAATTGGATGTCCCAAAGGACCTTAAACAAATACAAAAATTAACCGGGTGCGTGGCGGCTTTAAGCCGCTTCATCTCCCGCTTGGGAGAAAAGGCACTACCCCTTTATCGCCTCCTTCGGCGCACCAAACACTTCGAGCGGACGGATGCCGCCACGGCCGGACTTGATGAAATAAAAGCCATATTGGCAACAAAACCAGTCCTGGTCGCGCCAATCACCGGCGAACCAATGTTATTGTACATTGCAGCAACACACCAAGTTGTCAGCGCAGTGCTCGTTGTCGAGCGGGAAACGGACGGACACAAATTCCCCCTTCAAAGGCCGGTCTACTACGTGTCCACTATCCTCACTCCATGCAAATCACGGTACCCGCATTATCAAAAGATTGCATACGCGGTATTCATGGCATCCCGGAAGCTACGACACTACTTTCAAGAGTGTTCCATAACAGTAGCCTCGGAAGTGCCACTAAACGATATTATCAACAACCGCGATGCAACAGGCAGGATTGCAAAATGGGCCATCGAGCTTCTCCCGTTCGATATAACCTATAAGCCACGGCGAGCTATTAAATCGCAAGTTTTGGCCGATTTCGTCGCAGAATGGACGGAGGCCGAGCTCCCTAAAGAGTACGGCACATATTCAAACTGGATTATGCATTTCGACGGCTCCAAAATGTTGGCCGGACTGGGGGCCGGCGTCGTCCTGACGTCCCCCACAGGAGACACAGTCCAATATGTGCTCCAAATCATGTACATGGATTCCAACAATGCAGCCGAATATGAGGCCCTCCTACATGGCCTCCGGATAGCAGTATCCATGGGTATCCAGCGCCTAGAGGTACGCGGGGATTCAAACCTCGCGATATCCCAAATAAATGGAGACTTCGACGCCAAGGACCCAAAAATGGTAGCTTACCGTGACTCTGTCCTAAAATGTCAGCTCGGTTCGAAGGGCTGGAGTTTCACTATATAGCCCGAGAAAACAATCAAGCGGCGGTCGTCCTAGCACGCATCGGAGCAAAACGCGATACAGCCCCCCCCCCCCAACGTCTTTTTGGAAAGATTGTTCGAGCCATCCGTAGCATGGGAGGGGGAACCCGCAAATAACAGCCCAAACCCAGCCGCACCACTCGACGCCGAACAATCTGACACAATTGGAGGCTCTGCCAACGAAATTACACCTTCAGCCCACGTAATAATGGCAGTTATCGCCCCGTGGACAGAACCATTCCTAGCCTACCTTTCTAGTCAGGAAGTCCCGGAGGACCAAAACGAGGCCCGCTGCATAGTGCGGCGATCTAAGGCCTACAAAGTCCATGAGGGAGAACTTTATAAGAAAAGCACTACCGGAGTCCTTCAAAGGTGCATCTCCGAAGAGGTAGGGCGGAACCTCCTGGCTGAAATTCATGCCGGACTTGGTGGTCACCATGCCGCTGCTCGGTCCCTTGTTAGCAAGGCTTTCCGTACAGGCTTTTACTGGCCGACGGCCCGAGCAGACGCTCAGGACCTAGTCCAACGATGCGCTGGTTGCCAACTTTTTGCCAACCAAAGCCATATGCCATCCACCGCACTCTAAACTATACCCATCACCTGGCCTTTTGCGGTCTGGGGGCTTGACATGGTCGGACCCCTTAAAGGTGGAACCCATAGGAAAAAATACTTACTGGTCATGGTGGATAAGTTCACCAAATGGATAGAAGCCAAGCCTGTTAAAACGGCCGAATCCGGACCTGTGATAGACTTCATATCCGGGGTTGTACACCGTTATGGCGTCCCCCACAGCATCATAACCGACAACGGTACAAACTTTACCGCCGACGAGGTAAAACTCTGGTGCAAAAACATGAGCATCAAGCTCGATTATGCTTCCGTCTATCACCCACAAACCAACGGCCAGGTCGAACGTGCAAATGGTCTTATCATGAGCGGCATTAAACCCAGACTGGTGCGGTCCCTCAAGGAATCTAACACGCACTGGGTAGGGGAGCTCGACTCCGTGCTATGGGGGCTGCTGACCACGCCAAATCGCACCACCGGATACACACCATTTTTTATGGTGTACGGCGCAGAGGCAGTTCTGCCCTGCGACATAATTCATGACTCACCTAGAGTGCGCACGTATGAAGAAAGAGAAGCCGAGTTCGATCGGCAGGACAACTTGGACGCCTTGGAGGAGCGTGACGTGGCAAAAGCCCGTTCCGCATTTTATCAACAGCAGGCCCGAAGATATCAAAGCTGAGAAGTACGGGCCAAAAATTACAATGTTGGCGAACTAGTTCTACGCCTGCCGGATAAGAAAAAGGACAAACTCAAGCCCAAATGGGAAGGTCCATTCATAATCGACCAAGTCCTGACTGGTGGGGCGTACCGCCTGCGAGATGCGTCGGATAACCGACTCGAGCCGAACCCGTGGAACGCCACCCGTCTCCGAAGATTCTATGCCTAGCGCCGGACTCTGTGTTCGTCTCCTTCCTCTGTCCATTTTTTGCATTTTTTTGCATTCTTCTGTCTTACATTTCTCTCCTTCCCCTCTTTTCTTTTATAGCCCTTAAAGGCTCATCTAGTGACGCACCACTCGCGCTCATTAAACCTGGGGGCTTCTTTAACAGAAGCTTATTTATACGGGCTTCACGCCCAACACATGCGTCAAACTTCCGCATGTACCTTTTTCTTCGCCATTATATGCATCGATATGACTTAAGTTTTGGCCAAGCTGGGTTGCCTAGCTCCTGTGCTTACCCCTACGTTCCCGATTGTTCGGCTAGGCGGTAAAGGGAGCACCTCTGCGATTGTTACTGCCGGGTCAGCCGGATGTGTACCTCAGACTGGGTGAAGCCGAAAGCTAGCGTTCTTAAGGGAATATTCGGTCGGTGAAATAAAAGATGATCTTTTTACCCATTTTATGCGCCCCCAGATGCTTTTTTTGTGTTTTTTCACGCAGTCCGGACATGCACTTTAGGGCATGCCTCCCAGCGAAAGGAACCCCTAACGGAACTATTCTCTCTGGAAGATGTTTCTTACTAACCATGTAATATAACATAACTAGTTGGGCACTTGTCTGATAAAGCACTAATGACCCCTACGCCTGGTCTCCACGCATACCCCAGTTCTTATATAACCACTATGGTATTCGGACACACTCCGGACCGTCAGGTCCCGAGGTTGAAGCGAAAAGGTCGGCAACGACAAACGATCTACAATCCGGCTAGAAGGCATTACACATGTCAATTCAAAATTACATAGTCATTCTGACAGATTGTATTCCTCTTCTATACCATCTAACAGGCTGTCTAATTTACAGTCCTGCTGGGAATACTTCGCGGCCAACTCTACTTGGCTGTATACTAAGCTTACAGGGATCTCCTTCCCGTCAGGCCCCACTGGTCCGACCTCGGCCATGTGGTTTGGGTCAGACTTCGTAAAACGGGTCTTCACCATGGCCCAGGCCTCCCTAGCGCCTTGTCGGCAGGCCGATATCTTCCATAACCGGAAGCGCCGCCGAGCTCCCTTCAGCTTCTCCGCAAGCTCTCCAAGGCCCTCGGGCACGGAGTGGGCAGGCCATAAGGCTTGGGCAATACCCCGCATCGCCTGCCGAATTCGCTCGTGCAGTTTCAAGAGTTCGGGAAGAAGGTCACCCATAGAACCGGGCATCTCCTATGCAGGACGACCTGTGAGCATACCTACAGACATTACTCTGTTAGTCGACTTCCTCGCCGAACTTTTTTTTCAAAGTTCGTTCAAGCACTTACTAAAAATGCCGCGTCAAAGCCGTTGATTCTCCTTCGTGGAGTCCGACAGCTGGCCACGAACATCTTTAAGTTCGACGTCCAGCTTGGTGTTGGCATCCTGAAGATCATTCTTCTCTCGCCTCACCTTTGTCAACATACTCTCACCGGCCCTTAGCCGGCGTAAGAGTTGTTGCTTGTCCGGATCGAGTCCGGCGCCATCTGCAATACGATTTGTCAGATTTGCATCCACACCGCACAATACAAATCTTTCAAAGTGTATCTTACCTGAGGGGGTCTCTTTGGGCTCCCCTGCTGCGGCTAGTGCGGCCTCTAGTTGGGCCTTGCACTTTTCCAGCTCCTGGGACAGTACGACATTCTTCTCTGTAAGAATCTGCATATTAAATGATCCTTAAATCAGTTGCTCTAACTGCTTCAAGTCTCGGGGGCTACTGGCACATATATATATTTAACCAAAATTTTCTTACCCGTATGTCTTTTACATACTCTCTGTGGCTCTGGCTAAACCATTTTGAGCGGCACGGAGGTACGCATCTCCCGAATTAAAGGCATCTAAAGCCTCTTGGGAGAAACAAGCGCCGCGTAGAATTATCCGGCGACGCCTGTGGTTCATGGCACTCTCCACTTCAGAATTTGTGGCAGAAAGACTGTCCGCATCCTCTGTCAGAGGAGCGTCCGGCGCGCGCCTTGTGCTCGCCTCCGCTTCCTGACTAGACATTGGAGCCTGGCTGGTGGAGGCGCGATTAGCAACCTCTCCGGATGTAGTACGGTGAGGTCTCTTCATTCTGAAGATAGCACGAACGTTAATATGCCCTGACAGAATAACTCCAGGGAAACAGAGGGTGCACTATACCTTTGCACCGGCATCTCAGTCCGGACTACATTCCTTTTTTCCCCATGGGGCTCTGCGGCCCCTCGTTGGCTAGCCGCCGCAGGTTTGGCCTCCTGCCTCGGAAATCTCCCCTGCAAAACACGGTTGTCGTCAGAAACACTGGGCTACGTGAGGGTGGAATCTCTTTCAAGGGAATAAGACCCCGGTTTCTGTCACTTGGGAGGCCGGGATTAACCCTGGGTAATCCGCCGTAATGGCTACCAAGGTATTGTCCTTGCTTAGTTGATGGAACACCCCGTTGATAAGCTCCACCGATATGTCCGGATCCTCTTCAGAGTCCGGATTGAGGGACCGTTCTGGGTCCTCGGGTTGTGGAGGGCGGCTGTTTATATCCTTTACCTCCTGTCGCAGTTCCTGCATTGAAGTCGTTAGACTACCTATCTAACCATGGGAGTATAAAACAAATGGGCAAGCGCAATTGTTCACTTACCCAACTTGGAGGATCGTACATACTGAATCCGGCCCGCGGGTTGACGCGGAGGAATTCCTCCTTTTCCCCCTTGTACAAACAGGATAAGATCTTTACTAAGGCGGCGGCTGAGGCCGGCCCCTTACGACCGTAACGTGTGGCGTCATCCTCCCCGTTGAAATCCCACATGGGGTGGCCTCTATATTGAAGCGGCTGCACCCCCCGCATAATGCATGCGGCCATGACTCCAATCATGGTTAGTCCGGAATGAGCCAACAGTCTTATCCGGCCCATCAGGTAAAGGACATCTCTGTCGCTTTCTCTCTGAGAGCTCCGCGGACGCCAGCTCAAGCGTTTCTTCAATAGAGCACTGTTGAACTCAGGGAGACCGACCCAGATAGGGTCCGGTAGTGGGACGTCATCTATGTAAAACCATTCCGAAGGCCAGTCCTCGGACGCCTTCTTTGGGGTTCCAGATAGGTATCTGGTCCCGGCGATGCGCCATACTTCGGCTCCGCCCACTTGGTATATAGACCCCTCTTGAGAATGGGGCACCAGGCAGAATAACCTCTTCCACAACGCGAAATGAGCCTCAACGCCTAAAAATAGCTCACAAAGGGCGACGAAACCCGCAATATGCAATACGGAGGCGGGCATGAGATTGTGCAGCTGGAGGCCGTAGAACTCCAGAAGCCCGCGGAGAAATGGATGAATTGGAAATCCCAGTCCCCTTATTAGATAGGGGACGAGGCACACCCGCTCTCCTTTAGAAGGATTGGGGGTGCTCTCCACTTGTTTTCCGCCATTGTAGGTGGCGAGACCGGCTCGGACCGGGACCATGTATGCCGGAGGGAGAAATCCCTTGGCCTGAAGTGACACTAACTCGCTATGCGGGATGGTGCAACTCTCCCAGTCCTTGGGTTTGGGACTGGAGGGGCGAGGGGAGGAGCTGCGACGGCTGGTCATGTTGGAATGGACCTTTGCTGGAAGCGCTCTGATGATAACTCGCGGAAAGGAGAAGATGTGGTTTGGACCTAAATCCCCATCCCATTAAATAGGCAACTTGTTTATACGGCTAGGGGTGTGGATGTAAAAACGCCCCGGCTTTTTGCATTTGTTTGACACGTGGAAGACGGCCATTATTGGGTGTGGAAGCCAAGGAGCACTACATTACAAAAATCGGACATTATTCCTACAGGTACACAAGATTTGGAGAAGAACCCGCCTTGCAATGCCGAACAATCTGCGCGCCGGACTCGTCGTCATTGAAGCCTGGTTCGGGGGCTACTGAGGGAGTCCTGGATTAGGGGGTGTTCGGGTAGCCGGACTATACCTTCAGCCGGACTCCAGGACTATGAAGATACAAGATTGAAGACTTCGTCTCGTGTCCGGATGGGACTTTCCTTGGCGTGGAAGGCAAGCTTGGCGATGCGGATATTCAAGATCTCCTACCATTGTAACCGACTCTATGTAACCCTAACCCTATCCGGTGTCTATATAAACCGGAGGGTTATAGTCCGTAGGCAATCAACTCCATATACAACAATCATACCATAGGCTAGCTTCTAGGGTTTAGCCTCCTTGATCTCGTGGTAGATCTACTCTTGTACTACCCATATCATCAGTATTAACCAAGCAGGATGTAGGGTTTTACCTCCATCAAGAGGGCCCGAACCTTGGTAAAACATCGTGTTCCCTGCCTCCTGTTACCATCCGGCCTAGATGCACAGTTCGGGACCCCCTACCCGAGATCCGCCGGTTTTGACACCGATAGTTAGGGTTACATAGAGTCGGTTACAATGGTAGGAGATCTGAATATCCGTGTCGCCAAGCTTGCCTTCCACGCCAAGGAAAGTCCCTTCCGGATACGGGACAAAGTCTTCAATCTTGTATCTTCATAGTCCTGGAGTCCGGCTGAAGGTATAGTCCGGCCATCCGGACACCCCCTAATCCAGGACTCCCTCACTACCTAACATAATTTTCAATGTATTTCTCTTTATTGCAGCATGAATGTTTAGATCCCAAAGATTCTAGACAGAAGTTTAATATTGACATAAAAATAATAATACTTCAAGCAATGCTAACCAAGCAATCATGTCTTGTCAAAATAACATAGCCAAAGAAAGCTTATCCCTACAAAATCATATAGTTTGTCCATGCTTCATTTTCGTCACACAAAATGCTCCCATCATGCAAAACCCCGATGACAAGCCAAGCAATTGTTTCATACTTTAGCCTTTTCAAACTTTTTCAACTTTCACGCAATATATGAGCGCGAGCCATGGATATAGCACTATGGGTGGAATAGAATATGGTGATGGAGGTTGTGTGAGAAGACAAAAAGGGAGAAAGTCTCACATTGACGCAGCTAATCAACGGGCTATGGAGATGCCCATCAATTGATGTCAATGCAAGGAGTGGGGATTTCCATGCAACGGACGCACTAGAGCTATAAATATATGAAAGTTCAACAAAATAAACTAAATGGGTGTGCATCCAACTTGCTTGCTCACGAAGACCTAGGGCATTTTGAGGAAGCGCATTGTTGGAATATACAAGACAAGTTCTGTAATGAAAAATTCCCACTATTATATGAAAGTGACAACATAAGAGACTCTTTATCATGAAGATCATGGTACTACTTTGAAGCACATGTGTGGAAAAAGGATAGTAACATTGCCCCTTCTCTCTTTTTCTCTCATTTTTTGGGCCTCTCTTTTTTATGGCCTTTCTCTCTTTTTTCGAAGAACTTTCCTCACATGAGGCAATGCTCTAATAATTAAAATCATCACACTTTTATTTACTTTACAACTCAAGATTACAACTCGATTTTAGAACAAAAATATGACTCTGTGTGAATGCCTCCGGCGGTGTACTGGGATATGCAATGAATCAAGAGTGACATGTATGAAAGAATTATGAAGGTGGCTTTTCCACAAATACGATGTCAACTACATTATCATGCAAGGCAATATGACAATGATGGAGCATGTCATAGTAAACGGCACGGTGGAAATTTGCATGGCAATATATCTCGGAATGGCTATGGAAATGCCATAATAGGTAGGTATGGTGGCTATTTTGAGGAAGATATGAGGAGGCTTATGTGTGATAGAGCGTATCATATCACGGGATTTGGATGCACCGGCAAAGTTTGCACCAACTCTCGAGGTGAGAAAGGGCAATGCACGGTACCGAAGAGGCTAGCAATGATGGAAGGGTGAGAGTGCATATAATACATGGACTCAACATTAGTCATAAAGAACTCATATACTTATTGAAAAAATCTACAAGTCATTCGAAACCAAGCACTACACGCATGCTCCTAGCAGGGGTAGATTGGTAGGAAAATATCATCGCTCGTCCCCAACCGCCACTCATAAGGAAAGCAATCAAAGAACACCTCATGCTTCAAATTTGTCACATAACTTTTACCATACGTGCATGCTACGGGACTTGCCAACTTCAACACAAGTATTTATCAATTCCATAATTACTCAACTAGCACAACTCTAATATTACCACCTTTATATCTCAAAACAACTATCAAGAATCAAACTTCTCATAACATTTAATGCACTCTATATGAAAGTTTTTATTATGCCCATCTTGGATGCCTATCATATTAGGACTAATTTAATAACCAAAGCAAATTGCCATGCTGTTCTAAAATACTCTCAAAATAATATAAGTGAAGCATGAGAGATCAACAATTTCTATAAAATAAAACCACCACTGTGCTCTAAAAAGATATAAGTGAAGCACTATAGCAAAATTATCTAGCTCAAAAGATATAAGTGAAGCACATAGAGTATTCTAATAAATTCCAATTCATGTGTGTGTCACCCAAAAGGTGTGTACAACAAGGATGATTGTGGTAAACTAAAAAGCAAAGACTCAAATCATACAAGACGCTCCAAGCAAAACACATATCATGTGGTGAATAAAAATATAGCCTCAATTAAAGTTACCGATAGATGAAGACGAAAGAGGGGATGCCTTCCGGGGCATCCCCAAGCTTAGGATTTTGGTTGTCCTTGAATTTTACCTTGGGGTGACTTGGTCCTTCCCAAGATTAGGCTCTTGCCACTCCTTGTCCGGAAATCCATCAAATCCTTACCCAAAAACTTGAAAACTTCACAACACAAAACTCAACAGAAAATCTCATGAGCTCCGTTAGTATAAGAAAAAAAACCACCACTTTAAGGTACTATAATAAACTCATTCTTTATTTATATTGGTGTTAAACCTACTGCATTCCAACTTCTCTATGGTTCATACCCCCCGATACTAGCCATAGATTCATCAAAATAAGCAACACATGAAAAACGGAATCTATATAAAACAGAACAGTCTGTAGTAATCTATAGGTTTCGAATACTTCTGTAACTCCAAAAATCCTGGGAAATTAGGACATCCTAAATAATTTGCATATTGATCTACTGCAGTTGGAATCAGTATTTTATCGCTCTCTAGTTAAAAACTAAAATTAATCTCGTGAGCGCATACTTTCTGTTTTTTTCAGCAAGATCAAATAACAATCATCCAAGAAGATCTTAAAGGCTTTACTTGGCACAAACACTAATTAAAAAATAAAAACCACAATCATAATAGTAGATAGATGATTTATTTATTACTAAACAGGAACAAAAAGCAAGGAACAAAAATAAAATTAGGTTGCCTCCCAACAAGCGCTATCGTTTAACGCCCCTAGCTAGGCATAAAAACAAGAATAGATCTAGGTATTGTCATCTTTGGTATGCAATCCATATGTGGCTCTCATAATAGATTCATAAGGTAATTTAATTTTCTTTCTAGAAAAGTGTTCCATGTCTTTCCTTAACGGAAATTGGAATCTAATATTTCCTTCTTTCATGTCAATAATTGCACCAATCGTTCTAACGAAAGGTCTACCAAGAATAATAGGACATGTAGGATTGCAATCTATACCAAGAACAATGAAATCTACGGGCACATAATTCCTATTTGAAACAATAATAACATAATTAATCCTTCCCATAGGTTTCTTAATGGTGGAATCCACGAGATGCAAATTTAAAGAACAATCATCAAATTCACGGAAACCTAACACATCAGACAAAGTTTTTGGAATCGTGGAAACACTAGCACCCAAATCACATAAAGCATAGCATTCATGATCTTTAATCTTAATTTTGATAGTAGGTTCCCACTCATTATAAAGTTTTCTAGGGATAGAAACTTATAATTCAATTTTTTCTTTATGGGATTGCATTAAAGCATCAATGATATGTTTAGTAAAAGCTTTGTTTTGATCATAAGCATGAGGAGAATTTAGCACGGATTGCAACAAGGAAATACAATCTATCAAAGAGAAATTATCATAACTAAATTCCTTGAAATCCAAAATAGTGGGTTCATTGCTATGTGAAGTTTTGACTTCTTCAATCCCACTTTTACCAATTTTTGCATCAAGATCTAAAAACTCTGAATCATTGGGATGCCTTCTAACTAAAGTTGACTCATTTCCAGTCCCATCTTTATTAAGATTCATATTGGCAAACAAAGATTTAATAGGAGACACACCAATCACTTTTAGATATTCATCATTATTATCATGAAAACTAGAAGAACATGCCTTCACAAAGCAATCCTTTTTAGCACGCATCCTAGCGGTTCTTTCTTTGCACTCATCAAGGGAAATTCTCATGGCTTTGAGAGACTCATTGATATCATGCTTAGGTGGAATAGATCTAAGTTTCAAAGAATCAACATCAAGAGAAATTCTACCCACGTTCCTAGCCAACTCATCAATCTGAAGCAATTTTTCTTCAAGCAAAGCATTGAAACTCTTCTGTCAATTCATAAATTCTTTAACACTAGTCTCAAAATCAGAGGGCATCTTATTAAAATTTCCATAAGAATTGTTGTAGGAATTACCATAATTATTAGATGAATTACTAGGAAACGACCTAGAATTGAAATTTCCTCTATACGCGTTGTTACCAAAATTGTTCCTACCAACAAAATTCACATCCATAGATTCGTTATTATTCTCAATCAAAGTGGACAAAGGCATAACATTAGGATCAGAAGAAGCACTCTTATTAGCAAACAATTTCATAAGTTCATCCACATTTCCATTCAAAACATTAATCTCTTCCATCGCATGAACTTTTTTATTAGTAGATATTTCGGTGTGCCATTGAGAATAATTAACCATAATATTATCTAGGAGTTTAGTAGCTTCTCCTAAAGTGATTTCCATAAAAGTGCCTCCCGCGGCTGAATCTAAAAGACTTGTAGAAGCAAAATTCAATCCAGCATAAAAATTCTGTATAATCATCCATAAATTCAAACCATGTGTAGGGCAATTACGTATCATTAATTTCATCCTCTCCCAAGCTTGTGCAACATGCTCATGATCAAGTTGCTTAAAGTTCATAATATCATTTCTAAGAGAGATGATCTTAGCGGGAGGGAAATACTTAGAGATAAAAGCATCTTTGCACTTATTCCATGAATCAATACTATTTTTAGGCAAAGAAGAGAACCAAGTTTTAGCACTATCTCTAAGTGAAAACGGAAATAGCTTCAATTTAACAATATCATTATCCACATATTTCTTCTTTTGCATATCACATAAATCAACAAAGCTGTTTAGATGGGTAGCAGCATCTTCACTAGGAAGGCCAGCAAATTGATCTTTCATGACAAGATTCAACAAAGTAGTATTAATTTCACAAGATTCAGCATCGGTAAGAGGAGCAATCGGAGTGCTAATAAAATCATTATTGTTGGTATTGGAAAATTCACATAATTTAGTATTATCTTGAGCCGACGTGACAAACAATCACACAAGAGGCAAGAGAAAAGAGACGAACGGAAAAAGCGCAAACGGAAAAGAGGCAAATAAAACGGCAAGGGTGAAGTGGGGGAGAGGAAAACGAGAGGCGAATGGCAAATAGTGTAATGCGAGGGATAAGAGTTTGTGGTGGGTACTTGGTATGTCTTGACTTGGCATAGATCTCCCCGGCAACGGCGCCAGAAATCCTTCTTGCTACCTCTTGAGCATGCATTGATTTTCCCTTGAAGAGGAAAGGGTGATGCAGCAAAGTAGCATACGTATTTCCCTCAGTTTTTGAGAACCAAGGTATCAATCCAGTAGGAGACTACACGCAAGTCACCAAGTACCTGCACAAACAAACAAGAACCTCGCAACCAACGCGATAAAGGGGTTGTTAAACCCTTCACGGTCACTTACGAAAGTGAGATCTGATAGAGATAATAAGATAAATATTTTTGGTATTTTTTGTTGTATAGATTGAAAAGTAAAGATTGCAAAATAAATAGTAAACTAGAATTGTAGATCGGAAAATAATATGATGTAAAGTGGACCCAGGGGCCATAGGTTTCACTAGTGGCTTCTCTCAAGATAGCATATATTATGGTGGGTGAACAAATTACTGTCGATCAATTGATAGAAAAGCGCATAGTTATGATGATATCTAGGCATGATCATGAACATAGGCATCACGTCTGTGTCAAGTAGACCGAAACGATTCTGCATCTACTACTATTACTCCACACATCGACCGCTATCCAGCATGCATCTAGAGTATTAAGTCAAAAGAACAGAGTAACGCATTAGGCAAGATGACATGATGTAGAGGGATAAACTCAAGCAATATGATATAAACCCCATCTTTTTATCCTTGATGGCAACAATACAATACGTGCCTTGCTGCCCCTACTGTCACTGGGAAAGCACACCACAAGATTGAACCCAAAGCTAAGCACTTCTCCCATTGCAAGAAAGATCAATCTAGTAGGCCAAACCAAACTGATAAGTCGAAGAGACTTGCAAAGATATCAAATCATGCATATAAGAATTCAAAGAAGAATCAAATATTGTTCATAGATAATCTTAATCATAAACTCACAATTCATCGGATCTCGGCAAACACATCGCTAAAAGAATTACATCGAATAGATCTCCAAGTACATCAAAGAGAACTTTGTATTGAGATCCAAAGAGAGAGAAGAAGCCATATAGCTAATAACTATGGACCCGAAGGTCTGTGGTAACCTACTCACACATCATCGGAGAGGCTATGGTGTTGATGTAGAAGCCCTCCGTGATCGAATCCCCCTCTGGCAGATCACCGAAAAAGGTCCCCAGATGGGATCTCACGGGAACAAAAGGTTGCGGCAGTGGAAAAGTGGTTTCGTGGCTTTTTCCGTTGTTTTCAGGTTATAAGAGTATATATAGGCGAAAGAAGTAGGTCAGTGGAGATGCGAGGGGCCCACGAGGGTGGGGGGGGGGTGCGCCGCCCTACCTCGTGGCCACCTCGCTGCTTCCTTGACGTCCACTCCAAGTCTCCTGGATTGCGTTTGTTCCAAAAAAGATCCTCGCGAAGGTTTCATTCCGTTTGATATTCCTTTTCTGCGAAACACTGAAATAGGCAAAAAAAATTGCACTGGGCCTTTGGTTAATAGGTTAGTCCCAAATAATATAAAAGTGTATAATAAAGCCCATAAACATCCAAAACAAATAATATAATATCATGGAACAATCAAAAATTATAGATACGTTGGAGATGTATCAAGCAGCTGCTCATCCTTTGAGATCTTCTTTGCTTCTTCATTAACCTGAGCCCAGGTTAGTTTTCGGTTGTCCTGTGCGTCGCGTAACGCCAACAGTAGTGGGGATAATGGGTCACGACTTGTGGAGTACCCATGTCCCACGTTCACGTGGTGGTAACTGCCGCCTCACTACCCTTCCCGCTCCGGGAGCTACTGCCATGTGTGCTGCATGCATTGTGTAGGGTTGGTGGAGGATGTGGAGGGTACGAGAATGGGCGCCATGGAAGAAAGCCAGGCGCCGTGGATTGGAGCAGAGGGTCGGCCTTGATTCTTCGAGCCGTTAATGGCGAGGAGGAGCCGGACTGGCCAAGCGGGGCGGCCACCTCCATGATGAGAAACTGCCCCCCCCCCCGCCCGCCTATAAAAGGGGCGCGGTGTGAAATGCTTTTCCACATCTTCTTCCTTCCCCATTCCTGTAGTAGTCCTTGTTTGTCATGGTGAGAGGTTCGGCTCTACTCCAGTGGCGACGAGAACTTCTGCTCGGCAACGTGTCCCTCCTCCTTCTGAGGATGCGGGGTTGGAGCCAACTGTGAAAGGAGGCGGGAAGGGGCAAGTTCGAGGTCATCGTGCCGCATGGGGCCGAAGATGTCAAGGTGGCACTTTGATCACACCTCCACCGGCTGCTCCTCCCCTGACAGAAGGCCACATCGGAGACCAACCTCTGGAGTTCGTCATTAGGCTGTATAAGCCTTCGCATGGCCGCCTCCGTCTCCCCACCCCATTTGCAAGGGTGATGGAGCCCTATAATTCAATACGCTGATGACACTGTCATTTTTTTGTCTGCCAGAGATGAGGAGTTGGTTGCTCTAAAAAATATGTTGCTCACCTTTCAACAATCCACTGGGCTAAAAGTCAATTTTGCAAAGTCTTCCATGATCCCTTTGAATATTGATGAGGTGGAAGCTGCCAGGTTAGCTGATCTGCTTGGATGCAAAATTGGTCAGCTACCATTTACTTATCTAGGTTTGCCACTTGGTACTACCAGGCCCAGAATTGTGGATTTTATGTCATTAGTTGATGCCTTGGAAAGAAGATTGAAAGCTAGTTCCTCCATGTTAAATCAAGGCTCAAGATTGCAGTTGTTAACTTCTGTTTTAACCTCTATGCCAATATATTTCCTCTGTAGTCTACAACTACCACCTGGCATAATTAAGCAACTGGACAGGATTTTTAGACAGTGTTTGTGGAGAGGAACAGTGATGCACCAAAGCAATCTTTGGCTGCCTAGGATCTGGTTTTCAGGCCAAAGGAAAAAGGAGGACTTGGGGTGATTAATTTGCATATACAAAATAAGGGTCTCCTTCTCAAACACCTCCATAAAATCTTCAATAAGGTTGATATACCATGGGTAACATTGATCTGGAATAGCTATTATGCGGATGGTATCCCACATGCTACAGCCCGAGTTGGTTCCTTTTGGTGGAGAGATATCCTCAAGCTTTCTGATGCATATACTGCTATTTCCTCAGTACACATCAACATGGGAGACTCTGCCCTTTTTTGGTCTGATGCATGGCTAATTGGTGGCTCTTCCAGACCGCTCTGTTGGGATTACATAGGCTTTTCTCCTTTGTTATCAATGACAAACTCTCTGTGCATGAATTCCTCATTTCTCAGGATTTCTATTCAATGTTCTTCTTGCCACTGTCACATGAGGCTGCTTTGGAGTTGCAAGTTCTGGAAGCATGGATCCTGGACTTACACAGGGACATTACATTGTAGGAGATATGCCCTGGAGGCAATAATAAATGCTATTACTTATCTCCATGTTCATAATTATGTTTATGTTCCATGCTATAACTGTTATGGTTCTCAAGTCTGCAATAACACGAGGCTCGGAAGAAGACTCATATGCACGTGTGGAATAATAAACGGTAAGAAGTATTCCTAGTCTGGCCTCTAAGACTAGCTCAAGTGTTGCATGATGATTCTGTTTTCCTGGTCATGGGCATGTCTATGCCAACAACTTTGAGGGCACAATGTTAAGAGAACATTTGTGTTGAATCGACCCGGATTGATGTTATGCTATGAGATTCGTTCGTCACAAGTTAATGGTACATAACACACAGATGGTTAACGTTTGCATAATTCCTTAGACCATGAGAGTATCGAGTTTCTTCATACTTGCTTCATGAACTTTGGGGTTTGTTAAACGTCATCCGTAAATGGGTGCCTATTACGGCGGCTTACGGGTTCATGGAAAAGTGTGTCAAGTAACTTGATAGCTCAAGATTGGGATTTTCTCCTCCGACGATGGAGAGATATTTTGGGCCCTCTCGGTGTTACGGTATCCATCATCGTCTGGCCAGACACAGTGTGATTTGATCACAGGGATCCTGCAACACGGAAATGAGAAAAGAGAACAAAACCGGTAATGAGGTAACTAGCATAGTGGACAAGTCGTTGATCCACAGGGTTGCAAGTAAATCTCACCACGGGTATTTGTAACATATCACGAAGCAACGGGAATAGCACACGGCAACTGGAGGTTCACTCGCATATTCATTTGTGTGGGTATAGGGGTCAATATGGGTGTCCATGGCTCTGATGTTGATTATTGATCGGAAGGGGTTCCAGGTCATGTCTATACTTCACCTAACCTATAGGGTCACACACTTAAGGGTCATCTATCTGCTGAATACTAGACACAGAGTCTGAGAGAAAGTCACCGGAAAAGTTTCGGGGACAACGGAAGAGTTCCGGAGAGAGAACACTGAAAGAGTTTCGGTAAAACCGAAAAGTTGTTTCGGAATATATTATTAGGTCAAAATGGTTTTGGCACTCTCCTGGAAATTCTTAGAGGGCCCCAGAATTGGTCTGTGAACTTTTGGGAATTTTTGGAGAGAAAAACCGAAAATGTTCCGGAGCTGTCGTAACCGCCGTTGTTGCTTTTCGCTGATAAAAATCACCACACCAGAAATGTTTCGGATCATGCCCAGAAGAATTTTAGAGGGTGCTGGAAATGTTCTGGGACCTTCTGGAATTTTTCAGAAAAAATGTTTCGCGGAAAACATCTTGTCTCAGCACGAGGGGACAAGATCCCACGAATCGGGTCGGGTTACATGTTTGGTGGCTTTTTGTCTAGGGAGCACCCATGTTACTAGAAGACATGTTGGTGGCTTGTTGCCCCCCCCCCCATGGGAGGGGGCAAGGTTGTGGCTGGCCAAGGGGGTGCCTCCATGGTGTCCCCTTGGTGTCCCACTTGAGTTACCATTTCTCTCTTCATGTGGGACATGTAGCATGGGTGTTTTGGTATTTCCTCCACCACCCCACCCCTTGCCTTGGCCTATAAAAGGAGGAGAAGGGGCTGCCATTATCCTCATCCCTTCTCACATACAAGTGCCATGCAATGATCTGGCTTCTCTTTCCCTCCCCGCAAAATAGTTTCGTAGAGCCGAAAGGTTGTCTGGGTTCCGACAGGAACTAGTTCTGGACGGCGAAGCCCTGCCAGATAGATGACACCATATGTGTGCAACTCTGTAGAGAGATCGTAGTTTTGGTCTTAGTTCATGAGTGCCTCCCGGAGGGCTATCCGTGTGACCGTCCGAGTTTCGAAGGTCCTCCCGAAGGGCTGTCCGAATGACCGTTCGAGTTTTGAAGGTCCTCCCGAAGGGCTGTCCACGACACCGTCCTGGGGGATATTCGACCACCTCCCAAAGGGCTGTCTGAGGAGCAGATGAGGTTGTACATCCTCACGGTTGGGAGGTTGTAAATCCTAGCTGCGGGGATCTGCACCGCCGATCGTCATCGACTCTACTTCCCACTGTGCTATGAGTCGGTAACGAAAAAGATCAAACCATGTATGCAGTCTCCATAGTGGTCCTAGGCTCGTGCGTAGGTCGGAAAATTTTTGTTTTCTGCTGCGTTACCCTACAGTGGCATCAAGAGTCGTGTTATGCGTAGATGCAGGTTTCGATCTAGAATACATGGAGATGTATGGGTATTGCATAATATAATTGGGTAGTAGATGAGATCTATTGTGGAAAATTATTTATGCGGGTGATAGATGAAATCTGTTACCCGACGTTCTTGTTGCTTCCCTAGAATTTACGTTTGCTCAATCTCAAGACAGCATGGTGGAATTTGACAAAGTTCTGGCAATTTTTGATCCTGATTGATCATGGAAGTGCTATCAGTTCTTTGGGTTCTGCCGTATTCAAAAGAAAGATGAAATTCACAGATGAAAGGGCATTGCAGATATGATCTGCACGGGGGTCATGCATATGACGAAGTTTAGTATGGGGCTCGAGATTTAATTATCTCGTGTTTCATACACCCTGAGATGTTAATCTAGCAACTTGAATAATCATACTTGATGATAAAATGTTGGTAGCTGTGGTTTAAGTCAAAACCTTAGAAGCCACGTAAAATAAAATTTTGCATAAACCATTTAGAGGCGTCTAACTTGGGTTTGAAGGATGTGCATGTGATGTGGTATAGCAATGCTCATATTCAATTTGATTATGTATGAGATGACTATATGATGTAATTAACATGACCTGTGTGTCATGATTCGGCATGATGGTTGGAGCCATATGATTGTCACTTTAATGACCTACATGTCAACCTTAAGTAATGCACTTATTTTATTAGCTATAGAGACAGCAATATTATCTGGTGCATCGACAAGGTGGTGGCAATCTTTGTGAAGGTGAACACCGACGCGAATGCCGAAGACGAAGAAATGAAAGACTTCTCCGTCGGAAAGGGCTATACCATATCATGCTATTATGAATTGCCTGAGATGTTTATCCCTTATGATGCACCCTTCTTGATTGCGTGGTAGTCGCTTTTTATTAGGGTGATCTCTCACTAAAATATCAAGTAGTTAGTGTTCTCCCAAGTGTAGCACCGTCACGGCACCTATCTTTTTGGGGTGCGCCATGGATGCATGGGTATGAACGATTAGAGAAGTGTGAGGCGGGTGAGGTCAGACCTCGCAGCAAGATCGCTTGGTTGTCTTGACGTCCATGGCAGGATCGTCCTGAGCTCGGAACACACATATCGAAAGATGAGCAAGAGTCACATAGAGATGTGATCGGCAAGTTGGCCTACCGATTAAAATTCCCGTTATGAGATGATGATTCTATGGCGATGAATTGAAGTTTGGATCTTGTATGACTCAAAATTAATTATGAGAGATATTGATTTGATTGGGAGCGCACTGTTGAATTAACATGTCTAATTCTTAGTGGAATTAATTACGAACAATGTCTAAGTGTTTCTTGCAAAATTGTAGAATAATGGCTCGCGATTCCACTTTCCCTGTTAAAATTGAATAGCTGTTAAATATCTGGTTAAAACTTTACGATTGGTAACGTAATATGAGGATTGTCCTCAAAAGTGTCGAGAAGGACTTTGTCCAATCGCATGCTTTCTGTATCCTCCCGCTAATGCTATGGATCATGTGACTCTCGTCCTTCGATCCAAAAGCTAGAATTCTGTTACGGTCAAGTGGAATATGTTTGCTTCCACGAAACCCAAACTTCGAAAGTTGGGATAGTTATATGATATTCATGGAACTGAAAATTATTTTCAGATACAAACAAAGCAATGTTTGTTTGCAAGTATTAGTAAAAGTGTTTACTATGCATTTAATTGTTGGGAAAGGGATCCAGAAGAACGCCTGTCATATAATGAAAGGTGAATAAAACAACAACTTAAAGAGAAAGGAAGTTTCCAAAGGGTGTTAGTATGACTTACACGCCTAGGAAGTATGGGGCTAACGCCACTCTTAAGTTGGGTGCTTCTTTTGCGAGTAGGAGAAATACTAAAATTTAAACTGTTAGAAGTATAATGACATAAAGAAAGATGACTGGAATATCCAGCTCATGTATGAATGTCATACAAGTTTTTGATGTATAGTAGGTTGGTCAAAGATATAGTTCTTGGGAATTATGGTTAAACATGTTAATCACTAATTCTTGGGTATTGTGAGTTAATCACAAAGATACCTGCTCAATTGCATTCTGTTGCGAATCAATGTAAGAGCTACTATGGCCTAAAAATACTAGCCAGAAATGAGGTTAAGGTATACACAGGGAACATAGTAAATGTTACAATATTTCCATCTGTATTTATTTTCATAATTCATTTAGTGTTTTACAAACTCTATCCCATTGCATAAGGTATCTTGCAAGAAGGTTGTTCATAAGAGAACTTTTTATGTTCGATGTTATGAATAACACAAGGGCCATACTTTCATTATGAATGAGATGTATGTTATGAATATTTATAATAATACAATACCTATAGGTTTACTTTCATAATTCATTTTAGAGTTTCATACACTCTAGCCCATTGCACAATGTTTGTTGCAAAAGAGTTGTTCATAAAAACAACAATTGTTGTTAAGTATTATGAATAACATGAAGGGCCATGCTTCCATCCAAGATGGGATGTATGTTATGAATATTGATGGTAATATGATACATCCATAACACTGACGCTAAATGTTGCAAGAATAAAAAATACCACACAAGTGTGGCACTACATTTGGTCACATTGGAGAAACCCGCATGGAAAATTCCATTATGATGGATTTTGAAGTCTTTTTGATTTTGAATCATCTGACACTTGCAAGTTTCCTCCGAAAAGTGAAGTGACTAAAATACAGTTCACAGGCCATAAGGAACGAACAACAAACTTATTAGTGATCATACATTTGATGTGTGTAGTCCGATAAGTGTTGTTAGTGGTGGATTTATTTATCTTCAGAAATGACTCAAGTAGATATATGGATATTTACTTGATGAGACGTAAGTCTGGATCTTTTGAAATCATTCGAAAGGTTTTCAAAAATGAAGTAGAAGTTATTGTAACAAGAAAATTATGTTTCTGCAATTTGATTGCACAGAGGAATATTTGAGTTACATGTTTGGCGAATGTCTGATGAGTTGTGGAAGGGGTTTCATAACTTGCACCTCTCGGAACACCACTGCAAGTGAAAAGTCCGTGGAGATGTAATCTAACCATTTATGACATGGTAAGGTCAAAGAAGACATAAATAAATTTGCCATTATCCCTTTTAAAGTGATGCTTTATAGACTGCGACTTTTACACTGAAAAGAGCTACATCGGGTCTGTTGAAATGAAGCCATGGTATGGTACGCCCAACCATGTTATATCTTTTCTTAATATTTGGAATATGGGGCTTGTGTAAAAGGTTACAAACCTATTCCAAATCAGACAAGTGCTACTTTGTAGGTTATACCAAAGTGTTGGGTATTCCTCCCTCACTATACCGAGGCAAATAGTTTTGCCGCGAAACAGTGTGCTTTTAAAGAGAATGGTTCTTTCAAAAAGGTGAGTGGGAGAATAGTGCAACTCGACGAGATAAACAGTATTTTTGTCATCAGATCAAAGGAAAGAGACCTTGGAAGTAATTCCAGAGTTTCCTACTGCGACTGATACAGAAGTCTCTACAATAAAATGTATGAACTTCGGTCGAACTTGCAGCTGAACCACGTAGGCAAGGCTCGTGCAAACCTCTCAGGTGCGCAAACGAGATATTGTTGTTAGACAACATTATACCTACGATACACAAGGAAGCGTTGATGGGCCTTGACTCCGGAATTGGCTAAATGCCAATACAACCCGAGTTAGTTTCCATATACGTGATTCAAGATTAAAACCTTGATACACCTTTCGGAAGACTTAGAGTCTAAAGAATATTTATGGAACTTAAAACTGATACGGATAAAAATGTTTTATCCATAAAGCTCGACTTGTTGAAATAACAAGTTCAAGAGTTGACTACGATGAGGTTGTTTTCATCCTAGCGATGCTTAAAGTTGGTTCGGGTTGAACTAGCAATTAATACATATTTCAATCATGAGATATGAAACATGGATGACAATAGGTTTTCCATCTGATGGAAATGAAACCAAGGACTTGCATGTGTTACAGTCCAAGGCATTTTGTCTATCCAGAGGATGCTAGTAAGGGTGCAAACTTCAGAGTTCCAGCGATGGACAGAAGAGAGCAAAATGGAGTTGGAATCTTCGTGATTTGATGAAATGGTCAAAGGGGTTTGACTTCATCAATGGGTAGCAAAGATGCTTGTAATTCAAGAAAGTAAGTGGGAGCGTAATAACATTTCTAAAAACCTTGTGTGCTTGACACATTGTTAATTGGAAATAAATTTCTTGACATGAATTAGGACTTCATTTGAAAATAGTTTTTTGATGAAGTACTTAGGCTAAATAGCCTCAATATTAGGCATGATGATCTATGGAGGTAGATTTACCTAATATGGCTAAGCAATTAATACATATTGACAAGGTGCTAAAACCTATTTAGCATTTAAAACGCCAAGGAGTGATTCTTGACTAAGTCACATGGAAAGAGTTTTTACAAGACTCGGTGTCCCAAAACACTGATGAGTAAAATACATGATGGAGATTCCACACACCTTCGTGTTTTGGATTAATCATGTATTCCATGGTATCTAAAAACATCCAGATATGTCCAATACTCCCAAGGTGTTGCGAGTATGGATACTAAAGTGATCAAAGTACTGATCGTGGGACAACAGTGAAATATGTCATTGAGTACTAGAGTAAGTACCGATGATATGTTTTCTCGCAAGTGGAGATCATGAAGAGTTCGTTGTAAAATGTTACATCGATACAGTCTTCATATTTTCTCCATGTGATTTTCGATTTAAGTTAAGGGTTTTGTGTAATACACAATATGGTGGCACGGTAGTTGGAAATTGTTCCCAACAGGATACTGTGGCGAATTCTATAACAAATGACTAAGTATGTTGACGCTTTAGAAGCGACAAACAAGATGTTGAATCATATAGTTCATTCATGAACTTATTATGGTTCCAAGATGGATTTTGTCAATGGGACACTACTGCATGTAGTTTCTCCGTAACTCAGTCTGAGGAATCCAGGTGCGACCTATGATTCACATACATAAAAGACAAGTCCGCACAAAATATGAATTTTGTTAAAGCGTGAAAACGCGAGGATATGCAGAGATAGACACGAAACTGAAGTTGTCAGATCCGATGGAAATCGGGCTATACCACATGTGAAGCAATTTTTACACCGGTATTCCATAGGTGCAAAGTGCATTAGCATTAACTAGATTATTGACTCTAGTGCAAGTGGGAGTCTGTAGGAGAAATGCCCTAGTGGCAATAATAAATGCTATTACTTATCTCCATGTTCATAATTATGTTTATGTTCCATGCTATAACTGCTATGGTTCTCGAGTCTGTAATAACACGAGGCTCGGAGGAAGACTCATATGCACGTGTGGAATAATAAACGGTAAGAAGTATTCCTAGTCTGGCCTCTAAGACTAGCTCAAGTGTTGCATGATGATTCTGTTTTCCTGGTCATGGGCATGTCTATGCCAGCAACTCTGAGGGCACAATCTTAAGAGAACATTTGTGTTGAATCGACCCGGATTGATGTTATGCTATGAGATTCGTTCGTCACAAGTTAATGGTACATAACACAGAGATGGTTAACATTTGCATAATTCCTTAGACCATGAGAGTATCGAGTTTCTTCATACTTGCTTCATGAACTTTGGGGTTTGTTAAACGTCATCCGTAAATGGGTGGCAATAACTACTAGCAATGTGCCAATGCGTTGCCACACGATCAGAGTAGATTAATACATATTCACCGATTTGATAGAAAAGAAGTCTAGTTTTGAAATACATATATCACTAAAAATATGTTATGTTTCACTCAAAATATATTCCTTTGGTGGTTTTGATGAGATAAGGGAGGAATATTGCTGGTTTCAAGATTTGAGAAGTGGTATATGTCTAATTTCTACTCTTACTAGCAAGATGCTTGTGCGTTGCACGGAACATCAAGATCTTGTGGGAGAAAAGGATGAACGGCGGAAGGCCTTATCTGCAAATGTGGAGAGGAGTGCGGGTAAATTTCCATAGTTTCCTTCCTATCCATCAGATATAAATCGGACGGCCTATATTGCAGGATGGCAGACCCACCATCATCACCAACTCTGTTTTTTATCCCTACTCTTATAAAAAGCATAGTCGGTGATGATCGTCTGCCTTCCATCCTGCAATGTAGGCCGTCCGATCTATATCTGACGGATAGGAAGGAAACTGTGGCAATTTTGCAAAAAGATACCCACACCCCTCTCCACACTTGCAAATAAGGACTTCCCTTGTTCATCCTTTTCTCCCACAAGATAAACTACTCATACAAATGCATCTTGATGTTCCATGCAACGCATGGGCATCTTGCTAGTTGTTGCGAAAAGCCCATGTGTGTGAGAGAGAGGGAGAGAGGAGGAGGACGGAGTGCATGTGTGACAAAGACACAAAGAGTGTGTGTGCAAGAGGTGTCAGCTTAAAATGAGGCGATAGTGTGTGTCTGCATGAACGAGAGGGAGTGTCTCAAGAAGGGAAGAAAAATCTACATAGATACAAGGAGCGGGAGAGAGACATGTATGCGATAGTGGAAGCATGAGTGTGCGGGTGTATAAACCTATCTAGAGGCTAGTCGATAAATGTTTGTGAGATAAACACGAGTCGGGGTGCGAAAGCGAGAGTTTTGTGTGTGTGAGAGAGAGAGACGGTAGTCGGGAAGGGGAGTGGAAGCAGGAGTTGTGTGTGTGTGTGAGAGAGAGAGTAGGGGGGAGTTTGTATGATCGGTAAACAAATGAATAATGTCAGTTTTGTAACTGGGATGAAGACGGAAAGGAGATCGCAACAAATGTTGTGTCTGCAAGAGAGAGTAATTTTAGTGGTATGAGTCATATCTAGACACATATAGGGTGTGTGAGAGAACCCCATAGAGAGAAAGACAAAGTGAAAGATGAGTGAGACTGTGTTGTGTGGCGGTGAAAAAGAAAGCTTAGGTACCTGGTAATACCAGAGAATGGTAGAGACGTGAGAGATAATGAACACCGTGTAATGTATAACGATAGGGAGAGTGTGACACTTCTCAAGGGAGATGTCGAGAGACCATGTTTGCGAAGATAGGAGAAACATGAAGTGAGCGTGCGAATGAGCTGGAGAAAAGAGAATGATAGTTACATGAAGGAGGATGCGAGAGAGATAGGCGTGAAAGGAGTCAACATAAAAGGGATTCAAATATTTGAATTCGAGATGATGATACATGTAATTCATGCGCAAACCAAAATTGATCTAAACATGCATACTCATATGAATTCACGTGCATCTATGTTTTTAATATGTAGATATTACTGATCCATACGTTTTAGTAGAACATAATTTGGTTTAATTTTTTTTAATTCAACGTTATTATTTTCAGATCATTGTATTGGTAAATCATATTATACATACAAAGGAGCAGAATTCTTTGTTGTGCTTTTGAAAGTATATATAAAAAATGATGTACATAGAATTTTATTCCAATCAAAAATGGATCCTGCCCGAACAAAAATAGAATAAAAGTTGGATTCGAATTGAGTTGGCACGGTAAACGTGCACTCTTGATCTACAAAATTTGAATGAAGCCGGGAAAGTCACAGTAACCGCCCGAAACCAAAATCTGCAAGATGGAAATTACTACCTATCCCTCACACGCAAAGCCTATCGGCTCGATTTCTATATGTTTCGATAGGGGTTGGTTTGTAATTTCACTCAAACGTGACATAACCGCCTCTCACCCGGATTCATACACGGTGGGCGCCAAAACACAGTGTCTCGGCCGAAATGGACTCCCTCCCCGATTCATACACGGTGGGCGCCAAAAACAAACTCTCGTCGGCAAATATTCGGTGATGCGAGATTACCGTCCTATCCCCAACCGACTAATATTGATGTGATGTAGGAAATTTTAAACGGGGGCTAAGATTGTAAATTTCCTCGCATTTGAGATAAGCGCGCCCTGAAGACATGGTTCCCCCCTTCCTCTCTTCCTTCATTTCCCCATTCGTACTCCGTGTGCGCCAAAACACCCTCTCCACCCCAGCCTCCTCCGTCCGCCACCCCATCCACCGCCGCCCTCCTCAACCATGCCAGAGCTGATACCTCGATGTTGTCGTCCATTACAAGAGATAGGCCTCTCTCATCCACGGCTTCGGACCGGGATCCTTGCATCTTGTCCTCTCGCTTCATCCCCATCGTCGTCCACCTTGCCGGTACCGCTCCTACGACCGTCTGGTCCACCGCGCCCCGCCGCCACCGTCTACCCTCCTAGATCTGCTTCCACGCCGCCGACAGCCATCGCTACCGCAGCACCGTCAAATTCTCAGCAGATGCATACACGGCGCCGCACCAGAGGCGGTACTCTTTCGTATCTGCTCAACTTATTTATCGTAGCAAGAAAATAGATCGACACTGCTTTACTCTGATTTCTTGTCCATCACTTACTTGCTAGTTGAAAGCAAACATTGGTTGCGAAGTTGCCTTTGTCCGGTTTGCACCTTCAGATCCGCCATGGCACGCTCAACACTATCCTCCCAATGCTTAAGGCTTTCCCCTTTTATATTCCACACTAGTTAAATCATAGTAGATTAAATTTCAAAATTGGGTCAGTCAATTTTTCAGAGCTCGCCAGAGTTCGCTGGTGCGAACGAAGGGGGTCAGGTGGGGACGGTGGTTGTGGGGGCGGTGGTGGGGCCTCGCCAAACGAAGAAAACTCGATGCGGGTGGGGCGGGGGTGGGGGTGGGGGTGGCGGAGGAACACAGGCGATGGGGGGCGGTGGTCCGGCCGGCGGCCCATGCGGTGTTCTGTATGGGAAGAATCAGAGACGAGGAAGAATAAGGGTTTGGAGACGTATGATCTTCATCCAACCGCCTAAAATGGTCGACTGACCCAAATGACAAAAGTCACGTGACTTGCATGCAGACATGCCTTTATATTCAGTACCATCATCGTACCTGCTTAGCACTGCTCCTGAATCCATCAAGCTAAACAACGTGCCACTCATAATTCCAAACTTGTTGCTCAAGTACGAATCTGATATGATGTTGATATTACTAAAACAGATAACATTTAATTGGTCAGCTAATGTTCCTACTTTACTTTCGAAAAAGCATGTGCACCACATATAGAGAGACAGCAGGGAGTTGCTTTCTTAATGCGCTCTGGTTCATCATGTGTGGGCACTGCGCAATGAACATTTTATTATCCAAAATCTGCTTGCTCTTCTTTAGCATGTTCCTCTTCCGTTCTTCTTTAATAAGTACTCTCTCTGTTCCTAAATACAAGTCTTTGTATAGATTCCACCATGGACTACATATGGAGCAAAATGAGTGAATCTACACTCTAAAATGTATCTGGATACATCTGTATGTGATCCATAGTGGAAATCTCTACCAAGACTTATATTTTGGAACGGAGGGAGTATGATAGTAGTACAGTATGTTCCTTGTAGTGAAGATGAGCAATGACATTTGCAGTGTAGAGGTCTATACGGTCGGTTGTGATGGACACTTTGAACTCTTCTGGCCTCTTGGATTCGTAGGATTTTGTAAACATGGGAATAGGATTTGTAGTGGCCTGCCCACTTGAATACTATAAGAATAGCAAGGAAATGTGGGGAGTTGTGTCGCCTTTGAGAGTTACACTGATATTAACAGTACCACACCTTCAGTTGAAGAGAGCTGGTATCCGAAGCCTTTCTAGCCGTACCGGCAATGCTGGCACATATATTCCAGCAAGTTCCACTTTGCTGATTTTACTCTGATGCTTACGGTTTTCCCGTTATATCTACACTATGATCTGTGTAGCTGCTTTGTGTCACACTAGTAGCAGTCCACTCTTGAAGCTACACACTGCAATGACTTACAAAATTGGCACCAAGGCATTGAGTGCCATTCTGGATGCAATGAAACTCATACGCTCCCCACCTGTTGATTCTTGTTTAGAATATGATCCTAATGACTATTCTAACCTCGAGAAGTCAAAGGCAGATGGCCTGTCCTGTTCACCCATCAAGGTGCATGTTCTAATTTGGCAAGGTTTTATTGATTGCGCGTATCTTGCATATGTTGTCTTTCATTTCTTCTACTTTGTTGCACCGCCATCTGCTTAGTTTACTCATCATATATGTCGAGATGCCATGCCAATCCATTATCAATACATATTCCATCTGTCATCATACCATGTTTTTTCACTCAAATGTTGTTCTTGTGCATCAGACGTCAAAAAGGAAGAGGGTGATTGCCGAACCTGAAGGAGCACCAGCAAAGTCCTTGAAAACGTGGTTGTGCCGGAGAAATCAGACAACACCCCACTTATATTGGATGTACAACCAGTGACACAAAGTGTAGGACCGACTCCACCAGACTATACCCATACTTCACTGGCCACACCCCTAGCCCCACCACACAGGACCTGCACTCCAGCAAAAGGTATGCCGATTTCAGTTGCCATAGCACCAGCTGTACCACAAGAAAATCCCACTCCAGCAAAAAGTACAGCAAGTCCATAGGTCAAAGACCTGTCCCAACTGCAGAGACGGCCAAATCCTGCAGATTGGAACCCCATTCCAGTTATTCCCAGTTTAAAGACAATGCTTTCAATGTTGTCAGGGACTACGTGCATATATTCCCATCATGGGAAGATTATAGTGAAGACAAACACCATTTTCACATCTTCTTGTCCCACTTACGCGTAAGTGCTATTATTCATGGTGATTATTTTCCTGTTTTCTGCTGATTGAACACATCAATGATTTACATTAAATTGTTGTAGGTAGGCGAGGGTCAATCTGGATAGTCATGACGAGCAAAGCTTGCTTGCGCTTTTCAAGGAAGCATTGCAGCAGTATCGGTGTTACCTGAGGAAATCACACTTTGATGGCAAGTCTATAAATGAATTTCTGGTGAAGTCTCCTATGCTAAATTTAGAAGACATTGAATGGAAAAACCTTGTTATGCACTGGTCTCGTTCCGAGGATGAGGTACTGTCTATGATATCGCATGACAATTTGAACTTCTACTTTTCTGCATGTGCCTTATGGATCTTTTTTGCAAGAAATCTACTCGAAAATGAATTCCGGTTTGAAAAGAACGACAGGATATCGCAAATATGCTGCCCGCTGCTTTGCTCTTGTTAGTACATGTTGTCCTGTATCATTGTACTTGGTTCATTATGTGACAGCAGTATGCACGATATCTTGCTTATCAATTGTTCGCTCCAAATTATCTGATCTGTATGAATGGTTACATTAGTGTAGAATATATCCAATGCCAATGAAATTTTTTAGCTCTGCATTGTTCTTGTAAGTACCTGTTGTCCTTTATCAGTGTACTTATATTGATGGGTAGTTGTTCATGTACCATCACTCTGCAGCTTATTTTCCTTTGCCCTCAATTTTCTACACATAAGATCTATATTTACTCTTACCATAAGGTTGGATAACAACGATGGTACTGAAGAAGTTTAGCTCTACATTGCTCTTGGATGTACCTTTTGCCTGTATCGTTGTACTTACATTTATAGCTACTTGGTTATGTAGCATCACTCTTCATCTTATCTTAAATATTCTCCATTTTTTCTTATATTGTCACATCTATATTTGCTCTTAACAAAATGTAGAATAAAGGCAATGGTTATGAAGAAGATTCTGTGGTAAACTTCTTGAATTGCCCCCCCCCCATCAGCATGGGCAAGGGCTTTATAGAGCCTGCCTTCACCAATAATGTAAGTTTGTCCTTCTCAAGCCTTTAAACCTTGTTGTGTATATTTGGTTAGGCATGACTGCAACAACTGTTTATTTTTTGGTGTTTGCATCAAATTGCATGTTTAAAGTTTATTATGTACTTCATAAACAAAAGTTTGTCCTTCTCAATTTAAGTTTTCAGTTGTACAACCAAGTTCCTTCTTCATACCATGTAAATTAAACTATACAGAGCAAGTGATCTTATTTTGGCAATCTGAAATGGGATAAATTGACAGCACACTGACCATTGATACTTATGAGTTCTTGATCTGTAATCCAGTGGTGTCGTGAAGCTGTCAACTCCTTCACAATGTCATTTCCTGCCATGTCTTGACCTGAACAATACCATATTGTGTTAATGCTATTTTAAACTGTGTCACTTTATGCGTCAGTAAGAAATGTGATGAATTGTCAGCGGTGATACTTATATGTGCAAAACCTGTCAGTTGTCTGCTTGTCTATCTTTCAGAGTGAGGAGGATATAAGTGTCAAACAAGTAAAGTCTCATCATCTTGCTTAGTTGCTTGTGCTGCAGCTCCCGAGCAGGGCTAACCTCTCTTGATCGCTATTGAAGTGCTGTCGGTTTTGTATATTATTTTGTCGACGTGTTTAATTGCACTGGTGGCGATCTTTGATGCCCAGTGTATGTAATCTGCTGTCTGCTTGTGCTTTATTATCATAATGGCGAACTTTGATGCCTAGTGGATGTAATATGCCGTAATTTCTTTATTGTATAGTCTAGGGTTTTTTCTTATTCACGATGCTGCAGTTATTTTACTGTATATATATCATGTCTTCGTAGTAAACCGGCCAAACCGGAAAATTACGGTACATAATCGGGCCGTCATGCAAATCTTGGTCCATTAACAGGCCTAAATGTAAACTGGCCCACTAGTAGATTTGGGCCTTTAATAGGCCGAGTAAACCGCGACCCTATTTTCCCAAGAAAACTCAATGGGCTTTTAGGAGGCTGGAAAGTAGGTTGGGCTTAGAAAGTGTCGAACAGCTCACAGGCCGGCAGCAGGCCGAAATAGACGCCGGCCCATGATTGTGCCAATCAAATCATGGGCTTATAACAGGCCAAAATTGTCTCGGTCCTTGTTTGGCCCAATCAGACTATCGTCTGTGAGCTGGTCGGATGCAAACGGGGCCGTAGTTAGGCCCAACTATATGACAGGCTTTTAACATGCCGAAATATATATAGGGCCGAAATGTTAAACAGGCCTTTAACAGGCCGAAACTAATATCATGCCGAATTACTAAATGGGCCTTTATCAAGTGGGCCCAAAAGCATAGCGTCCAGTTGACGGGCCAAATCTGATATGGGCCATAATTTAGCCCAAAGCCTCTCAAAGGGTCGGACATGATCTGGGTCGTAATTTGGCCTAGAACATGGTAGGCTTTTAACGTGTCGGATCTCATATGGGCCTTTATTAGGCCCAGAACGTGGCAGACTGTTAATGGATCGGATCAAATATGGGTCGGCATTTGGCCCAAAACATGTCAGCCTGTTAATGGGTCGGCCTACTAGTGTCATCAAAATCTTTTGGGCCTTCAGCTGGGCCGACCCATTATGGTCGGTGAAATCTCGTGGGCCTTTAGCTGGGCCGGCCCATTATGGTCCGCAAAATCTTGTGGGCCTTTAGCTGGGCCGACCCATTATGGTCCGCAAAATCTCATGGGCCTTTAGCTGGGCCAGCCCATTATGGCCCGCAAAATCTTGTGCGCCTTTAGCTGGGCCGGCCCATTATGGTCTGCAAAATCTCGTGGGCCTTTTGCTGGGCCGGCCCATTATGGATCGCAAAATCTTGTGGGCCTTAGTTGGGCCGGCCCATTTAAACTTTATAGGCCACTTTTGGGTCGGTCCATGTGTCAACATTTCATAAGCGCGTCTCTCCCGTTGGATGAGGGACACCTGTGCCAACGGGGAGCTGACACATGTTTCCTCCAGCCAATGATGATTTTACACGTGGAAAATCGCCATTGGTCCGGGCTGTTAACGGGTTATCGGATCCAAAACCGGACCCGATAGCTTAATGGCGTTCCGTTACGATGGATGCCATGTGTCGGTCACCCTTGACAAAAGCACTTCTGTGACGCGCGATTTTTTGTCATGGAAGTGGACACTTCCGTGATGATAATTTTGGTAATGTCATGGAACACTTCTACGACAGCACAGGTATGACTATCTTGATTCTGTCATAAAATTGTGATGGATGTACATGCATGACAGAAAATGTGACCTACTGTGACAAACACGTATCATCATCAAAGTGTATTTTTTGTAGTGTGTAGCTTTCTTCGCCCTGGTGCGTCCTGCTAGCCCTGGTGCTGGCGGTTCTCGGGTCGCCTCTGCCGATCTCTTCACCATCACCTTCGCCCACACTTTCTTGGCCTTGTCTGGCTACCTCCCCTGGAGCCCGACAGGGTCAGGCTGGGCTTCTGCCTAGGCGCCCCATTTGCCCTCTTCACCTCCTGTCGTAGTGCCTAGGAGGAGAGGGACAAGAAAGGGCATCACGGGGCACTTACCTTTTTTCAATCTAAAATCTGTAGGCATTGCCAAACTTTAGTTCAAATTATGTAATCTCTTTTATCCATGTTTCTGTCATGTAAGATATGTACTTGCTAATCAGCATATTAATTAAAAAGATAAACCTTGTCAGGCACTTGTGCATGTAATGTGTCCATGCATAGGTAGGATGCCTCTATACTCTTAAGTAAACAAGTTTTCCCGGCAGGCTATCCTGTCGGTACCCTCAGTTTGCTGCCGGGGAGCTAGGCCTACCGGGCACAAATCGTAAAGAGGGACCAGCCCCCTGCCAACCTCTTCGCCAAAGGCCACTATGACCTTCCCGGCCGAAGTAATGTTCGAGTCAAGGGACGGGAGCACCTAAGTTTCAAAGGCAGCAAGGTTTTCTTATGCACAAGTCTCTACTTACAGAACGTGTATGGATAAAAGGAATAACTTATCTGTTTGGTTTATCGGGGATCGCAATGTAGGCTCGTCTTCTCATCTCCTCTTTGGGACTAAGTCCACGGTAGGAGCCTGCAGTTTATGCAGATGAAAATGATGCTAGATGCAATCTTATCTACATGAACAAGCAATGCTCATGATATGCTTGTGCTTGCATGCAATTTCTCGGGGGCCCACCAGCGCTTCATTTATTTCTCTGTAGCTCAGGGTCTGCGCCTGGCTTTGTACACGGGGTTACATGCAACAGAGGCAAGGCCTGTACAAAAGGGTGGCTGCCGGGCCGCGCCTTATGAGTAGAACTTGCAAAGATGCTCAATATTCCACGAGTTTTGCAATTGAATGCCATCTCTGATCTCCATACGGACTGCGCCAGGTCTGGCGACTCATACTACCCGGTAAGGGCCTTCCCACTTTGGTGTCAACTTGTTTGCACCCTTGGCGGACTGAACGCGCCTAAGGACAAGGTCGCCCTCCTCAAAACACCATCCATGAACCCTACAACTGTGAGAGTGACGCAGGGCTTGCTGATAGCGTGCAGCACGCGTAGCAGCCCGGAGACGGTTCTCCTCGAGAAGCACTGCGTCGGCATGTCGGTGTTGTTCCTATGCTACTTCATCGTAGGCAAGCACCCGAGGTGACCCGTAAATGAGTTCCGTGGGGATCACTACTTATGCCCCATAGACTAGGGAGAAGGAGTCTGCCTGGTAGCTCGATTTGGTGTCGTTATCAGGGACCAAAGAACCACTGGCAGCTCGTCGATCCATCACCTGTCACACTTCTGCAGCTTATCAAATGTTCTCGTCTTAAGTCCTCGCAACACTTCAGCGTTCGCCCTCTCAGGTTGCCCATTGCTCTTTGGATGTGCAACAGAGGCAAATGAGATCTTTCTTCCGAGGGCATGAACGTATTGCATGAAGGCGTGGCTCGTCAATTGGGTGCCATTGTCAGTGATGATCCGGGCAGGGACTCCGAAGCGGCACACCAATCCTTTCAAGAACTTGATGGCTGACTGAGCAGTCACCTTTCTCACGGCTTCTACTTCTGGCCACTTTGTAAAATTGCCAATTGCAACGAACAAGAATTCAAAGCCCCGGGTAGAAGGGGGGAAGGGCCGAGGATATCGAGCCCCCAGACCAAAAATGGCCATGACAAAGGGATTGTCTGAAGAGCTTGGGTAGGCATATGGGTGTTCTTGGAATGGAACTAGAAGGCTTCACATTTGGTGACCAGCTCAACTGCATCTTGGAGGGCTGTAGGCCAGTAAAATCCTTGCAGGAAAGCTTTTCCAACTAGAGCCCTTGATCCCGTGTGTGAGCCGCACATGCCTTTGTCTATCTCCGCCAGCAGTTCCTTTCCTTCTTCCCAGCAAATGCACTTCAATTTCACACCGTTGGGCCTCCTTCTGTATAGTGTGTCATCCACGAACTGATACATACTGTCCCTCCGGGTTACTCTTTCAGCTTCTTCTTGATCTTCGGGGAGTTCTCTAGTTTGGAGGAAATGGACTATGTGTCGCGCCCAAGTTGGAGCCTGAGGCTCGGCAACGAGGACCAGCGGCACCTCCTCATTCGCGAGAGTGCATTCCTCGACCCCGGGGACCGGTGGCCTGGCGGGAGGATGTAGCTCAGCGTTCGAAGGGGAGTTGTTCCCGATAAGCCCCCTGTCGGGATCCTCAAGAGGTTCTACCGGGACAGGTCTGCCGGAGTCTAGTTTCCTCCTCTTTTTGGCCATTGTTGGCGGGGATACGGAGGGCTGAGTTAGATGGAGAACAAAAGTTCCTGGTTTCACAGGGAGCTTTTGTGCAGCGTACTTTGACAGGTGATCAGCAATGTTGTTTTCCACACGAGGTATGTGCTCTGTTTGCGACCCGTCAAAGCACTCCTCCAACTTTCTCACTTCCTCAACGTATGCCTCCATCAATGGACTTTGGTAATCTTTGTTGACTTCTCTCACCACAAGTTGTGAGTCTCCATGCATGATCATCTTCTTGATCCACAGTTCTGTTGCAATCCTGAGCCCGGCAAGGAGCCCCTCACACTCTCCAGTATTGTTGGTAGCCTTCTCCCATGGAAAATGCATCTCGACGACGTACTGCAAGTGTTCCCTAGTGGGGGCAACGAGAAGCACGCCAGCCCCTGCACCTTGTAGGGAGAAGGCACCATCGAAATACATGATCCATTCTTGGGGCGTTTCCTTGCCGGGGATAATTATTTCTATCACTTCTTCAGCAGGGGTTAACGTCCATTCAACAATAAACTCTGTCAATGCTCTGCTCTGAATAGTTGTCGTGCTCTCAAACTTCAAACCAAAGTTGGATAACTCCAAGGCCCACTCCACTATTCTGCCGGTAGCCTCTGGGTTTTGGAGTATCCGTTGCAAAGGGAAACGGGTGACAACCGTGATCTCGTGGGCTTGGAAGTAGTGGTGTAGTTTCCTTGAAGCCATGAGAAGTCCAAAAATCAACTTTTGCATGCTAGAGTACCTGGATCTAGCCCCTGTAATAGGGAGCTAACGAAGTACACTGGGCGCTGGACCACCTTCTTCCTTGCCGCAACCTTGGGGCTGCCTTCGTTGCATTTGATCTACATCTGACTTTGTCGGGGTGTGCTCACTTTCCTCCCCGGGAGGGACACTGGTTGTGGCTGCCACTTCTTCTACTTCCCGCGGTGCCACTAGTGCTGCATTAACCACTTGATTAGTTGCCACCAAGTATAACAGCAACGGCTCTTGTGGCTTGGGAGCGACCAAAGTGGGCATAGAGGACAAGTAGGCCTTCAAATCTTGCAGTCCAGCGTTAGCTTCTGGAGTCCATTCCATGGGTCCTGCCTTCTTCAAGATTTTGAAGAATGGCAAAGCACGCTCGGCAGACATGGAAATGAACCTGCTGAGCGCGGCAACGCGCCCAGTTAAAGGCCTTACATCTTAACGGTCTTGAGTGCTTGGATCTGCTCGATAGCCTTGATCTTGTCGGGGTTGACCTCTATCCCCCGGTGGGACACAAAGAAGCCAAGTAGCTTGCCGGAAGGAACACCAAACACACACTTCTCTGGGTTCAGCTTTAGGTTGATCTTGCGCAGATTAGCAAACGTCTCCTCCAAATCCTGGATGAGGGTCGATCTGTCCTTAGTCTTGACCACAATACCATCCATGTAAGCCTGAATGTTTCTGTGTAACTGTGGCTCAAAACCAATTTGAACTGCCCTTGCAAAAGTGTATCCAGCGCTCTTCAACCCGAAAGGCATATGTACGAAGCAATATGTGCCACACGGGGTGATGAACGCGGTCTTCCTTGGACATAAAGATCTGATGATATTCAGGGTATACATCCAGAAAAGAACAAGTCACACCCGATGGTGGAATCCACTATCTGATCAATGCACGGCAAGGGAAATGGGTCCTTCGGGCAGGCCTTGTTCGGATCCGTAAAATCTATGCACAACCTCTAATTCCCATTGGCCCTGCGCACCACCACAGGATTTGCTAACCACGTTGGATGTAGTACTCCTCTGCCAGACCAACTGCCTCAAGTTTCCGGACCTTCTGCTTGACAGGTCGCGCATGTGGGCAGACAGTAAGGTAGTGCTCGATTACCTTCCTGGGAACAACGGGGATATCAAATGGTTGCTGATACGTCTCCAACGCATCTATAATTTTTTATTATTCCATGCTATATTATATCCTGTTTGGACATTATTGGGCTTTATTATACACTTTTATATTATTTTTGGGACTAACCTATTAACCGGAGGCCCAACCCAGAATTACTGTTTTTGCCTATTTTAGAGATTCGCGGACAAAGAATATCAAATGGAGTCCAAACGGAATGAAACCTTCGGGAACATGATTTTCGGAACAAACATGATCCAGAGGACTTGGACCCTACGTCAAGAAAGCAACCAAGAGGGCATGAGGTAGGGGGCGCGCCTACCCCCCCCCCCCCCAGGCGCGCCCTCCACCCTCGTGGGGCCCATGTTGTTCCACTGACGTACTTCTTCCTCCTATATATACCTACGTACCCCCAAACTACCAGATACGGAGCCAAAACCCTAATTCCATCGCCATAACTTTCTGTATCTGTAAGATCCCATCTTGGGGCCTTTTCCGGAGCTCCGCCGGAGGGGGCATCGATCACGAGGGCTTCTACATCAACACCATAGCCTCTCCGATGAAGTGTGAGTAGTTTACTTCAAACCTTCGGGTCCATAGTTATTAGCTAGATGGCTTCTTCTCTGTTTTTGGATCTCAATACAAAGTTCTCCCCATCTCTTGTGGAGATCTATTCCATGTAATCTTCTTTTGTGGTGTGTTTGTTGAGATCGATGAATTGTGGGTTTGTGATCAAGTTTATCTATGAACAATATTTGAATCTTCTCTGAATTCTTTTATGTATGATTGGTTATCTTTGCAAGTCTCTTCGAATTATCAGTTTGGTTTGGCCTACTAGATTGATCTTTCTTGCAATGGGAGAAGTGCTTAGCTTTGGGTTCAATCTTGCGGTGTCCTTTCCCAGTGACAGTAGGGGCAGTAAGGCACGTATTGTATTGTTGCCATCGAGGATAACAAGATGGGGTTTATTTCATATTGCATGAGTTTATCCCTCTACGTCATGTCATCTTGCTTAAAGCGTCACTCTGTTCTTTTGAACTTAATACTCTAGATGCATGCTGGATAGCGGTCGATGTGTGGAGTAATAGTAGTAGATTGATGAGGACATCAATACCATTGTTACACCCACAGCTCCTACTGTTACATATACTGGACCAATTACTAGAGCTCGCGCACACCAATTAAATTACCAGGTACTTTCGTTTCTTGGTAATGATTCTAATGTTCATGAGATTATGATGTTGCCTAAATTGGATACATTTGTTTTGCTTACAAATGAAGGGCCTAGCTTGGAGAAGGATGAACATTGGAGCAAGAACACGCATGGAGTTGATGGCATGCGCAAGGGGATCAAGAATGGAGTTACAAGTGACGATTTCAGGACTTTGAAGCCGCCATAAGGAGTGCATGAAGCCTTGGACGAAATATACAAGATGCCACTTCATAATATTCGTCCATAGGCTATTCTAGGTGTTGCGTCACCTTATTAATGGGCCAGGCCCATGTAATTTCGAAATACTTAAGTATAGGCTATTTTTAGAGTCCGTATGTGTGGGGAAACAAGAGTTAGGGTTGGTTTCGGACCCCACCCTCAAGGGCCACGAAATTCCCCCCTCTTCCTCCATATATACAGCCCTTAGGGCGTCGTTTAGACTTTGGGTTTTGTTTAGATTAAAAGTTCGCCATAGCTGCAACTTCGCATACTTCGTTTGTGTCCAACGACCAGACCAAGACGTCACAGAACCCCACCTTGATCAATAAAGCTTTCATCTTATATTCGCAATATCCAGATTGCAATCTCAGTTTCTTGCTTGTTCTTCGTTTGCTCGCAGGAAACAGACCCTCGTGGTCAGGTTGATCGTGCTCCGGCGTGGTCAATAACCCTCGGAAGTTGGTTTAGCGATTGCTAAGGCGCGACATCTCGCACGTTCGTAGTCGGATCGTCAAGGTCGACTCCCACAGAAAACGATAGCCACCAGCTCATCAAAACATCGGGACACCTTAGCCTCTATCAAGTGGTATCAGATTTCCAGGTTGCTCGGTGAGATTTTACAGTTTTTCGTAGATTAGATCGAGTCTGTTCTTCATACCTACAGTCCACGAAAAAGCCAGAAAAAAAAATTAGGGTTAGTCCATCATATCCGAACCAATCTGAGCCTTTGCATAATCTTTTTAGGGTTTTTGCTTTGTTGAATTTGCGGTTGCATCGTCGGGTCAAGTTGTTGGTCTTAGAGTCTAGTCTTTTAGAGTTTCGAGTTCTGGTCATAAGTTGTCACGCCGCCGCCGCACCATCATCATCGCCCATCTACCACTTTTGCTTATCCGCCACCGCTCTGAATCCATATCCATATACCACCACCAATCTGTATCTATATACCACCACCAATCTGTATCCATATACCACCACCGCTACCATATACCACCACCGCTGCCATATACCACAACCATATATCCACCACCAATCCGAGTTCTTCTCATATTAGGTTTGTTCTTGAGATCAATCTAAATTCCGATTCGTGTTTCCTTGCCTGCGTAGGTCTCGGAAAAAAAAAGAGTCTGGAGACCCCGGGCAGTTTTTAGGCCAAAATTTTCACGGGCAATTTTTTTCCCTATCCTATTTTTAGGCTTTTCTGAGTCTTTTGAGCCACGTGCCATCATAGTGATTTTTTGTCGCACTTCTTCGTCGTCGCTGCCCTGACTTCCGAAAAAAAGTGAAAAAAATTCGTGCCCATCCTATCAGGTTGACGAGGGAAGAGTTTTGAGACACTCGCCATTATAGTGATTTTTCGCAAAAAAAAAGAGGAGCGCAAAAAAAAAGAGCGAAATTTTTTTTTCCAGAGTGTGCTTTTCCCTTATTTACATGCAGCGCCGTGATTTTGTTAGTGTTCTAGGCTCGCGTCTCTAGCACGGTCTAGCCTAGGACCAGCACAGTACCGTCGTTGAGCGTTTATTGAACTTTGCATCTCTGAATTGATTATTGCTGACCCTTTTTGCTACCATACTATAAGCCTTCCCAGCTCCACATACATCTACGTCGTGCGTTTGACTCTCCCTGGCAATCGCTCTATCCAAGCTTTTGAGAGTTTTGACTACAACGGTTGCCGATCACCGCCTGCTGCTGGGTAAGAACTGGTAAGAATTTGAGATTTGCTGACGGATTTGTGACACCCGCCACCACCACCACTTGTTAGTAGTCTGTAGGATCATATTCTTGTGTGTTTCTATTGCTGCTAACCATGCCAGGATCACAAGTCGACGAGACTGACTGGGAGAACTTGACGAATAAGGAGCTTCATGATACGTTTCAGCAAATGATGAGTGGACAGGTGCAAGATGTGATAAACAGATTTGAAGAGGCCATGGAGAAGATAGATGGCATGGAGAAGATAGATGGCATGGAGAAGACGTTTGAAACAAAGCTCGATAACAAGTTTGCTGAATTGCTTTCGCGTCTTCCACCACCACCACCGGCTGCTCCTGCCGCACCTCTGCAACAACAACAGCAACATCGACTACCTCCACGTCGGGAAACAGCCCTCCGCCGAGCGAGCCGTGTCCCTCTTCAGTCGGGCCAAACTGCTGGTGCTGCTGTTGATACTTCTGTGGCTCCTACTGCTGATGTAGAGGAGGATGATTATGTGGGAGATTATGAGGATGAGGTTGATCACAATCAGAACTACGTGCCACCACTAGCACAGCAACCACCAGGTCATCCACATGCAAATAATGGCAATGGTAGGGCTCACCCTCAGGTACGAGATCATGACCATCTCCCTAAACTAAAATTGAATATTCCACCATTTGAGGGTAGATATGTTCCTGATATATATCTTACTTGGGAGTTAGAAACTGAACAACGATTTACATGTTTACAATATCCCGAGGAGAGACGTGTTCCTGCTGCTGTTTGTGCATTCACTAGTTTTGCATGTGTTTGGTGGTCTGAGCATTGTAGATTATATCCTATTCCGGCTACTTGGGCTGCTTTGAAAACTGCTATGCGTACTCGTTGGGTTCCACCATATTATCAACGTGAATTACTTCAAAAATTGCAGCGCTTAAGACAGGGAAAAAATTCTGTAGAAGAATATTATCAGGAATTACAAACTGGCATGATTAGATGTGGTATTGTTGAGGAGAATGAAGCTATGCTTGCACGTTTTATGGGTGGATTAAATAGAGAGATTCAGACGATTCTAGATTATAAGGAGTATACTAGTATCACTCGTTTATTCCATCTTGCTTGTAAAGCTGAACGTGAAGTGCAGGATCGACAGGCATTGGCGCGGACTAACTTTTCTGCAGGTCGACCTTCATCATGGACACCACGTGCATCATCTACTTCCACACGTTCTGCTACACCAGCGCCTCCATCGGCTGCCACCTCCAACCGTGATACAATAAAGCAGGCACAATCACCACTATCTGCCAAGAGCACACCTTCTGGGCCTGCAAAGAGCTCTTCTTCATCCATGGCATCAACAGGGCAAACACATGATATTATTTGTCGACGTTGCAAGGGTGGAGGTCATTATGCGAGAGAATGCCCATCTATGCGTGTGATGATTGTTACTGAGGATGGTGGGTATGAGTCCGCTAGTGACTATGATGAGGAGACCTTGGCTCTTATTACACGTGAAGAACATGGTGGAGATGATTCTGATCATGAGACGCAATACATGGCTCCTGAAGATGCTGACAGGTATGAATGTTTAGTTGCTCAACGTGTTTTGAGTGTGCAGGTTACACAAGCTGAGCAAAATCAGAGGCATAATTTGTTCCATACAAAGGGAGTTGTGAAGGAACGTTCTGTTCGCGTGATCATAGATGGAGGGAGCTGCAATAACTTGGCTAGCATGGAGATGGTGGAGAAGCTATCTCTCACCACAAGACCACATCCACATCCTTACTACATCCAATGGTTCAACAACAGTGGCAAGGTTAAGGTAACATGTACTGTTCGTGTGCATTTTAGTATCTCTACATATGCTGATTATGTTGATTGTGATGTGGTACCTATGCAAGCATGTTCCTTATTACTTGGTAGACCATGGCAATTTGATAAAAATTCTGTACACCATGGTAGAAACAATCAGTATACTCTTGTTCATAACGATAAGAATATTACTTTGCTTCCTATGACTCATGATTCCATTTTGAAAGATGATATTAATAGAGCTAATAAAGCAAAACAGGAGACAAATAAGAGTGAAAATCAGATTGTGGCAAAAGAATTTGAGCACCAAATGAAGCCTAATAATAAACCATCTACTGTTGTTTCTGAAATTAAATTGAAAAGTGCATGTTTACTTGCCACCAAATCTGATATTGATGAGCTAGATTTTAGCAAATCTGTTTGCTATGCTTTTGTGTGCAAAGAGGCACTATTTTCATTCAAGGACGTGCCTTCCTCTTTGCCCCGTGCTGTCACTAACATTTTGCAGGAGTTCGCTGACGTCTTTCCACAAGACGTGCCACCGGGATTACCACCTATTCGAGGGATTGAGCATCAAATTGACTTAATTCCCGGTGCTTCGCTACCCAACCGTGCACCATACCGTACCAATCCAGAGGAGACAAAGGAGATTATGCGTCAAGTACAAGAACTGCTCGACAAAGGTTATATACGCGAATCCCTTAGTCCTTGTGTTGTTCCTATCATTTTAGTGCCGAAAAAGGATGGTACGTCGCGTATGTGCGTTGATTGTAGAGGCATTAATAATATTATATTCTTATCGTCATCCTATTCCTAGGCTAGATGATATGCTTGATGAATTGAGTGGCTCTACAATATTCTCCAAAGTTGATTTGCGTAGTGGATACCATCAAATTCGTATGAAATTGGGTGATGAATGGAAAACAACATTTAAAACTAAGTTTGGATTATATGAGTGGTTAGTCATGCCTTTTGGGTTAACTAATGCACCTAGTACTTTCATGAGGTTAATGGACGAAGTTTTACGTGCTTTCATTGGACGATTTGTGGTAGTTTACTTTGATGACATATTGATTTATAGCAAATCTTTGGAGGAACATTTGGAACATTTACGTGCTGTTTTTATTGCTCTACGTGATGCACGTTTGTTTGGAAACCTTGGAAAGTGCACCTTTTGCACCGACCGAGTATCTTTTCTTGGCTATGTTGTTACTCCACAGGGAATTGAAGTTGATAAAGCCAAGATTGAAGCTATTGAGAGTTGGCCGCAGCCCAAAACGGTCACACAAGTGAGGAGTTTCCTTGGCCTCGCTGGTTTCTATAGGCGTTTTGTGAGAGATTTCGGCACCATTGCTGCACCTCTCAACGAGCTTACAAAGAAGGATGTGCCTTTTGTTTGGGGTACCGCACAGGAAGAAGCCTTCACGGTATTGAAAGATAAGTTGACACATGCTCCTTTACTCCAACTTCCTAATTTCAATAAGACTTTTGAGCTTGAATGTGATGCTAGTGGAATTGGATTAGGAGGTGTGTTATTACAAGATGGAAAACCTGTTGCATACTTTTCTGAAAAATTGAGTGGGCCTAGTCTGAACTATTCTACTTATGATAAAGAATTATATGCTCTTGTTCGGACCTTAGAAACATGGCAACATTATTTATGGCCCAAGGAATTTGTTATACATTCTGATCATGAATCTTTGAAACACATTAAAAGTTAAGCAAAACTGAACCGTAGACATGCTAAATGGGTTGAATTCATTGAGACTTTCCCTTATGTCATTAAACACAAGAAGGGTAAAGAAAATGTTATTGCTGATGCCTTGTCTCGTCGTTATACTATGCTTTCACAACTTGACTTTAAAATATTTGGTTTGGAGACCATCAAAGATCAATATGTTCATGATGCTGAATTTAAAGATGTATTGCAGAATTGTAAGGAAGGGAGAACTTGGAACAAGTTCGTTCTTAACGATGGATTTGTGTTTCGTGCTAACAAGCTATGCATTCCAGCTAGCTCCGTTTGTCTTTTGTTGTTGCAGGAGGCGCATGGAGGAGGATTAATGGGACACTTTGGCGTCAAGAAGATGGAGGATATACTTGCTACACATTTCTTTTGGCCAAAGATGAGACGGGATGTTGAGCGTTTTGTTGCTCGCTGCACTACATGTCAAAGAGCTAAGTCACGACTCAATCCTCATGGTTTATATATGCCTTTGCCTGTACCTAGTGTTCCTTGGGAGGATATATCTATGGCCTTTCTTTTAGATTTACCTCGAACAAAGAAGGGGAGCGATAGCATATTTGTTGTCGTGGATAGGTTCACGAAAATGGCACACTTTATACCATGTCATAAAAGCGATGATGCTGTTAATGTTGCTGATTTGTTCTTTCGTGAAATTATTCGCTTACATGGTGATAAGGGCAAAGGTGTCCCGTCTTTCGATGAGATGGTGGATTTCGCTTTGGTGGAAGTCGACTTTGACGATCCGACTACGAACGTGCGAGGACGTCGCGCCTTAGCAATCGCTAAACCAACTCCGAGAGGTTATTGACCACGCCGGAGCACGATCAACCTGACCACGAGGGTCTGTTTCCTGCGAGCAAACGAAGAACAAGCAAGAAACTGAGATTGCAATCTGGATATTGCGAATATAAGATGAAAGCTTTATTGATCAAGGTGGGGTTCTGTGACGCCTTTGTCTGGTCGTTGAACACAAACGAAGTACGCGAAGTTGCAGCTATGGCGAACTTTTAATCTAAACAAAACCCAAAGTCTAAACGATGCCTAAGGGCTGTATATATGGAGGAAGAGGGGGGAATTTCGTGGCCCTTGGTGGAGGGGTCCGAAATCAACCCTATCTCTTGTTTCCCCACACATACGGACTCTAAAAATAGCCTATACTTATGTATTTCGAAATTACATGGGCCTGGCCCAATAATAAGGTGACGCAGCACCTAAAATAGCCTCGGGACGAAATTTATGAAGTGGCATCTTGTATATTTCGTCCAAGGCTTCATGCACCCATTATGGTGGCTTCAAAGTCCTGAAATCATCACTTGTAACTCCGTTCTTGTTCCTCTTGCGCATGCCATCATCTCCATGCTTGTTCTTGCTCCAATGTTCATCCTTCTCCAAGCTAGGCCCTTCATTTGTAAGCAAAACAAATGTATCCAATTTAGGCAGCATCATATTCTCATGAACATTAGAATCATTACCAAGAAACGAAAGTACCTGGTAATTTAGTTGGCGTGCACGAGCTCTAGTAATTGGTCCAGTATGTATAGCAGCAAGGGCTGTGGGTGTAACAATTGTATTGATGTCCTCATCAACCATACCGTACCAATCCAGAGGAGACGAAGGAGATTATGCGTCAAGTACAAGAGCTTCTCGACAAAGGTTATATACGCGAATCCCTTAGTCCTTGTGCTGTTCCTATTATTCTAGTGCCGAAAAAGGATGGTACATCACGTATGTGTGTTGATTGTAGAGGCATTAATAATATTACTATTCGTTATCGTCATCTATTCCTAGGCTAGATGATATGCTTGATGAATTGAGTGGCTCTACAATATTCTCCAAAGTTGATTTGCGTAGTGGCTACCATCAAATTCGTATGAAATTGGGAGATGAATGGAAAACAGCATTTAAAACTAAGTTTGGATTATATGAGTGGTTAGTCATGCCTTTTGGGTTAACTAATGCACCTAGTACTTTCATGAGATTAATGAACGAAGTTTTACGTGCTTTCATTGGACGATTTGTGGTAATTTACTTTGATGACATATTGATTTATAGCAGATCTTTGGAAGAACATTTGGAACATTTACGTGCTGTTTTTATTGCTCTACGTGATGCACGTTTGTTTGGTAACCTTGGGAAGTGCACCTTTTGCACCGACCGAGTATCTTTTCTTGGCTATGTTGTTACTCCACAGGGAATTGAAGTTGATAAAGCCAAGATTGAAGCTATTGAGAGTTGGCCGCAGCCCAAAACGGTCACACAAGTGAGGAGTTTCCTTGGCCTCGCTGGTTTCTATAGGCGTTTTGTGAGAGATTTCAGCACCATTGCTGCACCTCTCAACGAGCTTACAAAGAAGGATGTGCCTTTTGTTTGGGGTACCGCACAGGAAGAAGCCTTCACGGTATTGAAAGGTGAGTTGACACATGCTCCTTTACTCCAACTTCCTAATTTCAATAAGACTTTTGAGCTTGAATGTGATGCTAGTGGAATTGGATTAGGAGGTGTGTTATTACAAGATGGAAAACCTGTTGCATACTTTTCTGAAAAATTGAGTGGGCCTAGTCTGAACTATTCTACTTATGATAAAGAATTATATGCTCTTGTTCGGACCTTAGAAACATGGCAACATTATTTATGGCCCAAGGAATTTGTTATACATTCTGATCATGAATCTTTGAAACACATTAAAAGTCAAGCAAAACTGAACTGTAGACATGCTAAATGGGTTGAATTCATTGAGACTTTCCCTTATGTCATTAAACACAAGAAGGGTAAAGAAAATATTATTGCTGATGCCTTGTCTCGTCGTTATACTATGCTTTCACAACTTGACTTTAAAATATTTGGTTTGGAGACCATCAAAGATCAATATGTTCATGATGCTGAATTTAAAGATGTATTGCAGAATTGTAAGGAAGGGAGAACTTGGAACAAGTTCGTTCTTAACGATGGATTTGTGTTTCGTGCTAACAAGCTATGCATTCCAGCTAGCTCCGTTCGTCTTTTGTTGTTGCAGGAGGCGCATGGAGGAGGATTAATGGGACACTTTGGCGTCAAGAAGACGGAGGATATACTTGCTACACATTTCTTTTGGCCAAAGATGAGACGGGATGTTGAGCGTTTTGTTGCTGGCTGCACTACATGTCAAAGAGCTAAGTCACGACTCAATCCTCATGGTTTATATATGCCTTTGCCTGTACCTAGTGTTCCTTGGGAGGATATATCTATGGACTTTGTTTTAGGTTTACCTCGAACAAAGAAGGGGAGGGATAGCATATTTGTTGTCGTGGATAGGTTCTCGAAAATGGCACACTTTATACCATGTCATAAAAGCGATGATGCTGTTAATGTTGCTGATTTGTTCTTTCGTGAAATTATTCGCTTACATGGTGTGCCAAATACTATTGTTTCAGATCGTGATACTAAATTTCTTAGCCACTTTTGGAGATGTTTATGGGCTAAGTTGGGGACTAAGCTGCTTTTTAGTACTACTTGTCACCCCCAAACTGATGGACAAACTGAAGTAGTCAATAGAACATTGTCTACTATGCTTAGGGCTGTTTTGAAGAATAACAAGAAAATGTGGGAAGAATGCTTGCCTCATATTGAATTTGCTTATAATCGCTCATTGCATTCTACTACTAAGATGTGCCCTTTTGAAATTGTGTATGGTTTCCTACCTTGTGCACCTATTGATTTGTTGCCTCTTCCATCTTCAGAGAAGGTTAATTTTGATGCTAAAGAACATTCTAAATTGATTGTAAAAATGCATGAGTTAACTAAGGAAAACATTGAGCGTATGAATGCTAAATATAAACTTGCTGGAGATAAGGGTAGAAAACATGTTGTGTTTGCGCCTGGAGATCTTTTTTGGTTACATTTGCGTAAAGATAGATTTCCTAATCTGCGCAAATCAAAGCTAATGCCACGTGCTGATGGTCCTTTTAAGGTATTAGAGAAAATAAATGATAATGCATATAAACTTGAGCTACCTGTAGATTTTGGGGTTAGTCCCACTTTTAACATTGCAGATTTGAAGCCTTATTTGGGTGAGGAAGATGCGCTTCCGTCGAGGACGACTTCATTTCAAGAAGGGGAGGATGATGAGGACATCAATACCATTGTTACACCCACAGCTCCTACTGTTACATATACTGGACCAATTACTAGAGCTCGCGCACGCCAATTAAATTACCAGGTACTTTCGTTTCTTGGTAATGATTCTAATGTTCATGAGATTATGATGCTGCCTAAATTGGATACATTTGTTTTGCTTACAAATGAAGGGCCTAGCTTGGAGAAGGATGAACATTGGAGCAAGAACACGCATGGAGTTGATGGCATGCGCAAGGGGATCAAGAATGGAGTTACAAGTGACGATTTCAGGACTTTGAAGCCGCCATAAGGAGTGCATGAAGCCTTGGACGAAATATACAAGATGCCACTTCATAATATTCGTCCATAGGCTATTCTAGGTGCTGCGTCACCTTATTAATGGGCCAGGCCCATGTAATTTCGAAATACTAAAGGATAGGCTATTTTTAGAGTCCGTATGTGTGGGGAAACAAGAGTTAGGGTTGGTTTCGGACCCCACCCTCAAGGGCCACGAAATTCCCCCCTCTTCCTCCATATATACAGCCCTTAGGGCGTCGTTTAGACTTTGGGTTTTGTTTAGATTAAAAGTTCGCCATAGCTGCAACTTCGCGTACTTCGTTTGTGTCCAACGACCAGACCAAGACGTCACAGAACCCCACCTTGATAAATAAAGCTTTCATCTTATATTCGCGATATCCCGATTGCAATCTCAGTTTCTTGCTTGTTCTTCATTTGATCGCAGGAAACAGACCCTCGTGGTCAGGTTGATCGTGCTCCGGCGTGGTCAATAACCCTCGGAAGTTGGTTTAGCGATTGCTAAGGCGCGACGTCTCGCACGTTCGTAGTCGGATCGTCAAGGTCGACTCCCACAGAAAACGATAGCCACCAGCTCATCGAAACATCAGGACACCTTAGCCTCTATCATAGATGCAGGCAGGAGCCGGTCTACTTGTCTCAGACGTGATGCCTATATACATGATCATACCTAGATATTCTCATAACTATGCTCAATTCTGTCAATTGCTCAACAGTAATTTGTTTACCCACCGTAATACTTATGCTCTCGAGAGAAGCCACTAGTGAAACCTATGGCCCCCAGGTCTATTTTCCATCATACTAATGTTCTGTCAACAAGCTATTTCATTTTCCGTTTATTTTGCTTGCTTTACTTTGCATCTTTATCATAAAAATACCAAAAATATTATCTTATCATATCTATCAGATCTCACTTTGGTAAGTGAACGTGAAGGGATTGACAACCCCTTTGTTGCCTTGGTTGCGAGGATTTTATTTGTTTGTGTAGGTGCGAGGGACTCGTGCGTGGCCTCCTACTGGATTGATACCTTGGTTCTCAAAAACTAAGGGAAATACTTACGCTATTTGCCTCTTTTTGCCCGTCTCTGATTGCTACTCTTGCCGATGCTGAATCTTGTGAAATTAATGCTGCTTTGCTGAATCTTGTCATGAATGATCCGTTTTCCGGCCTTCCTAGTGAATATGCCGCTACCCATCTGAACAACTTTGTTGATTTGTGTGATATGCAAAAGAAGAAAGATGTGCACAATGATATTGTTAAATTGAAGCTATTTCCTTTTTCTCTTAGAGATCATGCTAAATCTTGGTTTTCTTCTTTGCCTAAAAATAGTATTGATTCATGGAATAAGTGCAAAGATGCTTTTATCTCTAAGTATTTTCCTCCTGCTAAGATCATCTCACTTAGAAACGATATCATGAATTTTAAGCAACTTGATCATAAACATGTTGCACAAGATTGGGAGAGGATGAAATTAATGATACGTAATTTCCCTACACATGGTTTGAATTTATGGATGATTATACAAAAAATTTATGTCGAATTGAATTTTGCTTCTAGAAATCTTTTAGATTCGGCCGCGGGAGGCACTTTTATGGAAATCACTTTAGGAGAAGCTACTAAACTCCTAGATAATATTATGGTTAATTATTCTCAATGGCACACTGAAAGATCTACTAATAAGAAAGTGCATGCGATAGAACAAATTAGTGTTTTGAGTGGAAAGATGGATGAACTTATGAAATTATTTGCTAATAAAAGTGTTTCTTCTGATCCTAATGATATGCCTTTGTCTAGTTTAATTGAGAATAATAATGAATCTATGGATGTGAATTTTGTTGATAGGAATAATTTTGGTAACAACGCGTATAGAGGAAACTTTAATCCTAGGCCGTATCCTAGTAATTCCTCTAATAATTATGGTAATTCCTACAACAATTCTTATGGAAATTTTAATAAGATACCCTCTGATTTTGAATCTAACGTTAAAGAATTTATTACTTCGCAAAAGAATTTCAATGCTTTGATTGAAGAAAAATTGCTTAATATTGATGAGTTGGCTATGATTGTTGATAGAATTTCTCTTGATATTGATTCTTTGAAACTTAGATATATTCCACCTAAGCATGATATCAATGAGTCTCTCAAATCCATGAGAATTGCCATTGATGAGTGCAAAGAAAGAACCGCTAGGATGCGTGCAAAGAAAGATTGCTTTATAAAAGCGTGTTCTTCTAGTTTCCATGATAATAAAGATGAAGATCTAAAAGTTATTGATGTGTCCCTTATTAAATCTTTGTTTTGCAATATGAATGTTGATAATGATGGGACTGAATATGATCCACCTTTACCTAGAAGACATTCCAAAAATTCGGAGTCATTAGATCTTGATGCTAAAATTGTTAAAAGTGGGATTGAAGAAGTGAAAACTTAAAATATCAATGAACCCACTATTTTGGATCTCAAGGGATTTAATTATGATAATTGCTCTTTGATAGATTGTATTTCCTTGTTGCAATCCGTGCTAAATTCTCCTCATGCTTATAGTCAAAATAAAGCCTTTACCAAACATATCGTTGATGCTTTGATGCAATCTTATGAAGAAAAACTTGAGTTAGAAGTTTCTATCCCTAGAAAGCTTTATGATGAGTGGGAACCTACTATTAAAATTAAAATTAAAGATCATGAATGCTATGCTTTGTGTGATTTTGGTGCTAGTGTTTCCACGATTCCAAAGACTTTGTGTGATTTGCTAGGTTTCCGTGATTTTCATGATTGCTCTTTAAACTTGCACCTTGCGGATTCAACTATTAAGAAACCGATGGGAAGAATTAATGATGTTCTTATTGTTGCAAATAGGAATTATGTGCCCGTAGATTTTATTGTTCTTGACATAGATTGCAATCCTTCATGTCCTATTATTCTTGGTAGACCTTTCCTTAGAACGATTGGTGCAATTGTTGATATGAAGGAAGGGAATATTAGATTCCAATTTCCGTTAAGGATAGGCATGGAACACTTCTCCAGAAAGAAAATCAAATTACCATATTAATCTATTATGAGAGCTACTTATGGATTGCCTACCAAAGATGGCAATACCTAGATCTATCTTCGCTTTTATGCCTAGCTAGGGGCGTTAAACGATAGCGCTTGTTGGGAGGAAACCCAATTTTATTTTATTCCTTGATTTTTGCTCCTGTTTAGTAATAAATAATTTATCTAGACTCTGTTTTGGTGTGTTTTTTGTGTTTAATTAGTGTTTGTGCCAAGTAGAACCGTTGGGAAGACTTGGGGAAAGTCTTTTTAATCTTGCTGTAAAAAACAGAAACTTTAGCGCTCGCGCGAATTGCTGCCATTTTTATTTGGAAAGTGCTATTTAGTTAATTATTTTCGTAGACTATTAATAGATAAATTACTCACGTCCAGCAATTTATTTTAGAATTTTTGGGGTTCCAGAACTTGCGTTAGCTACAGATTACTACAGACTGTTCTGTTTTTGACAGATTTTGTTTTTCGTGTGTTGTTTGCTTATTTTGATGAATCTATGGCTAGTAAAATAGTTTATAAACCATAGAGAAGTTGTAATAAAGTAGGTTTACCACCAATATAAATAAAGAATGAGTTCATTACAGTACCTTGAAGTGGTGTTTTGTTTTATTTCGCTAACGGAGATCATGAGATTTTCTACTTTAAGTTTTGTGTTGTGAAGTTTTCAAGTTTTGGGTAAAAGATTTGATATATTATGGAACAAGGAGTGGCAAGAGCCTAATCTTGGGGATGCCCATGGAACCCCAAGATAATCTAAGGACACCTAAAAGCCCAAGCTTGGGGATGCCCCGGAAGGCATCCCCTCTTTCGTCTACTTCCATCGGTAACTTTACTTGGAGCTATATTTTTATTTACCACATGATATGTGTTTTGCTTGGAGTGTCTTGTATTATTTGAGTCTTTATTTGTTAGTTTTCCACAATAATCCTTTATGTACACACCTTTTGAGAGAGACACACATGATTCAGAAATTGTTAGAATACTCTATGTGCTTCACTTATATCTTTTGAGTTATATAGTTTTTGCTCTAGTGCTTCACTTATATCTTTTAGGGCATGGTGGCGGATTTGTTTTATAGAAACTATTGTTCTCTCATGCTTCACTTAGATTATTTTGAGAGTCCTATAAAACAGCATGGTAATTTGCTTTAATTATGTTAGGCATTCAAGATTAATAATAATAAAAAATTCTTATGAGTGTGTTGAATACTATGAGAAGTTTGATACTTGATAATTGTTTTGAGATATGGAGATGGTGATATTAGAGTCGTGCTAGTTGTGTAGTTGTGAATTTGAGAAATGCTTGTGTTGAAGTTTGTGATTCCCGTAGCATGCACGTATGGTGAACTGTTATGTGAAGAAGTTGGAGCATGAATTATTTATTGATTGTCTTCCTTATGAGTGGACGAGCGATGGTCTTTTCATACCAATCTATCCCCCTAGGAGCATGCGCGTAGTACTTTGCTTCGATAACTAAAAGATTTTTTCAATAAGTATGTGAGTTCTTTATGACTAATGTTGAGTCCATGGATTATACGCACTCTCACCCTTCCACCATTTCTAGCCTCTCTAATACCGCACACCTTTCGCCGGTATCATACACCCAGCATATACCTTCCTCAAAACAGCCACCATACCTACCTATCATGGCATTTCCATAGCCATTCCGAGATATATTGCCATGCAACTTTCCACCGTTCCGTTTACTATGACATGCTCCATCATTGTCATATTGCTATGCATGATCATGTAGTTGACATTTTAGTTGTGGCAAAGACACCATTCATAATTCTTTTGTACAAGTCACTCATGCATCATTGCTTTCCCGGTATACTTTGTTCTAGTATCGAGTTATAATCATTGAGTTGTAAATAAATAAGAAGTGTGATGATCATCATTCATAGAGTATTGTCCCAAAAAAAAGGAGAAAGGCCAAATAAAAAAAGGGAAGGCCCAAAAAATATATATAAAAAGGGACAATACTACTATCCTTTTTCCACACTTGTGCTTCAAAGTAGCACCATGATCTTCATGATAGAGAGTCTCCTATGTTATCACTTTCATATACTAGTGGGAATTTTTCATTATAGAACTTGGCTTGTATATTCCAATGATGGGCTTCCCCAAAATGCCCTAGGTCTTCGTGAGAAAGAGAGTTGGATGCACACCCAGTTAGTTCTTTTTGTTGAGCTTTCATATACTTATAGCTCTGGTGCATCCGTTGCATGGCAATCCCTACTCACTCACATTGATATCTATTAATGGGCATCTCCATAGCCCGTTGATACGCCTAGTTGATGTGAGACTATCTTCTCCCTTTTTGTCTTCTCCACAACCACCATTCTATTCCACATATAGTGTTATGTCCATGGCTCACTCTCATGTACTGCGTGAAGATTGAAAAAGTTTGAGAACACCAAAAGTATGAAACAATTGCTTAGCTTGTCATCAGGGTTGTGCATGATTTAAATACTTTGTGTGGTGAAGATGGAGCATAGCCAGACTATATGGTTTTGTAGGGATAACTTTCTTTGGCCATGTTATTTTGAAGAGACATAGTTTCTTAGTTAGTTGCTTGAAGTATTATTATTTCTATGTCAATATTGAACTTTTGTCTTGAATCTTTCGGATCCGAATATTCATACCACAATTAAGAGAATTACATTGAAATTATGCCAAGCAGCATTCCACATCAAAAAATATGTTTTTATCATTTACCTACTCGAGGACGAGCAGGAATTAAGCTTGGGGATGCTTGATACGTCTCCAACGTATCTATAATTTTTGATTGTTCCATGCTATATTATATCATGTTTTGGACATTATTGGGCTTTATTATACACTTTTATATTATTTTTGGGACTAACCTATTAACCGGAGGCCCAGCTCAGAATTGCTGTTTTTTGCCTATTTCAGAGTTCCGCAGAAAAAGAATATCAAACGGAGTCCAAACGGAATGAAACCTTCGGGAACGTAATTTTCGGAACGAACATGATCCAGAGGACTTGGACCCTACGTCAAGAAAGCAACTAGGAGGGCACGAGGTAGGGGGCG
>NC_041388.1:464203139-464255330 GCF_002162155.2 Triticum dicoccoides | reverse complement strand
GGCGTGCCCTCCACCCTCGTGGGGCCCACATTGCTCCACCAACGTACTTCTTCTTCCTATATATACCTACGTACCCCCAAACTACCAGATACGGAGCCAAAACCCTAATTCCACCGCCGTAACTTTCTGTATCCGTGAGATCCCATCTTGGGGCCTTTTCCGGAGCTCCGCCTGAGGGGCATCGATCACGGAGGGCTTCTACATCAACACCATAGCCTCTCCGATGAAGTGTGAGTAGTTTACTTCAGACCTTCAGGTCCATAGTTATTAGCTAGATGGCTTCTTCTCTCTTTTTGGATCTCAATACAAAGTTCTCCCCCTCTCTTGTGGAGATCTATTCGATATAATCTTCTTTTGTGGTGTGTTTGTTGAGACCGATGAATTGTGGGTTTATGATCAAGTTTATCTATGAACAATATTTGAATCTTCTCTGAATTCTTTTATGTATGATTGGTTATCTTTGCAAGTCTCTTCGAATTATCAGTTTGGTTTGGCCTACTAGATTGATCTTTCTTGCAATGGGATAAGTGCTTAGCTTTGGGTTCAATCTTGCGGTGTCCTTTCCGAGTGATAGTAGGGGCAGCAAGGCATGTATTGTATTGTTGCCATCGAGGATAACAAGATGGGGTTTATTTCATATTGCATGAGTTTATCCCTCTACATCATGTCATCTTGCTTAAAGCGTTACTCTGTTCTTTTGAACTTAATACTCTAGATGCATGCTGGATAGCGGTCCATGTGCGGAGTAATAGTAGTAGATGCAAGCAGGAGTCGGTCTACTTGTCTCGGACATGATGCCTATATACGTGATCATACCTAGATATTCTCATAACTATGCTCAGTTCTATCAATTGCTCAACAGTAATTTGTTTACCCACCGTAATACATATGCTCTTGAGAGAAGCCACTAGTGAAACCTATGGCCCCAGTCTATTTTCCATCATACTAATCTTCCGTCAACAAGCTATTTCCTTTTTCGTTTATTTTGCTTTCTTTACTTTGCATATTTATCATAAAAATACCAAAAAAATTATCTTATCATATCTATCAGATCTCTCTTTCGTAAGTGACCGTGAAGGGATTGACAACCCCTTTATTGTGTTGGTTGCGAGGATTTTATTTGTTTGTGTAGGTGCGAGGGACTCGTGTGTGGCCTCCTACTGGATTGATACCTTGGTTCTCAAAAACTGAGGGAAATACTTACGCTACTTTACTGCATCACCCTTTCCTCTTCAAGGGAAAACCAACGCAGTGCTCAAGAGGTAGCAGTTGCTAGGCAAACACATCGATATTCGCCCGTAGGAAGGAAATGAGCGTACTTTCCTATTTATCATCGAGGGTGGCACTGATAGTGAAAGTACCATCAACGCCAGCCAGCCCTGTCGGGACTTTTTCACAGCGGGTGCAGCAACCTTGGGCTTCTTGCTATTGGAACTCTCCGGCAAGTCATCGACATGCGCAGCATACTCTGAACAGATACGCTTGCCGGATTCCTTGCTGGTGTCCCTGTTGGCTTTCTTCTTTCCTTTACTTTCCTTGGCAGGAACAGTAGCTTCAGCGGCCTCTGCCATGACTACCTCCTAGTACATCTTGTCCACGCAGATAATTGCATCCTTTTCGTCTGACGGAATGGAAATGACGCCTATCGGCCCTGGCATCTTCAAGGTGTTGTAGGCATAGTGGGATGCCATCATGAATTTGGCCAGAGCTAGGCGACCAAGAATTCCATTGTATGGCAGGGGGAGGTCGACCACATCAAAAACGATCTTCTTTGTCCGGTGATTCAACTCTCCCCTGAATGTCACCAGCAACGTGATCTTCCCCTTAGGACGACTCCTGCCTGGGTTGATTCCTTGAAACGTGCCCGTGACCTTGAGCTCTTCCTCTGCTATCTGGAGTTTGTTGATGACCTTTGGAGAAATCAGATTCAACCCGGCCCTGCCGTCAACCATCTTTGTGACTTTGAGGTTGTGGATTGTTGGTGAGACCAACAATGGCAAGCACCCTACCGCAGTGGTGCGGTCAGGGTGGTCCTCTTCATCAAAGATGATGGGCATGCGAGACCACTTGAGCGGCCTTCGAGAATCTGCCGCTGGCTCCATGGCATTGACTTCACGCACCCACTATTTAAGTTGGCGGTGAGTAGGGCTGGAAAAAAGCTCGAAGCTCGCGAGCTAAACGAGTAGCTCGTGACTCGGCTCGAATCGACTCGAACTCGAAGAATAATGAGTCGACCCAAGCTTTATTTTAAGATCATTTATAGACCAAGTTAAACGAGCCGAGTTCACGAGTACACGTGTAATTTGTTAGGCTCGGTATAAAAATTAGCCACCTAGCCCCACCTTGCATCCCAGGACAGTCGCAGAGGCACAACATAGGACTCGTCCGCATAACACTAAGCCCAACCGCCCAGGAGACACACACCACGATTCCTCTCATTCCATTCCTATAGAAATAGCAAGAGACCAGAGTGTTGATTCCCCTCACGTCTCCTCTATTTCTGCATCGTGAGTTCACGACGGCAACAATGCTGCGTAAGCCAACCTCTCGGGCCATGTACATGTACCATTGTATGTGGAATTATGGTCATATACATGTTACTGACTTGCTGTTTATTGTGGTCATATGCATGTTACTGACTTGCCAACATGTTGATGGAACTGACAATTGTAAGTTAAGCTACTTACAATTATTTGTGAACATCATAAATGCTTAATATGTATATGTTACATTCCCAATTAATAATATCTTTTCTCATATTTCATAAGATTTTCTATTCAAACCTATAACGAGCTTAACAAGCTAAACGAGCTAGCTCGTGAACTATACGAGTCTAGCCAATCTTGGATTTGAGCTTGTTATAGTAATGAGTTGAGTCGAGCTGACTCGTTAACGGAACGAGCTCTAGCGAGTCGAGTTGAGCTGTCTCGACACGGCTTGAATTCCAGCCCTAGCGGTGAGAGCAGTGCAGAGATGCACCCCCGTCAATGCACAAGGCGTCGATGGCTTTCTGGAATTCTTGCTCGCCAGTTTCCTCTTCATCCCCTCCATCACTCTCATCATCGCAATCCTCTTTCTCACGGCCTATGGCGGGGTTTCCTTGATCCTTAGGAGCCTTGCTGGGGCGACTTGCTCCGCCGCCTCGGCCCTTCCCGCCAGTGTCATTCAGACCTTTCTCCTTATCATGTTTCTCATATTCAGCCCTCTATTTCTTGACAAGCTGCTCAACCTGGTGACACTCTTGGAGATCATGGCCCTTGGTCCGACGAATCTTGCAGTAGGGCCCATCACCTTTCCCAGCTTTCTCAGCAGTTGCAGCTTCCCGGCAATCAGTGCACGCGACAACCTCCTTGTCGGGTACCCCAGTCTTGGCCTTCTTGCCAGTACTAGGTGTGCATGATCCTTCAACGGTCATCACTGCCTTATCCTTGTGCCTTTTATTGCTCTTCTTGTTCTCATTCTTCTGATTGGCGGCCTAGTCATCATCCTCCGAGTCGACGTCGACGCCATCTTCTTCTCCAGGGAGCCTCCTCCCCTCCTCTACTCGAGCACACTTGTCCACTAGAGTGTAAAGCTCCTTCACAGTCTTGGGCAATTGAACGTTAATCTTGGAATGTATCCAACGATTGCGCATGTTGGACTGGAACGCAGCTATCACAACTGCCGGGTGGATGTTTGGAATATTTCTGTGGACTCGACTGAACCTCTGCATGTACTTCCACAGAGTCTCTCCTTCCTTCCGTGGGAGAAGCTGCAAGTCATTGGGCCGCCTAGGTTCTTGATGGCTGCCTATGAAGGTGCCAATGAACTCATGGCACGGGTCAGCCCAGGTCGAAATGGAGTTCTCCGGCAGGTGCATCAGCCAAGACCTCACATTCGTCTTGAGCGCCAAAGGGAAGTAACTAGCAAACACCTTCTCATCCCTTCCTCCGGCAGCTTGAACAGCGATGGTGTAGATGCTCAAGAACTCTGCTGGGTTTAGTCTCCCATCGTACTTCTATGGTATCTCTAGCTTGAATGTGCGAGCGGATGGCCAATGGTCTTTCCACAACTCATGGGTGAAGGCAGGGCACCCAGCCTCGAAAGGAAGGTACCCGCCTTCGGCGGGTGCAGGCTCGTCGACGTTGGGGCCATCGCATATGTCGGACTGGCGGTGGGTGTCGCGGCATCACTCGATGGTGACACATGCGCCTTCCCTTTGCCTGTCCTCCAGGGCTCGCCGTTGGCCTTGATGTGCTCGAGGTTCGGATGACGCCATCGAGGCATCGTCGGGTTCTTGGTCACGTGGCTCCCGTGCTGGCTGCCATGGAGGGGACTCCACCGTAGGAGTGGCCCCTTCCGCATGACCAGTAGCGTGGGCCGTTGTCACCTAGGGAGGCCGTGGCGGGCCAGCTCGCTATGCTCCTCCTGCCTCGATGAAGCCAATCAGGCTCTGAATGGTGGCTCTCCACTCATCCATCTGATCAGCTGCCCACAGAAATCTCAGTAGCAGCTGGGCCCGCGCCATGGCCTTCGAAGCAGTGCTTGGCATGGGTGATGATGATGTAAACTGTAGTGTTGCTCGGCTCTTGACAGTGTCGGCAGTGGCCGCGTCGTGCTCCCGCCGCCGCGAGCTAGCCGCTTGTATGGCGTGGTGACGGGGTGGAGGCACTTGTGGACCAGCGGCTCCGTTTGGTGCATTGGCTGGGTCGGCTTGCAACGGGGGTGGTGCATGTCCTGCGGCCACGCCCGTGGCAGGGGCGGGCGGGGGATTGCAATTTGCCCCAGAGCGAGTGCCACCGCTATGGATGTGCCCCTCGGCTGGGCGGAGAGGTGCATAAGGTATAATCTCTCTACCCATACCTCGCGGAGCATGGTCGCCGAGATGTTGGTGATGTTGTCCTTCTCTGGTGCCTCCTGCTCCTGTTTTGGCCGCAGGGGAGGTGGTAACAACGCCGACTGCGTTGACCACATCCCCCGCATCGTCCACATCCCCATGTGTCCTCACAGCCCCCGCGACGTCATGGGCCGCGGTCGGCGGGGCCTTTGAGGTGGACGGGTGGGCTGCGGCACCAGGCATCTTTTTGGGCGCCATAGTTGATGGAGCTGTCGATGAATAAAATGGTGATGAAGATGACGCACTGCTTACACCCTCAGGTTTGTGCAAGTGATCCCCCTACCTAGCGCACCAAAGATGTCGTGGGAAACCATGGCCACCTATGGGGTCATGAGCCCATTGTGGTTCGGCAGGGGGGATGAGTACATTGCACAAAGAGCAGAGAGCGTAGCTGTAACGCCCCGAGATTGTTGCGCCAGGTGTCTTCCAGTTATTCACCGGCGTTGCCATGTCATTTGCTTCTGTGTTGCATTTCATCATGTCATCATGTGCATAGCATCATCATGTTTTTCAAAACTTGCATTCATCCGGGTTCTCCGAGTTCTCTCCGTTGTCCGTTCTGAGCCCAACCACACTTGCACGCGCCCGCGGCATGTCCGAAATAGTATTTTATAAGTGGCCGGAAAATGTTCTCGGAATGGGTTGAAACTTGGCGTGCGGTCTTATTATAGTGTAGACAGAGCGTGTGTCAAGTTTCATCGCGTTCGGAGTTCATTTGATAGCCCAACCATTAAACTATAGCGGCATTATAGCCGGTCTAACGTCGGACGTTTTCAGTCTCTGGAAACAGTCGCCGGGTCTCTCACTTCTCTTCTCTCAGCCCAAGGCTTTCTGCACAGCCCACTACCATCCGCCAGGCCCTACCTAACCTCTCTCGTCAGTCCACGGACCTCCTCCCGCGCGCGTCCAAAATCTGTCCCGGACCCGACCCGGACAGTCGTTACCATTGGATCCGAATCATCCCCTAACGTCTACAAAACATCATTGTTTTCTTATTTGGACTCCCTAACCTATTTTTTTCCAACCGTACGATTACGATCGGAGGGACGGATTAGCCCCTACCCAAAATCCTTTTGCTATATATATGTCAGACCAAACCCTAAAAACTAGGAGAGCTGTCCCATCCTCCACTCGTCGCCGCCGCCACTTCATATCCTCTCGGGATCCCCTCACTAAATCTCCCTCGATCCCATCGCCCAGCCAATTTATCGAGCGCCTCCTCCTCCCTATTCGATCCAGAGGAGTGGAGCTCCTCCGCGCCTACGCCTCCTCGCAACCTTCTTCCTCCAAGGCGGCCCTTCCTCGCATCGATTTGGAGCCTGATGCCTCCTTGCGCCTTCCTCACCTGCCCCGAGGCCACAACCCTCAACCTCGTCAGCCCCGTCGTCGCCGGCGACCTTGTCCACCAGGGCGTCACCCTCATCCACCAGGCCTGGCCTCCTCGCACGCTCCTTCCTCCCGTTCTTCTTCTCTCTCTACTCTAACCTCTCTCTCTTCCCCGTGCTCCCTGCAGGAGCACCACACCATGACCATCGTCCCGTGCCGTCGGACTTCGACGAGAACCTCGCCCGCACCTCCGCTGCCCCGACTCCATCTCTCGCCATTCTCTTCGTTGATCCGGCCGGCCGCCACGCGGGTCAAGCTCGTCGCCGGTCTCCCTGCCTACAAGCACCGCCGTTCGGGATTCGTGACCCTGTTGAGCGCTGCCTCCTCTGCCGTCCAAGCCTGTTCCCCTGCTCAGAGATCTGATTCGCACCTCCCCTAGCAGGATTTGGACCCAAGCGCCTCCCCGCGCCCATCCCATTGTTCCCAACGCTCGCCGGAGTCCTCAGTGCTGCCGTGCCTGCTTCCTGTCGAGCAGAGGAGGACGTCGCCTATGTCTCGAGCCGTTCGAGCACACGCCGGGCCTGTTGACCGCTCGCTGACCGCGCCTGGGCCTGTCTCGCGAGCCAGACCGAGCTCCTCTTGGCCAGATCCAGCGGGCCTTGGCCCATGGTGGGTTGCCCTGCGCCCCTCTTTTATTTCCTTCCTTGTTGGGCTTCCTGTTCAGTTCTAGCCCGAGTGCCTTTTTTTTGATCGATTTTGCTATTTATCAGAGAACTGTAGTTTTTGCAAAAAACCCCTCCATGTTCATGCATATAATAACTTCAGAACCCTGCATCGGATTAAAATAAGTTATATATGAAACTTGCTTAGAATTTTGTGTAGATTCATAATATGCAACTTTCATCTATGTTTGAAATGTTTAAAATGTTGTTTGATTAAATTTGCTCCTATGCCATGTTAAAATGCTTTTATTCATAACTAAATAACCATAACTCGGTTTGTAATAATCTTTATATGTAAATGGGGTAGAAAAATGCCTAGTTTAACATGGTGGCATCACTTTGCATGTTTAACAACTCTAAAATTGTGTTTAGGGCAGAACAATACCATAACCAAAATATGCACATGAGGAGTTTCCGGACTTGTTGTTTGTTGTTCCGGCCTCGTTTAAACTTGCCTAGATAGGTAGTTTTCATTTGCTTCACCCTCTTGCCATGTTTAACAACATTTAATATTGTTGGATACATAAACAAGATCGAACTAAATAAGTCACGTGGTGTTTCGTCAATATGCAACGGAGTTGCATATTGTGCTCCACTTAATTTGTAGGATTGTTTGTGCATTTTGCCATGCCATGCCTCATTAAACCGGACATGCATCATACTTGTTGTGCATCATGCCATGTTGTTGTAGTGGTTGTTTACTATGTTGTTTGCCTTCTTTCCGGTGTACTTCTTCTCGGTAATCCGGTAACGTCGCGTGATAGAGGCGAGTGTGTCCCGATCTTTCGATGAGATGATAACTATCGATTTGGTGGAGACGACTTTGACGATCCGACTACAAACGTGCATGACGTTGCGCCTTAGCAATCTCTAAACCAATCTCCTGAGGTTACTGACGATGCCGGAAGCACGGTCAGCCTGACCACGAAGGTCTATTCCTGCAAGCAATCGAAGAACGATCAAGAATATGATAAAGCAATCTGAATATTGCAAATATATATGAGGTATGATAATGGTGGGGATCCGTAAGCGGTCTTGGTCTGGTCGTTGGACACAAACGAAGTACACGAAGTTGCAATGGCTAACTTTTAACTAAACAAATCCCAAGGAAAAAGCTACTAGATGGATCTACTTATATAGGAGCAAGGGGTGGCGGCCAAGGAGGTGGGAGGACGTCCCAAGGCAGCCTAAAACTAACCCTAGGTCGTACAAGGCTCATGGGCCCAAGTGGAGGTGATGCAACACCTTTGGGCTTGTAGTTTGACTCGGATTCTGCTGCAATGTCATATTGTTTCGTCCGTAACTCAACACTCTAGACGAATTTGAAGGTGAATCCAATTGGGTTGGAAAGAGCACGAAATCTAGTTTCCAACAAAAATGAATCACCCAATTCGGAGTCCTGTGAAAAAGTTGTTGGCGTTTTGAGTCAGGTATGTCTGTGAAGTCCGAATCTGAATCCAGAACGTGAGAGACTTGGACTCTATCTTCTCTTGGCCCAAAAGTGACGTGAGAGGACTTTTTGAACACAACCTAAACTTCTCCTTTTCCCTTATCTTCATATGTGGATTATACAAATGTCCCATACACCTGCAATTAGACAAAACACAAAAGTGTGTGGAGTATTTTTGTTCTGGATAACATAAATAGATTATTGAATAGTTTGCATTGGAAATCACCTGACAAATATGCATGTATGCAATATTTTTGGTCGTATCCAAGGTATTCATGTCCTCATCATCCTCCCCTTTTTGAAAACAAAGCCGTCCTCGGCGTTGCTTAATCTGAAATGTGGCTAACAAAAGAGACAAGGTGTACATGTTGTATATGTATATGTCATCCAGTTTAACTTCCCTTGATTTTTGCACGTACGACACATGTATACATGAGTAACTTTCATAGTTCATAAAAACTAAAGCCAAAAAAGTATCACAAGAAGTAGAAGGCATGAAAATATTAGAACTCAGTTTGTACATATAAGTGAAGCTCTTATTCATTTCAAAAGATTCGCAATGTACATCCTTAAACCATCCCAACTTTGGTGAATAAACCTTACTTGCATCAAATTTACGTGCTACAACATGCTTAAATAAGCAAACATGCAATAAATCATTGGACACAGAATCATCACCAAGATTGGAGGCCATATCAAAATGATTAAACATTAGTTCTTTTGCATCAACAGTTAATTCAATGGGTGCACTCAAAATTGTTGATATTTCAGTTGTTTGATCACTCTCTAAAATAGGTGGTGTGTTCAAATCAACAGGTAACTCAATACATGACGCATTCAAGTTAACTAGGCATGCATCTTTCTCATGTGAAGTTATATCATCAATATCTTTACTGTTACCTTGTGGCAAAGATGTAGCTGATGTAGGTACGGACGTTGACAATGTACCATACCCTTGAGATGATGCCGCGCTCATAATCCGAGGTGCAATGATGGAGGAACCCACCGGCGGTGGTGAGCATGAACTGGAATAGTAGTTGTTGTAGTCACCTAATGCATCCTCTTGTATCTGTCTCTCAAAGGTACAAGCACGGACATACATACCAATAATGCAACGAGGAATATACTGAAATCTTGCCTAAATATCATGGTTCAAACCACCAAAAAATCTATTCATTGTATCATTCTCAGATTCTTCTATGTCACAATGATGCATATAAGATTTGAACTCTTGGTAGTAAACATGAACAGTGTTGTTGCCTTGTTTAAATTGTTCAAATTTGCGAAGCAATTCACGACGATAATAAGGAGGGAAAAATTGTTATCTCATTACAGCTTTCAAAACTTTCCAAGTTGTGGGTTGGTTATCAATGTTTTTCTTACAATGTACACTCCACCAAACAGAAGCAAAATTACTAAATGCTCTAGTGGCTGCTCGCACTCGCTCAAGTTCAGAAAAGTCATGGTGACTAAAAACTTGTTCTACTTTAAGCTCTCAAGCTAGATAAGTAGTAGGATTTAATCTACCCTCAAATGACGGTAAAAAGATAACCTGACCATGTGCTTGTGTGTGTTGTCCCAACTCTCGTGATGGTGAAGATGTGTCCGTCGTGCAAGAACTTCTATCTTCGGAACCTGTCATGATTAGTAGAAACAAGAAACAAAATTCAAGAATAATGTTCCTATGAACTACTAGGGTGTGGTGGTAAAGCGCTCACAGTAAAGCAAACATCAATATCTTACAAGTTCTTACCAAGCAGCAGGTGGTGACAGGCAACTAGCAGTGTCAAATAACTCTGAAGATTGTGTAAAGCGATTGCCAGGGGAACGTACGTATACACGGTGTAGAAATATGTGGAGCTGGGTTGGCTATATATGGCAGCAAACGATTAGCAATAATCAATTCAGAGATGCAATGTTGAATAAACGCTCAACGACGGTACTGTGCTGGTCCTAGGCTAGACCGAACTAGAGATGCAAGCCCTAGAACACTAATGAGGTCACGTCGTAGCACAACTAGCGTCAATGAAGGATACTAAGTAGCTCTGGACAGCAAGATATAAGTGAAGATCACAACGGCAGTAAAGATAATGATGTGAAACAACAGCCAAGCATGATATATCAACAACTTTGTCTCCAACTTTCCTCTGAAAAAGTTTGTGCCGATTTTTTTGATTTTTTTTTTCAAGAATGGGATTGACTCAAGCTTTCAAACACCAAAGGAATCGCTCAATTCCGAGTTGATATGAGGAGTCAAAAATTTTGAAAACTGGCCTGAAAAACTGGAATAAGCTGTGTTCATGAACTTCGGAGGACAAAAAGACCTATTTAGAAGCCGATTTTGAGGTGCCAAATATTGAACTAGCTTCTTCAACTATTTAGATGCGGCTCGTCGCTAGCTTTTGTTTGAGTACTCGCGGAGGCAAAACGGACTTCGTATGAGGAAGTTATGCCTATTTTACTGAATAGTGCACAAAACAGATTTCAATCCGAATTCAACTACGAGATTGAGTCTAAAAAGATCCGGATTTTTTTTCCTCACACTTTTTTTTCTTTCTCTCCTTTTTTTCTCTGACTTTTTTTCTCTCGTTTTTTTTCTCTCTTTTTTTCTCCCTCTTTTCAGAACAAACTAGATAAGATGCAGATTGGATCAAGCGAAGCTGTGAACGATCTCAACTATTATTATGACAATGAATGGTGGGTAGCACGTGGTGGAAATTGATGGATGGGTGGTGGACAGCGGAAGAGATAATGATGCAGCGGTGGCGTGACTAATGTGAACAGAACTCGAAACTCTAAACAAACTAGACACTAAGACCAGCAACTCGACACGACAATGCAACCGATAATTCAACTATGCAAGCAATGAAAAGAAAATTGCAAAGGCTCAGACTGGCCTGGACCAAGGATGAATAGATCTAACTCTTTTTTGTGACTTTTTCTTGGACAATAGGTAAAAAAATAAATCTAATCTAGGAAAACTGGAAATTCTCACCGAGCAACCTGAAAACTGATACCACTTGATAGAGGCGAGTGTGTCCCGATCTTTCAATGAGATGATAACTATCGATTTGATGGAGACGACTTTGACGATCCGACTACAAACGTGCACGACGTCGCGCCTTAGCAATCGCTAAACCAATCTCCTGAGGTTACTGACGATGCCGGAAGCACGGTCAGCATGACCACGAAGGTCTATTCCTGCAAGCAATCGAAGAACGAGCAAGAATATGATAAAGCAATCTGAATATTGCAAATATATATGAGGTATTGATAATGGTGGGGATCCGTAAGCGGTTTTGGTCTGGTCGTTGGACACAAACGAAGTACACGAAGTTGCAATGGCTAACTTTTAACTAAACAAATCCCAAGGAAAAAGCTACTAGATGGATCTACTTATATAGGAGCAAGGGGTGGCGGCCAAGGAGGTGGGAGGACGTCTGAAGGCAGCCTAAAACTAACCCTAGGTCGTACAAGGCTCATGGGCCCAAGTGGAGGTGATGCAACACCTTTGGGCTTGTAGTTTGACTCGGATTCTGCTGCAACGTCAGATTGTTTCGTCCGTAACTCAACGCTCCGGACGAATTTGAAGGTGAATCCAATTGGGTTGGAAAGAGCACGAAATCTAGTTTCCAACAAAAAAAGAATCACCCAATTCGGAGTCCGTATGAAAAATTTGTTGGCATTTTGAGTCAGGTATGTCTGTGCAGTACGAATCTGAATCCAGAACGTGAGAGACTTGGACTCTATCTTCTCTTGGCCCAAAAGTGACGTGAGAGGACTTTTTGAACACAACCTAAACTTATCCTTTTCCCTTATCTTCATATGTTGATTGTACAAATGTCTCATACACCTGCAATTAGACAAAACACAAAAGTGTGTGAAGTATTTTTGTTCTGGATAACATAAATACTTGGTAAAGGGTGGAAGGCTCGGCCTTATGCCTGGTGTTTTGTTCCACTCTTGCCGCCCTAGTTTCCGTCATATCGGTGTTATGTTTCCGGATTTTGCGTTCCTTATGCGGTTGGGTAATAATGGGAACCCCTTGACAGTTCGCCTTGAGTAGAACTCCTCCAGCAACGCCCAATATTGGTTTTACCATTTGCCACCTAGAATTTTTCTTTCCCTTGAGTCGGCCGGCTCAAGGGTCATCTTATTTTAACCCCCCCCGGGCCAGTGCTTCTCTAAGTGTTGGTCCAACTGAGCGATGTCCGAGGCTACCAGGGGCAACTCTGGGCTGGCTTACCCGACGTCTTGCTCATCCGGTGTGCCCTGAGAACGAGATATGTGCAGCTCCTATCGGGATTTGTCGGCACATCTGGGTGGCTTTGCTGGTCTTGTTTTACCATTGTCGAAATGTCTTGTAACCGGGATTCCGAGTCTGATCGGGTCTTCCCGCTAGAAGGAATATCCTTCGTTGACCGTGAGAGCTTGTGATGGGCTAAGTTGGGACACCCCTACAGGGTTATGAACTTTCGAAAGCCGTGCCCGTGGTTATGGGCAGATGGGAATTTGTTAATGTCCGGTTGTAGAAAACCTGAAGTTCATCCTAATTAAAATGCACCAACCGCGTGTGTAACCGTGATGGTCTCTTCTCGGCGGGGTCCGGGAAGTGAACACGGTGTTGGAGTTATGCTTGACGTAGGTTGTTTAGGATCACTTCTTGATCATACTTTCTCGAACGTGCTTTGCCTTCTCTTCTCGCTCTCATTTGCGTATGTTAGCCATCATATATGCTAGTCGCTTGCTGCAGCTCCATCTCATACCTTTTACCCTTCCTATAAGCTTAAATAGTCTTGATCGCGAGGGTGTGAGATTGCTGAGTCCCGGTGACTCACGGATACTTCCAAAACCAGTTTGCAGGTGTCGATGTTACCGAGCAGGTGATGCAACCAAGCTCAAGGAGGAGCCCGATGAAGATCTTGTCCTTTGTGTTGTTTCGTTATAGTTGATCAGTAGTGGAGCCCAGTTGGGGTCGATCGGGGATCTGTGTAGCATTTGGGGTAGTCTTCTCTTATTTTGGTTCCGAAGTCGGACCTTGATTGTATCTGGATGATGTATTGCTTTATTCATGTAATTGTGTGAAGTGGCGATTGTAAGCCAACTATGTATCTCTTTCCCTTATGTATTACATGGGTTGTGTGAAGATTACCTCACTTGCGACATTGCTTACAATGCGGTTATGCCTCTAAGTCGTGCTTCGACACGTGGGAGATATAGCCGCATCGTGGGCGTTACAAGTTGGTATCAGAGCCTTCCCCGACCTTAGGAGCCCCCACTGCTTGATCGTTTTTAGCAACCGTTGTTGAGTCTAGAAAAATGTTTTGAGTCATTTAGGAATTATATATCGGAGAGTTTAGGAATTCTTTTTACTCCCCAGTCCCTTCATCGCTCTGATAAGGCATCCTGACGTAGAGTTTTGACTCTTCTCTTCTCAAATTTCACTAAATTTTTTTTAGGATCACGCGGGTATCTTGGAATCGTTCCGATGGTTTTGTGACGAGAACATTGTTCTTGGTGCCTCCTGACATTTAGGAATTGTGGCAGTGTCCCGGGGAGTTGAGCTCCGAGGTGTTGTCGTCACAATTTTATCATTGCAGTTCTGGAATACCTGAGATTAGTTTCGCCGACATCGAAAATCTCTTTTATGCAGTTGTTGGTGAGATAACCTCGACGCCACCCAGTACTGGGGCGGGAGTTTGGGAGTATTGCCATAACTCGTATAACGGATGCTTTTTCAAAGGTTGAGGTAGATGATTTCCGAAGGTTTCTTGGTTATGTGTTGAAGGATGGATACAGCTGGATGTAGGATTTGCTAGTTTTGGGTGAGATATTATGCTTCCCCTGTATCCCCAACACCTGATTGCATAACCGGAAAGTTTCAGGAGTTTATAAGTGGGAATTCAAGTAGTTCTTAGGATATCTTTCCGACAGATGTATGATATGAAATTGGGGTTCGACATCTAGTGGTCCACCTATCCACGGTTGGTTTTATAGAGGTCTCATTGTGTCTTAAAGAGTCCTTGGCTATGCCGACTCGGGGACGCTTCGTATGTCATGTGCACTGCCTTGTACATGATGGTGCTGTACGATCGAGCCCGTGTAGGCCCCACCACGAAAACTTCGGACGAAATCTCTATCATATGTTTGTTCCGGCTTATTTCGCAAGCCAATCCTTTGTTTTGTTTTGAGTTGTGGTATTCAAGTTGCTTCGAAGTCAAATGTTGATTCCATACCTTATGTAAACGGTGTTCTCATACTCCGTTGTGAATACCAATCCTTCATGATAATCGAGATTGTCATGCCAATTTCTTTTCAACGGCGTGTCTCTCTTCAAGTGGATCCGATCATTTCAACAACCGCAAGATCAAGTATCAGTTCTTCTCAACAGTGTTTGTTTCATCCGTCTCCAAGTTGCCTTTGTTTTCCCTCCCTCCCACCCTTTTTCTTCAACGACTCAGATTTCTTATTCAAGTATCCTTTTATTGTTGTGAAGTCTTTCCATTATTTTCCGTCAATGTCTTATCCGATGATTTCTCATGAAGATTCTAACGGAGCTTCAAGTTCATCATTCTTCGTTCTTTTTCTTCTCCGGTGGTTTCAAGTCAAGCTTTGTTGTTCATACCCTTTCCTCATTTCAATGCTTTTCTCATGCCGGTGCAATTCTTAATCGTTCACCTCTCGCTATTCTATTGTCCCGGAGTGTTCAAGATATCTCGAAGATTCGTGTTTCCACTCTACATTCGTTCAAGCTCTTTCGAGGATGTTATCTCATTCAAGTCTTTTAATTCAACCGGTGCAATCTTCTTTTCAAGCAATCCTGCAACGGTGTTTCTTTTGAGTGGGCCCTAACCCACAGGTCTTTTCCCAGGATCTTACCTGACTCTTCTTATTTTCCCGGAGCTATCCTAAATTCTTTTCAAAGTTTGACGTAAGAATGAATTGTCATCAGTCATATGTATTTCTTCAAGATCTTTCAAATTCTTTCCATCTTTGGTTTCAATCTTTCTAATTTTCATTTTGGAGTGTCTAAATAATTCATGGTGGTGTTTCTCGTCGTCATTCTTAGATTTTGAAGAACTAAGAAGAGTTTACCTCCATATCTTATCCGTTCTCTCAGAGATTCGTGATTCCAGTTCGAGCCCATCCTCTTCTATTTGTTTTCGATTGTCAAAATTCTTTTCACCTATCCGGAGCAATTCAAGAGCCTTCTCAGTTGGATTATCCGGAGTCCATAAATTCAGGTTTATTCATTCCAGCTTTCAGCTCTCATACTCTAAATCATACCGGTGTTTAAATCAGGACTCTCTAATCAGCTCGTAATATCTTCGTTCTCATGGATCTAAATTCTCTCAAACATCTTCGTTGTTTTGATAATTCTTACCGGCGATTCATTCTTTTATTTCGTTCGTTTTTCAATCCTTACGGTGGTTCATTTAAGATTTCTCTTCCTTCTTTATCATACCAATTCATTCGTTGTTTCAATTCCACCGGTGGTTAGTTGAAGACCTTCTCAAGTTTGATTATATCTCTCTTAATCCTTTCTTTGAGAATAAGTTGTATGCCAAATCCGTGACTTTTCATCAATTTAATTGGTGAAGGATAAGCATAATGTAATTCTTATTCTTGTTTCATCTAAGTGATCAATTCCTTATTCCGGAGGTTCATCAAAAATTCTTGATTTCAGTTGTTCTTCTTTCTTTCCCGGAGTTCCAAGATCTTTCAATTATATCACCACGAGGATCCATCCAAATCATTACAAGGTTTCACCTTGTGTTTCCAACTTCTCTTTATTTTCATTATTCTTTTTGTTTACCGGAGTTCTTCATGAAGGTTCTACATGATGTTTCATCAAAGATTTAATTCCTTCTCGAAGTGTTCATCAAGTTTCTTTTCAGAGGAGTTCAAGCATTCTTCATCTTGCTATTCGGAGTGCAATTCTTTCTACCATATCATTTGAGGTGGTACTATGTCATTCTTCATAACTTGAGTTCATGTTTCATGTTTGACAAGTTATCAAGAATGAGATATTTTAAATCCATCAACCTCTGCGTTGGAATTATCTTGGGTTATATTTAACCTAAAGCTTTCCCTAAGGATTTTGCTATTAATGGTGATAATATATGATCCAAGTTCTTCATCTATCCTCCCGATGAAATATTTTTCTCGCCTCCTTGGTCATACCAATCCAATTCTTTTCCCGTGAGTGGCAGTTTGTCACCTCATATTTTGAGTTGTATTCCATAAGACCACATCAAGCTTATTCTTTTCGTTGTTGGTTTTCTTCCAACAACTCCGTTCTACCATTTGTTGTAAGCGTGCTCCCTCAAGATCTTGTTTTTCTTGGCGTTTCATTCCATTCCATTCTCACTTCAGTTCCGGAGGCATTGTGATATTGCTTTCTTCAACCATCATCCCGTTGTAAAAGTTCATATTCTTTTCCTCGCTTATCCCATTTATCCGGAGTGTTGTGCCTTTAGCTCAAGTTCTTTTTCATCTTATCAAGTCGTGCATATCTTTCCAACCGGAGTGCTCTTCGAATTTGTTCTTCCTTGTTTCCTTTTCCTAACGGAGTGTTTTCTACTTTGTTCATCTCCGTTGTATTCTTTTCTCTAAATGGCTTAACCTTTTCAAGGTTCTTTGGTTTCACTCATTCGTCAAAGAAGCAACTTAATTTTACCTCTCCTCTTCCTCTTCCGTTTTCCCTCCGGTACCATCCCTAGGATCTCGGGTCGAGATCCTCTCGTAGTGGTGGAGTGTTGTAATGCCCCGAGACCGTTGCGCCAGGTGTCTTCCAGTTATTCGCCGGCGTTGCCATGTCATTTGCTTGCGTGTTGCATTTCATCATGTCATCATGTGCATATCATCATCATGTTTTTCAAAACTTGCATTCGTCCGGGTTCTCCGAGTTCTCTCCGTTCCGTTCTGAGCCCAACCACACTTGCACGCGCCCGCGGCATGTCCGAAATAGTATTTTATAAGTGACCGGAAAATGTTCTCGGAATGGGTTGAAACTTGGCGTGCCGTCTTATTATAGTGTAGACAGAGCGTCTGTCAAGTTTCATCGCGTTCGGAGTTCGTTTGATAGCCCAACCATTAAACTATAGCGGCATTATAGCCGGTCTAACGTCGGACATTTTCGGTCTCCGGAAACAGTCGCCGGGTCTCTCTCTTCACTTCTCTCTGCCCAAGGCTTTCTGCACGGCCCACTACCATCCGCCAGGACCTACCTAACCTCTCTCGTCAGTCCGCGGACCTCCTCCCGCGCGCGTCCGAAATCTATCCCGGACCCGACCCGGACAGTCGTTACCATTGGATCCGAATCATCCCCTAATGTCTACAAAACATCACTGTTTTCTTATTTGGACTCCCTAACCTATCTTTTTTCGACCATCCAATTACGATCGGGGGGACGGATTAGCCCCTACCCAAAATCCTTTTGCTATATATATGTCAGACCAAACCCTAAAAACTAGGAGAGCTGTCCCATCCTCCACTCGTCGCCGCCGCCACTTCAAATCCTCTCGGGATCCCCTCACTAAATCTCCCTCGATCCCATCGCCCAGCCAATTTATCGAGCGCCTCCTCCTCCCTGTTCGATCCAGAGGAGTGGAGCTCCTCTGCGCCTACGCCTCCTCGCAACCTTCTTCCTCCAAGGCGGCCCTTCCTCACATCGATTTGGAGCCTGATGCCTCCTTGCGCCTTCCTCACCTGCCCCGAGGCCACAACCCTCAACCTCGTCAGCCCCGTCGTCGCCGGCGACCTTGTCCACCAGGGCCGTCACCCTCATCCACCAGGCCTGGCCTCCTCGCACCCTCCTTCCTCCCGTTCTTCTTCTCTCTCTACTCTAACCTCTCTCTCTTCCCCGTGCTCCCTGCAGGAGCACCACACCATGACCATCGTCCCGTGCCGTCGGACTTCGACGAGAACCTCGCCCGCACCTCCGCTGCCCCGACTCCATCTCTCGCCATTCTCTTTGTTGATCCGGCCGGCCGCCACGCGGGTCAAGCTCGTCGCCGGTCTCCCTGCCTACAAGCACCGTCGTTCGGGATTCGTGACCCTGTTGAGCGCTGCCTCCTCTGCCGTCCAAGCCTGTTCCCCTGCTCAGAGATCTGATTTGCACCTCCCCTAGCAGGATCTGGACCCAAGCGCTGATAGAGGCAAAGGTGTCCCGTCTTTTGATGAGATGATGGATATCGCTTTGGTGGCAGTCGACTTTGACGATCCGACTACGAACGTGCGAGGACGTCGCGCCTTAGCAATCGCTAAACCAACTCCGAGAGGTTATTGACCACGCCGGAGCACGATCAACCTGACCACGAGGGTCTGTTTCCTGCGAGCAAACGAAGAACAAGCAAGAAACTGAGATTGCAATCTGGATATTGCGAATATAAGATGAAAGCTTTATTGATCAAGGTGGGGTTCTGTGACGCCTTTGTCTGGTCGTTGACCACAAACGAAGTACGCGAAGTTGCAGCTATGGCGAACTTTTAATCTAAACAAAACCCAAAGTCTAAACGATGCCCTAAGGGCTGTATATATGGAGGAAGAGGGGGGAATTTCGTGGCCTTTGGTGGAGGGGTCCGAAATCAACCCTATCTCTTGTTTCCCCACACATACGGACTCTAAAAATAGCCTATACTTATGTATTTCGAAATTACATGGGCCTGGCCCAATAATAAGGTGACACAACACCTAAAATAGCCTCGGGACGAAATTTATGAAGTGGCATCTTGTATATTTCGTCCAAGGCTTCATGCACCCATTATGGTGGCTTCAAAGTCCTGAAATCATCACTTGTAACTCCGTTCTTGTTCTTGCTCCAATGTTCATCCTTCTCCAAGCTAGGCCCTTCATTTGTAAGCAAAACAAATGTATCCAATTTAGGCAGCATCATATTCTCATGAACATTAGAATCATTACCAAGAAACGAAAGTACCTGGTAATTTAGTTGGCGTGCACGAGCTCTAGTAATTGGTCCAGTATGTATAGCAGCAGGGGCTGTGGGTGTAACAATTGTATTGATGTCCTCATCAAGCGCCTCCCCGCACCCATCCCGTTGTTTCCAACGCTCGCCGGAGTCCTTAGCACTGCCGCGCCTGCTTCCTGTCGAGCAGAGGAGGACATCGCCTCTGTCTCGAGCCGTTCGAGCACACGCCGGGTCTGTTGACCGCTCGCTGACCGCGCCTGGGCCTGTCTCGCACACCAGACCCAGCTCCTCTTGGCCAGATCCAGCGGGCCTTGGCCCATGGTGGGTTGCCCTGCGCCCCTCTTTTTTTTCCTTCCTTGTTGGGCTTCCTGTTCAGTTCTGGCCCGAGTGCCTATTTTTTTGATCGATTTTGCTATTTATCAGAGAATTGTAGTTTTTGCAGAAAACCCCTCCATGTTCATGCATATAATAACTTCAGAACCCTGCATCGGATTAAAATAAGTTATATATGAAACTTGCTTAGAATTTTGTGTAGATTCATAATATGCAACTTTCATCTATGTTTGAAATGTTTAAAATGTTGTTTGATTAAATTTGCTCCTATGCCATGTTAAAATGCTTTTATTCATAACTAAATAACCGTAACTCGGTTTGTAATAATCTTTATATGTAAATGGGGTAGAAAAATGCCTAGTTTAACATGGTGGCATCACTTTGCATGTTTAACAACTCTAAAATTGTGTTTAGGGCAGAACAGTACCATAACCAAAATATGCACATGAGGAGTTTCCGGACTTGTTGTTTGTTGGTCCGGCCTCATTTAAACTTGCCTAGATAGGTAGTTTTCATTTGCTTCACCCTCTTGCCATGTTTAACAACATTTAATATTGTTGGGGTACATAAACAAGATCGAACTAAATAAGTCACGTGGTGTTTCGTCAATATGCAACGGAGTTGCATATTGTGCTCCACTTAATTTGTAGGATTGTTTGTGCATTTTGCCATGCCATGCCTCATTAAACCGGACATGCATCATACTTGTTGTGCATCATGCCATGTTGTTGTAGTGGTTGTTTACTATGTTGTTTGCTTTCTTTCCGGTGTACTTCTTCTCGGTAATCCGGTAACGTCGCGTTTGTGAGGACCCGTTCGACTACGTCCGTTTGTCTTCTTCATGGACTCGTTCTTCTTCCTTGCGGGATCTCAGGCAAGATGACCATACCCTCGAAATCACTTCTATCTTTGCTTGCTAGTTGCTCGCTCTTTTGCTATGCCTATGCTGCGATACCTACCACTTGCTTATCATGCCTCCCATATTGTTGAACCAAGCCTCTAACCCACCTTGTCCTAGCAAACCGTTGTTTGGCTATGTTTCCGCTTTGCTCAGCCCCTCTTATAGCGTTGTTAGTTGCAGGAGAAGATTGGAGCTGGTTCCATGTTTGCAACATGGATATTTTATTGGGATATCACAATATCTCTTATTTAATTAATGCATCTATATACTTGGTAAAGGGTGGAAGGCTCGGCCTTATGTCTGGTGTTTTGTTCCACTCTTGCCGCCCTAGTTTCCGTCATATCGGTGTTATGTTCCCGGATTTTGCGTTCCTTATGCGGTTGGGTAATAATGGGAACCCCTTGACAGTTCGCCTTGAATAAAACTCCTCCAGCAACGCCCAACATTGGTTTTACCATTTGCCACCTAGCCTTTTTCTTTCCCTTGAGTCGGCCGGCTCAAGGGTCATCTTATTTTAACCCCCCCCCCCCCGGGCCAGTGCTTCTCTAAGTGTTGGTCCAACTGAGCGATGTCCGAGGCTACCAGGGGCAACTCTGGGCTAGCTTACCCGACGTCTTGCTCATCCGGTGTGCCCTGAGAACGAGATATGTGCAGCTCCTATCAGGATTTGTCGGCACATCTGGGTGGCTTTGCTGGTCTTGTTTTACCATTGTCGAAATGTCTTGTAACCGGGATTCCGAGTCTGATCGGGTCTTCCCGCTAGAAGGAATATCCTTCGTTGACCGTGAGAGCTTGTGATGGGCTAAGTTGGGACACCCCTACAGGGTTATGAACTTTCGAAAGCCGTGCCCGTGGTTATGGGCAGATGGGAATTTGTTAATGTCTGGTTGTAGAAAACCTGAAGTTCATCCTAATTAAAATGCACCAACCGCGTGTGTAACCGTGATGGTCTCTTCTCGGCGGGGTCCAGGAAGTGAACACGGTGTTGGAGTTATGCTTGACGTAGGTTGTTTAGGATCACTTCTTGATCATACTTTCTCGAACGTGCTTTGCATTCTCTTCTCGCTCTCATTTGCGTATGTTAGCCATCATATATGCTGGTCGCTTGCTGCAGCTCCACCTCATACCTTTTACCCTTCCTATAAGCTTAAATAGTCTTGATCACGAGGGTGTGAGATTGCTGAGTCCCCGTGACTCATGGATACTTCCAAAACCAGTTTGCAGGTGTCGATGTTACCGAGCAGGTGATGCAACCAAGCTCAAGGAGGAGCCCGATGAAGATCTTGTCCTTTGTGTTGTTTCGTTCTAGTTGATCAGTAGTGGAGCCCAGTTGGGGTCGATCGGGGATCTGTGTAGCATTTGGGGTAGTCTTCTCTTCTTTTGGTTCCGAACTCGGACCTTGATTGTATCTGGATGATATATTGCTTTATTCATGTAATTATGTGAAGTGGCGATTGTAAGCCAACTATGTATCTCTTTCCCTTATGTATTACATGGGTTGTGTGAAGATTACCTCACTTGCGACATTGCTTACAATGCGGTTACGCCTCTAAGTCGTGCTTCGACACGTGGGAGATATAGCTACATCGTGGGCGTTACAGTAGCACAGCACGACAGAGATCACATGGGCAATTTTACCCAGGTTCGGGCCGCCGCGAGGTGTAAAACCCTACTCCTGCTTTGGTGGATTGATGATGGATTGTGGTGAAAACGCAGCGCTCTAGCCCGGCAGGGTTGCCTCGGGGCGAGAGCAACTACGCGCGTACGAGTGTACAAAGGTCTGAATCCTTCCCATGGTTTCCATGGGCCTCCTTTTATAGATTAAGGGGTCACCACAGTGGCAAATCAGTCATTACGCATTGATTAGATAGCAAACAGTGCTATCATACCTAACTCTGCAGACATGGCAGAGCGCATTAAATGCGCCACTTAGTGTCACATCAGAGCTTGCCTGGCAAGCCTTGCTGGGTTGTTTGGCCACCTTCTCTCCTGTCTGCGTGACATGTCGCTGGACGGGTGTCATTTGAAGGTGATTTCTGTAGGAAATGACTGCCATGTGGCGAAAACATCCACTTAGTCACTTGGAGGCTTCACACTACACCGATTGGTGACTTGCGACGCTGTGAGGTGGTGCGGTGGAGCCTTGGCAGGGTTGTGCACCCCCGTAAGCCCCGACAGGCCTGTTGGGGCGGTCTTGAGGCTTGCTTCCAGGGCAACCTTGACCCCGCTAGGCTCGCCTGCCCGGCAAGGGAGGTTTCCCCTTAGTGGTATCTTGCTTCTCTGGCTTGACTTGGTCTTCTTGATCTGCACTCTGATTCTTCAAAGAGCTGATCCCTTATGCTTGGTCTGGTCTTGGATGTTGTGATCTCCATCTTAGGCATGTGCATGGTCTAGGCAACAGACCCAGGGTTTGTTGTACCGACAGTCCATAGATTCATCAAAATAAGAACAAATGCAATGAAAACGGAATCTGTCAAAAACAGAACAATTTGTAGTAATCTGGACTTTGTCCATACTTCCATAACTACAAACATTCTGAAAAATTAGGAAAACATAGGCAATTTGTATATAAATCTTGTGTAATGTCACAATGTGACCGATTGAAATATGTGGTTTGATCAGTTGAGTGTGTTCTGCTAGAGTGAAGAAGGGGAGTGGTGTTGCCACAAAACTGAACCCTCTATATCTAATCACACACATGTCCCCATAAGTTGTGTGTGGAGTGTGTCGGATTCAGGGCTCCGCGGACCCAAGAAAAGTTTGAACTCAGGGGCGTGTGTGAAGAACTCAACCTCATGAGACGGGAGCTCGCATAGGAATCTCTGCTCCTCAGAAGCCATCCTAGGGAGGCCGCTCCTTCTGGAGGTCTTGGTGTCGTCCGCCTCGCGAGGGTCTTGTCTTGCCGCTGCTGAAGATGGGTCGTACTAGGCCATCGATGGAGCCACGCCATGGGCCGCAGGCAGGCAAGGCTGGGTACCCTGGTTCCCAGAATGCCGACAGAGTTGTTTTTGTTCTTGCAAAAGGTAGTGAGATGTTGATATTGATGGGCATGCAACACCTCCCATTTACACTACTGCAGGATGCTGCTAACGCGACACTACAATTAGAGACCCTTTGACGAAACTGTGTGTGATGCATTAATCGCAAACGATGGTGTGAGAAAACCGTCAAAAATGACACGAACTGTTTGTGATGGCGCATACATCAAACACGATTTAGATCAGTGATGCGTGGCATACAGTTAATCCATACAAACGGTTTGCGATGATCCAGAACAATAGAAACGGTCAGCCAGATGAGGGTGTGTGTGTGATATACGGCATACAATTCACTAGTGTAACGCCCTCGATGCGGCTATATCTCGTACGTGTCGAAGCACGACTTAGAGGCGTAACCGCACTGAAAGCAATGTCGCAAGTTAGGCAATCTTCACAACATCCCATGTAATATAAATAATAAAAGGGGAAGGAACATAGTTGGCTTACAGTCGCCATGTCAATCAAAGTACATAAATAACATTACATCAACCAATCACTCATGGCCCGACTACGGCACCAAAATAAAAGACCAACCCAACATGCGACACGGTCCCGATCGCCCCAACTGGGCACCACTACTGATCATCAGGGAAAGACACATAGTAACGGCGTGAGTCCTCGTCGAACTCCCACTTGAGCTCAAGCGCGTCATCTAGAACGGAGTCATCAGGCCCTGCATCTGGTTTGGAAGTAAACTGTGAGCCACAGGGACTCAGCAATCTCGCACCCTCGCGATCAAGACTATTTAAGCTTATAGGTAAGGCAAGGTAAATATGTGGAGCTGCAGCAAGCGACTAGCATATATGGTGGCTAACCTGTTCGCAAAAGAGAGCGAGAAGAGAAGGCAAAGCGCGAACGAATAACTAGAGAACAACCTGCGACAAGCATTACTCCAACACCGTGTTCACTTCCCGGACTCCGCCGAGAAGAGACCATCACGGTAACTCACACAGTTGATTCATTTTAATTAAGTTAAGGTTCAAGTTATCTACAACCGGACATTAAAAAATTCCCATCTGCCCATAACCGTGGGCACGGCTTTCGAAAGTTCAAATCCCTGCAGGGGAGTCCCAACTTAGCCCATGACAAGCTCTCACGGTCAACGAAGGAATAGACCTTCTCCCGAGACATTCCGATCAGACTCGGCATCCCGGTTCTACAAGACAACTCCGACAATGGTAAAACAAGTCTGGCAACACCACCCGCTGTGCCGACAAATCCCGATAGGAGCTGCACATATCTCATTCTCAGGGCACACCAGATAAGCTAAGCGTACGGGAGCCAACGTAACCCAAGTTACCAAGGGACGGCCCCGCACGGTGCTCTAGGTTGGACCAACGCTCAGAGGAGCACTGGCCCGGGGGTTTAAAATAAGATGACCCTTGAGTCTGCGAAACCCAAGGGAAAAGGCTAGGTGGCAAATGGTAAAACCAAGGTTGGGCATTGCTGGAGTAGTTTATTCAAGGCGGACTGTCAAGGGGTTCCCATTATCACCCAACCGCGTAAGGAACGTAAAATCCGCGAACATAACACCGATATGACGGAAAAACTAGGGCGGCAAGAGTGGAACAAAACACTAGGCGAGAGGCCGAGCCTTCCACCCTTTACCAAGTATATAGATGCATTAAGATAACAAGATAATATAATGATATCCCAACAAGTAAATAATGTTCCAACAAGGAACGGTCTCCAATCTTCACCTGCAACTAGCAACGCTATAAGAGGGGCTGAGCAAAGCGGTAACATAGCCAATCAATGGTTTGCTAGGACATGGTGGTTAGAGGTTTGACATGGCAATTTGGGAGGCATGATAAGCAAGTGGTAGGCATCGTAGCATAGGCATGGCAAAAGAGCGAGCATCTAGCAAAGCAAAGATAGAAGTGATTTCGAGGGTATGATCATCTTGCCTGCAAAGTTATCAGAGTTGACTGGATCCTCGAAAGCAAACTCAATGGGCTCCTCGTTAGCGAACTCGTCTCCCGGCTCTACCCAAACAAGACAAACAAGCAATCGGAATACAATCAACCACGTGCAAAGCTCAAACAACATGATGCAAACATGGTTTGCTATGCGGGATGCGATATGCGATGCATATGCAAGATTTGACAAGGAATGAAATAACCTGGCCTCAACTTGGAAAACCAAGTGTGCCACTGGAAAGGTGAGATGAAATCGCTTGAAAACGACATAAAGATCACCGGAACCGGAGTCACGGTTTGGAAATGGCAAGCAATTCAAATATGACAACGGTCTGCGATATACAGCAAGTAGCCATCTAAATGCAACAAGTTAAACATGCTACAGCACCCAAACATGGCATCAAAATACATGGCAGGGATCCATTCATGATGCTTAACAAAAGATGAACACTGAGCTATGGCCAATTCATCCATTAACAGGTTCAAACAAGCATGGCAAAAATGAATTTGGTAAACAGATTTCAGACTTGAAATTAACACTTGTCTAGAATTTCAGATCAGGTAGCACACTTTGAAGCATGAAAACTATATGCTACAGGGCCTGAACATGACAAAGTAAGGCATGGCATGGAGCTAATCAAAGAGCTTAACAAAAGTCCCTTAGTGACCTTGAGCCAAAAGGGATTAGAAAATACATTTGCAAGCATGTGAACATGGCAAAAACATAATCAGATCACAGACTTAGTGAAAAACTGGAGCATGCAAAATCAGATATCAAGTAGGCATGTTTACGAGCTCGATGCACTCACTACAGAGCAAGGCATGACAATCTAAGCCTACACCCATCAAGAATACACATAATACAAGCTAGACATGGCAAGAACAATAACATAGCATGCACGGATCAACTACAACATCCTCGGCAAAATCGCTAACAAGTAGACAATCTGCCCAGATTCACGAAATAGCAAAAGTAGAGCTCGATTGACTCAAGCTACGGTGCTCCATAATTGCAAACAAAGACATGGATGGATAGAGCACTACAAGATTAACAAAACATCCTTACTGATCATCCTCAAAAGAGGCACGGATCACTAGGAAACAACATGAACATATAGCATATTGACATAAACAGATCAAGGACTTAGTGGAATTGCTAAGTCCCTGAAATCAGCATTAACGAATGCACCACTTTGCAAGCTTGTGCTAGTCACCACACACATCACAAAAATACATGGGTTGCACCTCTGGAAAGATGGCAAAGCATATAACAAAACACATGTAGAGCTCAGGGGCATATCATGCACACATTAATCATGGCAAAAATGACAAATATCTAATTGGAGCAGAAGATCTGACAATTATCTCAAATAGCACTCTTCCAACAGCATTTCGGGCATCAAGATGAACTCAAATGAAAATGATGCAATGAGGTGAAATGATGTACTCTCTGAGATGAACATTTTGATATACTATATGCCCAAAACGGAGCTACGGATGCGGAGATATAACATGATGAAAAACGCAAAATAGTTAGGGTTTCGGGGCAAAAGTCAACCGATCCGAAATCTGGATCCAGATCTGGCCCGGGAGCACTGTAGCAGCGGCGCGGCTGCCGAGGATGGCCGGATTCGTCGCCAGAGAAGAAGTCCAGCGGGGCGGAGGAGGTGCGGCCCGGGGTGGCCGTGGGCGTCGCCGGTCATGGCGGCGAGGGCGGCGTCGGCGGCGAGTGGCGGCGCGGCCGGCAGGCGGTGAGGCGGCGGTCGACGGCGACTTGCGGCGTGCCGGGAGGGAGGAGGAAGCGGGCGCGGGCGGCGGTGCGGCTGGGCCTCGCGGGGCCCAGCTCGGGCTCGGCGGGCCGGCGATGTGGGGTGCGGGCGCGGGCGTATCAGGCGGCGACAAGTGGTAGCGGCGGGGTGGAAATGGACATGTCCGGCCGGACGAAAAAATGTCCGGCGGCGCGTGGAGAGGGAGAGGACTAGGGTTTGCGCGAGGATTTCGGGGGAGGACCTATTTATTGGCATAGAAGGAGCTAAGAGAGTCCAAATGAGGTGCGGTTTTCGGCCACGCGATCGTGATCGAACGCTCTAGATGATGGAGAGGGTTTTGGTGGGTTTTGGGCCAAAATGGAGGGGTGTTGGGCTGCAACACACACGAGGCCTTTTCGGTCCCTCGGTTAACCGTTGGAGCATCAAACGAAGTCCAAATGGTACGAAACTTGACAGGCGGTCTACCGGTAGTAAACCAAGGCCGCTTGGCAATTCTCGGTCCAATCCGGAAATGTTTAACCCCCACACACGAAACAAAAGTAGAAATGACCACCAAAGGAGAACGGAGCGCCGGAATGCAAAACGGACAACGGGAAAAATGCTCGGATGCATGAGACGAACACGTATGCAAATGCAATGCACATGATGACATGATATGAGATGCATGGCAATGACAACAACACACAGAGAAAAAAACTCGAACCCGAGAAAATAAAATAACTTAACGCCGGAAACTGCAAGAGTTGGATTACATATTAGGTAAATCATATCCGGGGTGTTACAACTAGGATGAGTTGTGCGCGATTAGGAAACACAATGGAAACGGTCAGCCAGATTAAGGTGTGTTGAATGGAGAGCATACAGTTCACTCGGATGAACTGTTTGTGATGAGCCAAGACAACAGAAATAGTTCAAATGAACAAGATGTGTGTGATACGCGACAAACAGGTCACTAATCTGAAATGTGTGCGAAGACCGATAATAACACAAACGATTGTTGCTAATAAGCCATGTGATTTTCTCTATCTACAGAAGAACAACATATATATAACTGAAATAAACATCCAATTACATAAGTGACTATACAGATCATTCGCACACACCTTAATAAACAATTGCATGCATTCTAAAATAGGAGAAACGATCGTCTAGTCATCTACTTCTTGTCATGCTCCCGCCACTGCTTTGTGGCTTGATCCCTCGTCTGGGGTAGGATGAAGACACTCCCTCATGTCAATGATCCGTGTGTACATCTTGTACCTTGTGTACGCATCCTTGGCCGCGTACTTGACGTGTTCTTCATCTAGTCTCTGATGCCAGACACTGTGCTAGGCATTCTTGCCTTCTTGCTCTCAGCCTTCATCTTCATGTAGTAGGGTTCGATGATGGCCGAGGCGAGGTCAACTAGGGAGTTATGTTTGTTGTTGTCGCTGCCCCAGACCTTGTAGTGGTCACGAATGTTGACAAGATTCTGGCAGGTCAAGCCCGAAACCTTGAGTGCTTTTAGATCGTTGGTGGTGTCCACCGTAGCAAAACTGTAGTCCGAACTGTTGATAAACCTAGAGAAACACTCGCAAGGCCTTGTGGCCAGGAGGTAGTGGTAGACGAGGACATCATGTCGCACGCACAATTGGGCGACGATAACCTTCTGATCTTGCCCGGCATGACCACTGGTGAACTCGTGGTCGAAGCCGACCACTTGGTACTTATCCTCAGCAAGCAACTGCTCCATAGTTTGGATGGAGCTCTCCACCGAGACCGGCTCGTTCGTGTACACCACCGAGAGGTCCTTCCCCCTCACATGGGTGTCCACTACCTGATGCGTGGTGAACTGCCCCCCGTTGTCATTGTCGGCCGTTGGGACCGCCATTGGAGCCACGAGGAGCACCATTAGAACCGTTGGATGTCCTCTCTATATGTGTCATCATGGGTGTGTTTATTATGTCATGTGGCACGAGATATGAAGGTAAATGGCCGCGGCAATAAATGGGGGTCGGGCGGCCTGGATTCTCAGCACGTCAGCATGGTAGTTTTTGCAGTGGGTAACTGCGTCGTGGCACCGCGTCTGTCGCAACCGCATGCATAATTGCATCACGAACGCACGTGATCATGCACCAGCCCCAAATACTAGCAGCCCGCGTGGAGGGACGGGGGCAGAGCGCGCGGAGGGACACGAGAGCAGAGCGCGCACGGCGGGACGCGTGTAGAGCGCGTTGTGGCTGCCTCAATCACGAGCAACCACACACATAGAGCAGTTGAACACGCAGTGAATGGTCGTCTACAAGCCGGCCGACAGTTGCGATCCGGCGTTATGATGTGGAACTACGTCACGTTCCACATATCACAGTGGTCGAACAATCGTTCGTGACGCTGCGTAGAGAGCAGTTGTGTGCTAGTACTACCTCCGTCTTGGTCTATTAGTCCCTTTTATATTATGTGCCATATTTTGACCTTAAATTTAACTAGCAAAATGTTAATGCATGTTAAAAAATAAATATAATTGGAAACTATGTTCAAATATGAATCCAAGGATATAATCTTTGGCGACATGCATCCGTATTTTATTAGCTAAATCTCTAGTCAAAATTTGGCACAAAAATACAAAGAGGACTTATAAACCAGGACGGAGGTATAGTTGGTAATTAAATCGCAAACACTTTTTCATTAACCGTATGTGTACGTGTCGTTTCATCCTCGTCTCACACATCTTGTCATGTCATTGCCGCAGACGGCTTCGAGCGCAAGCTTGAGCAAGCTTCCCGCCCAACTCGGCGAAATCCCCCCAAAATCCCAAGGCTTACCGGCCTGCTATATAAACCCTCACGGTCGGCAAGTCCTACGTCAAATTTTCCCCTCCTTCCCTGTAACTTATCTCGTCTGCTTCTCCCACAATCGCCAATGGCACCGGTCCGTCGTCGTCGCTCATCCACTCCGCTGTCATCAGAGGACAGCTCCAGCTGGGAGGCTACACCGCGGCGGTGGCGCAGTCCCCCGGTGTAGTGTAGTGCGCGTGGCATCCCTGTTGGGTGTGCATGCAACACCCACCACATGCTCTGCCTCCGCTGCCCGTCGGCAGCTCTTGCCGACCATCGTTGCCGCCACCCCACCATCTATCACCATGGCCGCCACACCATCATCGAAAGCCAGGGCCATCGCCAGCTCTGCCACCGCGGCCCGAAGGCGGGAGGTGGCCGTCGTGGCCGCCACCCCACTGTCCGCCACCGTGGCCATCACCCGCTCTGCCACCATGGCCCGAAGGCAGGAGGTGGCCGTCGTGGCCGCCACCCCACCGTCGGCCGCCGTGGCCGCCAGCCCACCGTCGACCATCGGGGTCATCACCCGCTCCCCCACCGTGGCCTGAAGGCGGGAGGTGGAGGTGGAGCCCCGCATGTGCATCATCGACCTTGCATGCTACACCGAGTTCCTGCGGGAGGAGGTGGAGTGCCTGGTCGAGCACGTAAAGATTCTTACCACCGCCGTGGCCGCAACACACGCCGCAACAGAGGCGCGGAATGAGGAGATCTACGAGGAGTCCCGCCGCTTCGAGAGTGGTCGTCTGGAGCGGCAGAGGGCATTCGAGGTGAGCGTCGCTAAAGGTGCAGCAGCGACAGGTACAATATTCTAGTTGTCCAGCTCGTCAGTAGGCTCCTCCTCCTCTGCCCCTTACTGAGCGCACTCGGCAGAGGAGACGCTGCTGGAAGTAGTACAAAGCCCCTTCGTAGTAGTAGTATTTAGGGACTATTTTGTTCAGTTCATCAGACTATAGATGTGGTTGAACTGTACTACGTACTTAAAATTAGCTAGTATATATAGTTGAACTAGCTATTTTAGTACAAGGTTAGCAACAATTGGGGAAAAGTTTGGTCGCTTCAGCTGTCAAGTTGAACTGTTTGTATAAAGAATGGCTGCTTAATCTATGAATGAAATATATGCTTACTGAATTTCAATTGCAAAATTAGATAGTGCTAGTGATTTTTAACTGCAAATTTTGACAGTTACAAGGTTGACAAAGGGCAATGTTACTGGACCGACAAAAGTCAATCTTTCTAGTTTGACAAATGGCAATATACCCAATATGACAGATGCAAATCTTACCAAATTTTCTATACGTGGTTGCACATGGGTCATCCGAAAAAACCGTTTGCGTTGAAGGGATGTACAAATCCTGTGTGCCAGATTTTTCTCTTGGCTTAGTGGCGAAGTATCGCTTTGCATACCATCTTCAATCTGAACTGTTTGCGTTGAAGAGATGCACAAATCCTGCGCGGCGAATTTTCCCATGGGCTTACTGGGGAAGACCGTAGCTCTCACTTTGCATACAGGTGTTCTATCTAAAACATTTGTGATGAAGAGCTGCACAAATCTTGCTCGGCATATTTTCCCTTGGCTTACTGGGGAAGCTGTCGGTTTGCATGTGGGTGTTCTATCTAAAACATTTGCGATCAAGAGCTGCACAAATCCTGCTTGGCACATTTTCCCTTCGCTTCTTGGGGAAGATGGCAGTTTGCATACGGTGTTCTATCTAAAACATTTGCGATAAGTGTTTTATATTTACCATTGACATTTTTAAATTGTTTGATAAGTTTGTACATTCAGAGAGAAAAACGCAAGTTCGTTCAAACCATATCTTTCATTCAGTCACACTGTGAATTTATATTTATACGATCGAGATATAGTATTAAACCAAAAAACTAATTCTGGCAGCGGCGGAGGCGGCGTGTCGCGCCTGCATTGACATTGTCATCCTCCGGGACGCCGTTGTTGATGTCTTCAAGGCAGCATGGAATGTTTTTCACTTGGAAATCAAACATATGTCGTCGCGCAATAGACGGGCGGGGCACGGGAGGATGGCAACTCGCGGCGCTGTGAGGCAGCGGTCGACGGCGGCGTCCCATGACGCTGAGGGGGGTACGTGCACGGGCACGGGCGCGGCGGGTGCAGGCAAACACACGAGGATCGGCGCCGCGGTGGGTGTAGGGACGCGCACGTGCACAGTCACTGGTGCTGGCATGTAAACGAGCTCGCGCGGGTCCGCGGGGACCTCTCTAATGCCTGTGGCTTCCAGCTCTGCGATAGTGCTCGGCGACCAGCCCATCAATGATATGGGGATGGTCACTAGCGCAGGCACAGGGATGGGGGCTAGGACGGGCGTGGGGGCAGCAACCGTCATGGCCAGCTCGTTCAGGGCCATGTCCATGCATGAGGCCCCATTCCTCCTTATTTTTCTATCTCATCTGGCTCGGAGTTGACTTCACCAAACTAGAAGACTAGTGGCAAATGAACCTTCTGGGCCATGGCATTAGTGGAGGACTACGAGAGGGGAATGGGAGGCGAACAGTAAGGCCGCCCGTATTAAACAGCGACTTGGACGCCATTAATGGAGATGATGCCAGCAAAGCAGGCGGCCATGGAAGTCAAAGGGCTCGCTTCCCAGTGAGCATGTGTAGCATATAGCTCACATGCTTTCCGGTGAGCCTACGCATTGGAGGACAGCTTGCATGCCTCCCGGTCAGCCTGCGTAGCGGACTGCGCTCACACGCCTCCTGTCTACTCAAGTAGCTGTCCGCACAGCACCTCCTAGCCATTAAAAGTGTGATGCGTGGCATGACGTGAATGGTTAACAGAACGCACATGATTTAAATTATACAAACGTTTGGGATGTTAAAGGGGCAGCTATTTCTTTCAAAATTCATTGTTGGCTGTTATTCGAGTGCACCTTCTCTCAAATTGGACAGAAAAAAATACGACAATATGTCGGTTGCCATTCGATGATAGCATGCCAAGTTTCATGAAATTCGGACGAGTTTTCGATTTACTAGAATTTAAAAACAAAGTATTGCAATATTTTGCCGGCAAGCAATAGTGCCCTAGTGTTTGAAATTCATTCCCTTTTCTTGCATTGGACCTAAGCATGCACCCAAGGACACATATTTGATTTGTCAACCCATTTTTCTACACTAGAGCATGTGCATGGAGTTAAAATTTGAATTATGCACATAAGATGCCTAGAAAAGTCAGTTAATGTATAAAAATGTCCAAACGTACCCCGAAATTCCAAATTTTAGCACGACACTCCTGTTGCTCTATGTTGCCACTAGGAAAAAATTGAAAACAAGAAGAGGCAACGGATATTGTTTCATCCACGAAGGAGGCACATTCCCTACAGGAACCATGAGGCTTGTTGTCAGAAGCTCTGGTATGTGAGAAGCTTATACCCAAACCCGCCCCAAATGGGACAAAAAATTTACCACAACATGTTGATGCCATTCCATGATAGCATGCCAAGTTTCATGAATTTCAAACAAGTTTTGGGTTTACTAGAATTTAAAAACCATGTATCTCAATGTTTCTGGCTGAGCGACGTTGGCAAGGTGTTTGACATTCATTCTCATTTCTTGCATAGGACCTAAGCATGCAACCAAGGACACACATTTGATTTTTCAACCCATTTATATGCACTGGAGCATGTGCCTGTAGTTCAAATTTGAATTATGCACATAAATGCATAGAAACCTCAGTTGATGTATAAAAATGTCCAAACGAACCCCAAAAAATTACAAAATTTAACACAACACTCATGTTGTTCTATGTTGACACTAGAAAAAAAATTGAAAGCAAGAAGAGGCAAGGAATATCGTTTCATCCACAAAGGTGACACATTCCATACCGTAACCATGAAGCTTGTTGTGAGAAGTTTTGGTTTGTGAGAAGCTTATACCCCAATTTGCCCCAAATGGGACAATATTGTTACCACGACATGTTGATGCCGTTCCATGTAGCATGCCAAGTTTTATAAATTTCAGATGAGTTTTTGATTTACTAGAATTTAAAAACCATGTATCTCAATGTTAGCGACCGAGCGACGGTGGCAAGGTGTTTGACATTCATTCCCATTTTTGCATGGGACCAAAGCATGCAACCAAGGACACACATTTGATTTTTGAACCCATTTATATGCCTGGAGCATGTGCCTGTAGTTCAAATTTGAATTATGCATATAAATGCATAGAAAACTCAGTTAATGTATAAAAATGTCCAAACAAACCCCAAAAATCCCAAAATTTAACACAACAATCCTACTATTCTATATTGACACTAGAAAAGAATTGAAAGCAATAATAGGCAACATATATCTTTTCGTCCACAAAGGTGGCATGTTCCCTACCGAAGCCATGAGGCTTGTTGTGAGAAGCTCTGGTTTGTGACAAGCTTATACCCAAACCTGCCCCAAATGGGATAATATTTTTACCACTGCATGTTGATGTCATTCCATGATAGTATGTCAAGTTTCATGAATTTCAGGCGAGTTTTCGATTTACTAGAATTTTAAAACCATGTATCTCAATGTTAGCGGCCGAGCGAAGGTGGCAAGGTGTTTGACATTCATTCTCATTTCTTGCATGTAACCTAAGCATGCAACCAAGGACACACATTTGATTTTCAACCCATTTTATGCACTGGAACATGTGCATGTAGTTCAAATTTGAATTATGTGCATAAATGCCAAGAAAACTCATTTAACATATAAAAATGTTGAAACAAACCCCAAAAAATTCCAAAATTTAACACGACACTCCTATTGTTCTATGTTGACACCACAAAAAAATTGAAAGCAAGAAGAGACGGCAAATATCATTTTGTCCACAAAGGTGACACATTTCCCTACCGGAACCATGAGGCTTCTTGTAAGAAGCTCTGGTTTGTGAGAAGCTTATACCAAAACTTGCCCCAAATGGGACAACTTTTTTACCCCAGCATGTTGATGCCATTCCATGATAGCATTGCCAAGGTTCATGAATTTCACACGAGTTTTGGATTTACTAGAATTACAAAAGCAATTATCTCAACGTTTGTCAGCGAGCTACGGTGCCGAGGTATTTGAAATTCACGCCCATTTCTTGCATAGGACATAAGCATCAACCCATGGACACATATATGATTTTACAACCCATTTTGGTGCACTAGAGCATGTGCATGTAGTTTAATTTTGAATTGTGCACCTAAAATGCATAGAAAACCAAGTTAATGTATAAAAATGTCCAAATTAACCCTGAATAATTCCAAATTTTTTGACGGCACACCTATAGTTGCATGTTCACTGCAGATAAAAGTTCTAGCAATTCAAACACCCTCCTTTGCTGCTGTGATCCCATTGTTTTACAAATCAAGACAAAAAATCAAGTAGATCACACAAAGTTTATTATCACCAACCATGTGAAATACAATACAAAATATCTTCGAGCATCGTCGCAGTATAGTATGTATATGGCTTACGTGAGAAGGTACTCTTTGTTTAATTAAGAGCGGCGGTCGTTAATTTATTCGAGTAATGTTTAGGTTAGCTAGCTCTTCTTAACTGATATACTTGCTCAATTAAGAAGTGTGGGTGTGTTGTAGCCTCTTTTGTGTGCCCAAATTATACAATGACATGGATGACCACTATAACCAGGGAAATTCAGACCAAAATTTGCATGTTCAAACTCATCACACACGGGATAATCTATACGAATCATTTGTCATGTTCACATTGAAGGAAATATGCCCTAGAGGCAATAATAAAGTTGTTGTTTATATTTCCTTATATCATGATAAATGTTTATTATTCATGCTAGAATTGTATTGACCAGAAACTTAGTACATGTGTGAATACATAGACAAACAGAGTGTCCCTAGTATGCCTCTACTTGACTAGCTCGTTAATCAAAGATGGTTAAGTAACCTATCCATGGACATGTGTTGTCATTTGATGAACGGGATCACATCATTGAGAATGATGTGATGGACTAGACCCATCTGTTAGCTTAGCACTATGATCGTTTAGTTTATTGCTATTGCTTTCTTCATGACTTATACATGTTCCTATGACTATGAGATTATGCAACTCCCGAATACCGGAGGAACACTTAGTGTGCTATCAAACGTCACAACGTAACTGGGTGATTATAAAGATGCTCTATAGGTGTGTTCGATGGTGTTTGTTGAGTTGGCATAGTTGGAGATTAGGATTTGTCACTTCGATCGTCAGAGAGGTATCTCTGGGCCTTCTCGGTAATGCACATCACTATAAGCCTTGCAAGCAATGTGAGTAATGAGTTAGTTGCGGGATGATGCATTATGGAGTGAGTAAAGAGACTTGCTGGTGACAAGATTGAACTAGGTATGATGATACCGACGACCGAATCTCGGGCAAGTAACATACCGATGACAAAGGGAACAACGTATGTTGTTGTGCGGTTTGACTGATAAAGATCTTCGTAGAATATGTAGGAACCAATATGAGCATCCAGGTTCCGCTATTGGTTATTAACCGACGATGTGTCTCGGTCATGTCTACATAGTTCTCGAACCCGTAGGGTCCACACGCTTAACGTTCGATGACAATATGTATTATGAGTTATGTGATTTGATGTACCGAAGGTTGTTCGGAGTCCCGGATGAGATCACAGACAAGACAAGGAGTCTCTAAATGGTCGAGACATAAAAAATTAATGTATTGGAAGGCTACATTCGGACACCGGAATGGTTCGTGTCTTTTCAGATAAGTTTCAGAGTACCCAGAGTTAACGGACCCCCCCTCCCCCCGGGAAGTTATTGGGCCTCATGGGCCTAATGGTGGAAGAGAGGAGGCAGGCCAAGGTGTGGTGCGTGCCTCCCTAGCCCAAACCGAATTGGACAAGGGCTAGGGGGGCTCCCCCCCTTTCCTTCTCTTCTTCCTCTCCTTCCTTCTTCTCCTACTAGGACTAGGAAAGGGGGAAACCTACTCCTACTAGGAGTAGGATTCCCTCCCTTGGACGCGCCCCTTGTGGCCGGCCCTCCTCCTCGCCCCCTCCTTATATACAGGGGAGGGGGCACCCCATAGACACACAAGTTGATCTTTAGCCGTGTGCGGTGCCCCCCTCCACAGTTTTACACCTCAGTGATATTATCGTAGTGCTTAGGCAAAGCCCTGCGTCGGTAACTTCATCATCACTGTCGACATGCCGTCGTGCTGACGGAACTCACCCTTGGCCTCAGCTGGATCAAGAGTACGAGGGACGTCACCGAGCTGAACGTGTGCAGATCGTGGAGGTGTCGTGCGTTCGGTACTTGATCGGTTGGATCGCGAAGACGTTTGACTACATCAACCGCGTTACTAAACGCTTCCGCTTTCGGTCTATGAGGGTACATAGACACACTCTCCCCTCTCGTTGCTATGCATGTCCTAGATAGATCTTGCGTGATCGTAGGAATTTTTTTGAAATACTACATTCCCCAATAGTGGCATCCGAGCCAGGTCTATGCGTAGATGTTATATGCATGAGTAGAACACAAAGAGATGTGGGCGATAATAGTCATACTGCTAACCAGCATGTCATATTTTGATTCGGCGGTATTGTTGGATGAAGCGGCCTAGACCGACATTACATGACCGCTTTCATGAGACTGGTTCTACTGACGTGCTTCGCACACAGGTGGCTAGTGGGTGTCTGTTTCTCCAACTTTTAGTTGAATCAAGTGTGACTACGCCCGGTCCTTGTTGAAGGTTAAAACAACACACTTGACGAAAAATCGTTGTGGTTTTGATGCGTAGGTAAGAACGGTTCTTGCTAAGCCCGTAGCAGCCACGTAAAACTTGCAACAACAAAGTAGAGGACGTCTAACTTGTTTTGCAGTGCATGTTGTGATGTGATATGGTCAAGACGTGATTATATAAATTGTTGTATGAGAAGATCATGTTCTGTAACAAAGTTATCAGCAACTGGCAGGAGCCATATGGTTGTCGCTTTATTGTATGAAATGCAATCGCCATGTAATTGCTTTACTTTATCACTAAGCCGTAGCGATAGCCGTGGAAGCAATAGTCGGCGAGACGACAACGATGCTACGATGGAGATCAACGTGTCAAGCCGGTGATGATGGTGATCATGACGGTGCTTTGGAGATGGAGATCAAAGGCACAAGATTATGATGGCCATATCATATCACTTATATTGATTGCATGTGATGTTTATCTTTTATGCATCTTATTTTTCTTAGTACGGTGGTAACATTATAAGATGATCTCTCACGAAATTTCAAGGTATAAGTGTTCTCCCTGAGTATGCACCGTTGCTACAGTTCTTCGTGCCGAGACACCACGTGATGATCGGGTGTGATAAGCTCTACGTTCACATACAATGGGTGCAAGCCAGTTTTGCACAACCAGAATACTCAGGTTAAACTTGACGATCCTAGCATATGCAGATATGGCCTCGGAACACTGAGACCTAAAGGTCGAGCATGAATCATATAGTAGATATGATAAACATAGTGATGTTCACCATTGAAAACTTCTCCATCTCACATAATGATTAGACATGGTTTGTTGATATGGATCACGTGATCATTTAGATGACTAGAGGGATGTCTATCTAAGTGGGAGTTCTTAAGTAATATGATTAATTGAACTTTAATTTATCATGAACTTAGTACCTGATAGTATTTTGCATGTCTATGTTGTTGTAGATAAATGGCCAGTGCTACTGTTCCTTTGAATTTTAATGTGTTCCTAGAGAAAGCTAAGTTGAAAGATGATGGTAGCAACTACATGGACTGGGTCCATAACTTGAGGATTATCCTCATTGCTGCACAGAAGAATTACGTCCTGGAAGCACTGCTAGGTGCAAAGCCCGCTGCAGGAGCAACACCAGATGTTATGAACGTCTGGCAGAGCAAAGCTGATGACTACTCGATAGTTCAGTATGCCATGCTTTACGGCTTAGAATCGGGACTTCAACGACATTTTGAACGTCATGGAGCATATGAGATTTTCAAGGAGTTGAAGTTAATATTTCAAGCAAATGCCCGAATTGAGAGATATGAAGTCTCCAATAAGTTCTATAGCTACAAGATGGAGGAGAATAGTTCTGTCAGTGAACATATACTCAGAATGTCTGGGTACCACAACCACTTGACTCAACTCGGAGTTAATCTTCCTGATGATAGTGTCATTGATAGAGTTCTTCAATCACTACCACCAAGCTACAAAAGCTTCATGATGAACTATAATATGCAAGGGATTGATAAGACAATTCCCGAGCTCTTTGCAATGCTAAAAGCTGCGGAGGTAGAAATCAAGAAGGATCATCAAGTGTTGATGGTTAACAAGACCACTAGTTTCAAGAAAAAGGCAAAGGGAAGAAGGGGAACATCAAGAAGAACGGCAAACAAGCTGCTGCTCAAGTGAAGAAGCCCAAAACTGGACCTAAGCCTGAGACTGAGTGCTTCTACTGCAAAGGGACTGGTCACTGAAAGCGGAACTGCCCCAAGTATTTGGCGGATAAGAAGGATGGCAAAGTGAAAGGTATATTTGATACATGTTATTGATGTGTACCTTACTAATGCTCACAGTAGCACCTGGGTATTTGATACTGGTTCTGTTGCTCATATTTACATCTCAAAACAGGGGCTACGGATTAAGCAAAGATTGCCTAAGGACGAGGTGATGATGCGCGTGGGAAATGGTTCCAAAGTCGATGTGATCGCGGTCGGCACGCTACCTCTACGTCTACCTTCGAGATTAGTATTAGACCTGAATAATTGTTATTTGGTGTCAGCGTTAAGCATGAACATTATATCTGGATCTTGTTTAATGCGAGACGGTTATTCATTTAAATCAGACAATAATGGTTGTTTTATTTATATGAGTAATATCTTTTATGGTCATTCACCCTTGGTGAGTAGTCTACTTTTATTGAATCTCGATAGTAGTGATACACATATTCATAGTATTGAAGCCAAAAGATATAAGTTTAATAATGATAGTGCAACTTATTTATGGCACTGCCGTTTAGGTCATATTGGTGTAAAGCGCATGAAGAAACTCCATGCTGATGGGCTTTTGGGAACACTTGATTATTAATCACTTGATGCTTGCGAACCATGCCTCATGGGCAAGATGACTAAGACTCCGTTCTCTGGAATAATGGAACGAGCAACAGACTTATTGGAAATAATACATACTGATGTACACGGTCTTATGAGTGTTGATGCTCGTGGTGGGTATCGTTATTTTCGGACCTTCATAGATGATTTGAACAGATATGGGTATGTCTACTTGATGAAACATAAGTCTGAAACATTTGAAAAGTTCAAAGAATTTCAGAGTGAAGTGGAAAATCATCAAAACAAGAAAATCAAGTTTCTACGATCTGATCACGGAGGTGAATATTTGAGTTATGAGTTTGGTCTTCATTTTAAACAATTCGGAATAGTTTCACAACTCATGCCACCTAGAACACCACAACATAATGGTGTGTCCGAACGTCGTAACCGCACTTCATTAGATATGGTGCGATCTATGATGTCTCTTACTAATTTACCGCTACCATTTTGGGGTTATGCTTTAGAGATGGCTGCATTCACGTTAAATAGGGCACCATCGAAATCCGTTGATACGACACCATATGAACTGTGGTTTGGTGAGAAACCCAAGTTGTTGTTTCTTAAAGTTTGGGGCTGCTATGCTTATGTGAAAAAGCTTCAACCTAATAAGCTCGAACCCAAATCGGAGAAATGTGTCTTCATAGGATACCCAAAGGAGACTATTGTGTACACCTTCTATCACAGATCCGAAGGCAAGATATTTGTTACTAAGAATGGATCCTTTCTAGAGAAGGAGTTTCTCTCGACAGAAGTGAGTGGGAGGAAAGTAGAACTTGATGAGGTAACTGTACCTTCTCCCTTATTGGAAAGTAGTTCATCATAGAAATCAGTTGCAGTGATTCCTACACCAATTAGTGAGGAAGCTAATGATGATGATCATGAAACTTCTGATCAAGTTACTACCGAACCTCGTAGGTCAACCAGAGTAAGATCCGCACCAGAGTCGTACGGTAATCCTGTTCTGGAGGTCATGTTACTTGACCATGACAAACCTACGAACTATGAGGAAGCGATGATGAGCCCAGATTCCGCAAAATGGCTTGAGGCCATGAAATCTGATATGGGATCCATGTATGAGAACAAAGTGTGGACTTTGGTTGACTTGCCCGATGATCGGCAAGCCATAGAGAATAAATGGATCTTCAAAAAGAAGACTGATGTTGACGGTAATGTTACTGTCTACAAAGCTCGACTTGTTGCGAAAGGTTTTCGACAATTTCAAGGAGTTGACTATGATGAGACCTTCTCACCCGTAGCGATGCTTAAGTCCGTCCGAATCATGTTAGTAATTGCCGCATTTTATGATTATGAAATTTGGCAAATGGATGTCAAAAGTGCATTCCTTAATGGATATCTTAAAGAAGAGTTGTATATGATGCAACCAGAAGGTTTTGTCTATCTAAAAGGTGCTAACAAAGTATGCAAGCTCCAGTGATCCATTTATGGACTGGTGCAAGCATCTCGAAGTTGGAATATACGCTTTGATAGTATGATCAAAGCATATGGTTTTATACAGACTTTTGGGGAAGCCTGTATTTACAAGAAAGTGAGTGGGAGCTCTGTAGCATTTCTGATATTATATGTGGATGACATATTGTTGATTGGAAATGATACTAAATTTCTGAATAGAATAAAAGGATACTTGAATAAGAATTTTTCAATGAAAGACCTCGGTGAAGCTTCTTATATATTGGGCATCAAGATCTATAGAGATAGATCAAGACGCTTAATTGGACTTTCACAAAGCACATACCTTGATAATGTTTTGAAGAAGTTCAAAATGGATCAAGCAAAGAAAGGGTTCTTGCCTGTGTTACAAGGTATGAAGTTGAGATAGACTCAATGCCCGACCACCGCAGAAGATAGAGAGAAAATGAAAGTCATTCCCTATGCCTCGGCCATAGGTTCTATCATGTATGCAATGTTGTGTACCAGACCTGATGTGTGCCTTGCTATTAGTTTAGCAGGGAGGTACCAAAGTAATCCAGGAGTGGATCACTGGACAGCGGTCAAGAACATCCTGAAATACCTAAAAAGGACTAAGGATATGTTTCTCATTTATGGAGGTGATAAAGAGCTTGTCGTGAACGGTTACGTCGATGCAAGCTTTGGCACTGATCTGGATGACTCTAAGTCACAAATCGGAAACCATTTTTTATTGAATGGTGGAGCTGTCAGTTGGTGCAGTTCTAAGCAGAGCGTCGTGGCGGGATCTACGTGTGAAGCAGAATATATAGCTGCTTCGGAAGCAGCAAATGAAGGAGTCTGGATGAAGGATTTCATATCTGATCTAGGTGTAATACCTAGTGCATCGGGTGCAATGAAAATCTTTTGTGACAATACTAGTGCAATTGCCTTGGCAAAGAAATCCAGATTTCACAAGAGAATCAAGCACATCAAAAGACGCTTCAATTCCATCCGCGATCAAGTGAAGGAGGGAGACATAGAGATTTGCAAGATATGTACGGATCTAAATGTTGCAGACCCGTTGACTAAGCCTCTCTCACGAGCAAAACATGATCAGCACCAAGACTCCATGGGTGTTAGAATCATTACTGTGTAATCTAGATTATTGACTCTAGTGCAAGTGGGAGACTGAAGGAAATATGCCCTACAGGCAATAATAAAGTTGTTATTTATATTTCCTTATATCATGATAAATGTTTATTATTCATGCTAGAATTGTATTAACCGGAAACTTAGTACATGTGTGAATACATAGACAAACAAAGTGTCCCTAGTATGCCTCTACTTGACTAGCTCGTTAATCAAAGATGTTTAAGTTTCCTAGCCATGGACATGTGTTGTCATTTGATGAACGAGATCACATCATTAGAGAATGATGTGATGGACTAGACCCATCCATTAGCTTAGCACCATGATCGTTTAGTTTATTGCTATTGCTTTCTTCATGACTTATACATGTTCCTATGACTATGAGATTATGCAACTCCCGAATACCGGAGGAACACTTAGTGTGCTATCAAACATCACAATGTAACTGGGTGATTATAAAGATGCTCTACAGGTGTCTCTGATGGTGTTTGTTGAGTTGGCATATATCAAGATTAGGATTTGTCACTCTGATCATCGGTGAGGTATCTCTCGGCCCTCTCAGTAATCCACATCACTATAAGCCTTGCAAGCAATGTGACTAAGTAGTTAGTTGCGGGATGATGCATTACAGAACGAGCAAAGAGACTTGTCGGTGACGAGATTGAACTTGGTATGATTATACCGACGACCGAATCTCGTGCAAGTAACATACCGATGACAAAGGGGAAAACATATGTTGTTGTGCGGTTTGACCGATAAAGATCTTCGTAGAATATGTAGGAACCAATATGAGCATCTAGGTTTCGCTATTGGTTATTGACCAGAGATGTGTCTCGGTCATGTCTACATAGTTCTCAAACTCGTAGGGTCCACACGCTTAACGTTCGATGACGATATGTATTGTGAGTTATGTGATTTGATGTACCGAAGGTTGTTCGGAGTCCCAGATGATATCGCGGACATGACAAGGAGTCCCAAAATGGTCGAGACATAAAGATTCATATATTGGAAGGCTACATTCATACACCGGAATGGATCGGGTCGTTCCGGATAAGTTTCGGAGTACCGGGGGTTACTGGAAACCAAGGTATCAATCTAGTAGGAGGCTATGCGCGAGTCCCTCGTACCTGCACAAAACAAATAAATCCTCGCAACCAACACAAATAGGGGTTGTCAATCCCTATAAGGCCACTTGCGAGAGTGAGATCTGATAGATATGATAAGATAAGATTTTTGGTATTTTTATGATAAAAGATGCAAAGTAAAATAAAGGCAAAGTAAATAGCAAAGTAAATAACTAAGTAGTAGGAGATTAATATGATGAAGATAGACCCGGGGGCCATAGGTTTCACTAGTGGCTTCTCTCGAGAGCATAAGTATTCTACGGTGGGTGAACAAATTACTGTTGAGCAATTGACAGAATTGAGCATAGTTATGAGAATATCTAGGTATGATCATGTATATAGGCATCACGTCCGAGACAAGTAGACCGACTGCTGCCTGCATCTACTACTATTACTCCACTCATCGAGCGCTATCCAGCATGCATCTAGAGTGTTAAGTTAAAAACAGAGTAACGCCTTAAGCAAGATGACATGATGTAGAGATAGACCCGGGGGCCACAGGTTTCACTAGTGGCTTCTCTCGAGAGCATAAGTATTCTACGGTGGGTGAACAAATTACTGTTGAGCAATTGACAGAATTGAGCATAGTTATGAGAATATCTAGGTATGATCATGTATATAGGCATCACGTCCGAGACAAGTAGACCGACTGCTGCCTGCATCTACTACTATTACTCCACTCATCGACCGCTATCCAGCATGCATCTAGAGTATGTAGTTAAAAACAGAGTAACGCCTTAAGCAAGATGACATGATGTAGAGGGATAGACTCATGCAATATGAAGAAAACCCCATCTTGTTATCCTCGATGGCAACAATACAATACATGCCTTGCTGCCCTTACTATCACCGGGAAAGGACACCGCAAGATTGAACCCAAAGCTAAGCACTTCTCCCATTGCAAGAAAGATCAATCTAGTAGGCCAAACCAAACTGATAATTTGAAGAGACTTGCAAAGATAACCAATCATACATAAAAGAATTCAGAGAAGATTCAAATATTATTCATAGATAGACTTGATCATAAACCCACAATTCATCGTTCTCAACAAACACACCGCAAAAAGAAGATTACATCGAATAGATCTCCACAAGAGATGGGGAGAACATTGTATTGAGATCCAAAAAGAGAGAAGAAGCCATCTAGCTACTAACTATGGACCCGTAGGTCTGAGGTAAACTACTCACACTTCATCAGAGAGGCTATGGTGTTGATGTAGAAGCCCTCCGTGATCGATGCCCCCTCCGGCGGAGCTCCGGAATAGGCCCCAAGATGGGATCTCGTGGATACAGAAAGTTACGGCGGTGGAATTAGGGTTTTGGCTCCTATTCTGATCGTTTGGGGGTACGTGGATATATATATAGGAGGAAGGAGTACGTCGGTGGAGCAACAGGGGGCCCACGAGGGTGGAGGGCGCGCCTGGTGGGGGTGGGCGCGCCCCCTACCTCGTGGCCTCCTGTTTTATTTCTTGACATAGGGTCCAAATCTCTCTGGTCTTATTCGTTGAGAAAATCACGTTCGCGAAGGTTTCATTCCGTTTGGACTCCGTTTGATATTCCTTTTCTTCGAAACCCTAAAACAGGCAAAAAAACAGCAATTCGGGGCTGGGCCTCCGGTTAATAAGTTAGTCCCAAAAATAATATAAAAGTGGATAATAAAGCCCAATAATGTCCAAAACAGTAGATAATATAGCATGGAGCAATAAAAAATTATAGATACTTTGGAGACGTATCAAGCATCCCCAAGCTTAATTCATGCTCGTCCTCAAGTAGGTAAATGATAAAAACAGAATTTTTGATGCGGAGTGCTACTTGGCATAATTTTAATGTAATTCTTCTTAATTGTGGTATGAATATTCATATCCGACAGATTCAATACAAAAGTTCATATTGACATAAAAATAATAATACTTCAAGCATACTAACAAAGCAATTATGTCTTCTCAAAATAACATGGCTAAAGAAAGTTATCCCTACAAAATCATATAGTCTGGCTATGTTGTATCTTCACCACACAAAATATTTAAATCATGCACAACCCCGATGACAAGCCAAGCAATTGTTTCATACTTTTGACATTCTCAAAACTTTTTCAATCTTCACGCAGTACATGAGCGTGAGCCATGGATATAGCACTATAGGTGGAATAGAGTGGTGGTTGTGGAGAAGACAAAAAGGGAGAAGATAGTCTCACATCAACTAGGCGTATCAACGGGCTATGGAGATGCCCATCAATAGATATCAATGTGAGTGAGTAGGGATTGCCATGCAATGGATGCACTAGAGCTATAAGTATATGAAAGATCAAAAGGAAACTAAGTGGGTGTGCATCCAACTTGCTTACTCATGAAGACCTAGGGCAATTTTGAGGAAGCCCATCACTGGAATATACAAGCCAAGTTCTATAATGAAAGATTCCCACTAGTATATGAAAGTGATAACATGAGAGACTCTACTATGAAGATCATGGTGCTACTTTGAAGCACAAGTGTGGTAAAAGGATAGTAACATTGTCCCTTCTCTCTTTTTCTCTCATTTTTTATTTGGGCCTTTTTTATGGCCTCTTTTCTTTCTCTTTTTTTCGTCTGGAGTCTCATCCCGACTTGTGGGGGAATCATAGTCTCCATCATCCTTTCCTCACTGGGACAATGCTCTAATAATGATGATCATCACACTTTTATTTTTCTTACAACTCAACTATTACAACTTGATACTTAGAACAAAATATGACTATATGTGAATGCCTCCGGCGGTGTACCGGGATATGCAATATGACAATGATGGAGTGTGTCATAATAAACGGAATAGTGGAAAGTTGCATGGCAATATATCTCGGAATGGCTATGGAAATGCCATAATAGGTAGGTATGGTGTCTGTTTTGAGGAAGGTATATGGTGGGTGTATGATACTGGCGAAAGGTGCGCGGTATTAGAGAGGCTAGCAAAGGTAGAAGGGTGAGAGTGTGTATAATCCATGGACTCAAAATTAGTCATAAAGAACTCATATACTTATTGCAAAAGTCTACAAGTTATCAAAGCAAATATTACACGCATGCTCCTAGGGGGATAGATTGGTAGGAAAAGACCATCGCTCGTCCCCGACCGCCACTCATAAGGAAGGCAATAAAAAAATCATGCTCCGACTTCATCACATAACGGTTCACCATACGTGCATGCTATGGGAATCACAAACTTCAACACAAGTATTTCTCAAATTCACAACTACTCAACTAGCATGACTTTAATATCACCATCTTTATATCTCAAAACAATTATCAAGTATCAAACTTATCATAGTATTCAACACACTCATAAGAAAGTTTTATTATTAATCTTGTATACCAAGCATATTAGGATTTTAAGCAAATTACCATGATATTTAAGACTCTTAAAATAATCTAAGTGAAGCATGAGAGATCAATAGTTTCTATAAAACAAATCCACCACCGTGCTCTAAAAGGATATAAGTGAAGTACTAGAGCAAAATTATATAACTCAAAAGATATAAGCAAAGCACATAGAGTATTCTAACAAATTCCAAATAATGTATGGCTCTCTCAAAAGGTGTGTACATCAAGGATGATTGTGGTAAACTAACAAGCAAATACTAAAATCATACAAGACGCTCCAAGCAAAACACATATCATGTGGTAAATAAAAATATAGCTCCAAGTAAAGTTACCGATAGAAGTAGACGAAAGAGGGGATGCCTTCCGGGGCATACCCAAGCTTTGGCTTTTAGGTGTCCTTAGATTATCTTGTGGGTGCCATGGGCATCCCCAAGCTTAGGCTCTTGCCACTCCTTGTTCCATAATCCATCAAATCTTTACCCAAAACTTGAAAACTTCACAACACAAAACTTAAAGTAGAAAATCTCGTGAGCTCCGTTAGCGAAAGAAAATAAAAGATCACTTCAAGGTACTGTAATGAACTCATTATTTATTTATATTGGTGTTATACCTACTGTATTACAACTTCTCTATGGTTTATAAACTATTTTACTAGCCATAGATTCATCAAAATAAGCAAACAACACACGAAAAACAGAATCTGTTAAAAACAGAACAGTCTGTAGTAATCTGTAGCTAGCGCTAGATCTGGAACCCCAAAAATTCTAAAATAAATTTCTGGACATGAGTAATTTATCTATTAATCATCTGCAAAAAGAATTAACTAAATCTCACTCTCCAAATAAAAATTACAGCAGTTCTCGTGAGCGCTAAAGTTTCTGTTTTTTACAGCAAGTTCAACAAGACTTTCCCCAAGTCTTCCCAACGGTTCTACTTGGCAGAAACACTAATTAAACACAAAAACACAACCAAAACAGAGGCTATATTATTACTAAACAGGAGCAAAAAGCAAGGAATAAAAATAAAATTGGGTTGCCTCCCTACAAGCGCTATCGTTTAACGCCCCTAGCTAGGCATAACAAGCAAGAATAGATCTAGGTATTGCCATCTTTGGTAGGCAATCCATAAGTGGCTCTCATAATAGATTCATAAGATAATTTAATCTTATTTCTAGGAAAGTGTTCCATTCCTTTCCTTAATGGAAATTGGAATCTAATATTTCATTGCTTCATATCAATAATTGCACCAATCGTTCTAAGGAAAGGTCTACCAAGAATAATAGGACATCAAGGATTGCAATCTATGTCAAGAACAATAAAATCTACGGGCACATAATTCCTATTTGCAACAATAAGAACATCATTAATTCTTCCCATAGGTTTCTTAATAGTGGAATCCGCAAGGTGCAAGTTTAGAGAGCAATCATCAAAATCACGGAAACCTAACAAATCACACAAAGTCTTAGGAATCGTGGAAACACTAGCACCCAGATCACATAAAGCATACCACTCATGATCTTTAATTTTAATTTTAATAGTTGGTTCCCACTCATCATAAAGTTTTCCAGGGATAGAAACTTCCAATTCAAGTTTTTCTTCATAAGATTGCATCAAGGCATCAACGATATATTTAGTAAACGCTTTATTTTGACTATAAGCATGAGGAGAATTTAGCACGGATTGCAACAAGGAAATACAATCAATCAAAGAGAAATTTTCATAGTTAAATTCCTTGAAATCCATAATGGTGGGTTTAGCAATATCTAGAGTTTTAATTTCTTCAATCCCACCTTTATCAAATTTAGCATCAAGATAAACAAATTCCGAATTCTTGGAACGCCGTGTAGGTAAAGGTGGATCATATTCAGTCCCATCATTATCAAGATTCATATTGCAAAACAAGGATTTAATAGGGGACACATCAATAACTTTTAGATCTTCATCTTTATTTTCATAGCAACTAGAAGAACACGCTCTTATAAAGGCATCTTTCTTAGCACGCACCCTAGCGGTTCTTTCTTTGCACTCATCAACGGAAATTCTCATGGCTTTGAGAGACTCATTGATATCGTGCTTAGGTGGAATAGATCTGAGTTTCAAAGAATCAACATCAAGAGCAATTCTATCAACGTTCCCAGCCAAATCATCAATCTTAAGCAATTTTTCTTCAATCATAGCATTAAAATTCTTTTGAGAAGTAATAAATTCTTTAATATTAGATTCAAAATTAGAGGGCATCTTATTATAATTTCCATAAGAATTGTTGTAGGAATTACCATAATTATTAGAGGGATTACTAGGGTAAGGCCTAGGATTGAAATTTCCTCTATACGCGTTGTTACCAAAATTGTTCCTACCAACAAAATTCACATCCGTAGATTCATTATTATTCTCAATCAAAGTAGACAAGGGCATATCATTAGGATCAGAAGAAACACTCTTATTAGCAAATAATTTCATAAGTTCATCCATCTTTCCACTCAAAACATTAATTTCTTCTATCGCATGCACCTTTTTATTAGTAGATCTTTCAGTGTGCCATTGAGAATAATTAACCATAATATTATCTCGGAGTTTAGTAGCTTCTCCTAAAGTGATTTCCATAAAAGTGCCTCCCACGGCTGAATCTAAAATATTTCTAGAAGCAAAATTCAATCCAGCATAAAAGTTTTGTATAATCATCCACAAATTTAAACCATGAGTAGGGCAATTACGTATCATTAGTTTCATTCTCTCCAAAGCTTGTGCAACATCTTCATGATAAAGTTGCTTAAAATTCATAATATCGTTTCTAAGAGAGATGATCTTAGCGGGAGGAAAATACTTAGAGATAAAAGCATCTTTGCACTTATTCCATGAATCAATACTATTTTTAGGCAAAGACGAAAACCAAGCTTTAGCACGATCTCTAAGCAAAAAAAGGAAATAGCTTCAATTTAACAATATCATTATCCACATCTTCCTTCTTTTGCATGTCACACAAATCAACGAAGCTATAAAGATGAGTAGCGGCATCTTCACTAGGAAGGCCGAAGAACGGATCTTTCATGACAAGATTCAGCAAAGCAGTATTAATTTCACAAGATTCAGCATCGGTAAGAGGAGCAATCGGAGTGCTAATAAAATCATTGTTGTTGGTATTGGTGAAGTCACACAATTTAGTATTATCTTGAGCCATCGTCACAAGCAAGCAAACTAACACACAAGCAAACAAAAAGCAAGCGAACAAAAAGAGGCAAATAGAGAGGGAGAGGGCGGATAGAGAGAGAGGGCGAGTAAAACGGCAAGGGTGAAGTGCGGGAGAGGAAAACGAGAGGCAAATGTCAAATAATGTAATGTGGGAGATAAGGGTATGTGATGGGTACTTGATATGTTGACTTTTGCGTAGACCTCCCCGGCAACGGCGCCAGAAATCCTTCTTGCTACCTCTTGAGCACTGCGTTGGTTTTCCCCAAAGAGGAAGGGATGATGCAGCAAAGTAGCGTAAGTATTTCCCTCAGTTTTTGAGAACCAAGGTATCAATCCAGTAGGAGGCTACGCGCGAGTCCCTCGTACCTGCACAAAACAAATAAATCCTCGCAACCAACGCAAATAGGGGTTGTCAACCCCTATAAGTCCACTTACGACAGTGAGATCTGATAGATATGATAAGATAATATTTTTTGTATTTTTATGATAAAAGATGCAAAGTAAAATAAAGGCAAAGTAAATAGCAAAGGAAATAACTAAGTAGTAGGAGATTAATATGATGAAGATAGACCTGGGGGACATAGGTTTCACTAGTGGCTTCTCTCGAGAGCATAAGTATTCTACGGTGGGTGAACAAATTACTGTTGAGCAATTGACAGAATTGAGCATAGTTATGAGAATATCTAGGTATGATCATGTATATAGGCATCACGTCCGAGACAAGTAGACCGCCTCCTGCCTGCATCTACTACTATTACTCCACTCATCGACCGCTATCCAGCATGCATCTAGAGTATTAAGTTAAAAACAAAGTAACGCCTTAAGCAAGATTACATGATGTAGAGGGATAGACTCATGCAATATGAAGAAAACCCCATCTTGTTATCCTCGATGGCAACAATACAATACGTGCCTTGCTGCCCTTACTGTCGCCGGGAAAGGACACCGCAAGATTGAACCCAAAGCTAAGCACTTCTCCCATTGCAAGAAAGATCAATCTAGTAGGCCAAACCAAACTGATAATTCGAAGAGACTTGCAAAGATAACCAATCATACATAAAAGAATTCAGAGAATATTCAAATATTATGCATAGATAGACTTGATCATAAACCCACAATTCATCGGTCTCAACAAACACACCGCAAAAAGAAGATTACATTGAATAGATCTCCACAAGATAGGGGGAGAACATTGTATTGAGATCCAAAAAGAGAGAAGAAACCATCTAGCTACTAACTATGGACCCGTAGGTCTGAGGTAAACTACTCACACTTCATCGGAGAGGCTATGGTGTTGATCTAGAAGCCCTCCGTGATCGATGCCCCCTCCAGCGGAGCTCCGGAACAGGCCCCAAGATGGGATCTCGTGGATACAGAAAGTTACGGCGGTGGAATTAGGGTTTTGGCTCCTGTTCTGATCGTTTGGGGGTACGTGGATATATATAGGAGGAAGGAGTACGTCGGTGGAGCAACAGGGGACCCACGAGGGTGGAGGGCACGCCTGGTGGGGGTGGGCGCGCCCCCCTACCTCGTGGCCTCCTGTTTTATTTCTTGACGTAGGGTCCAAGTCTCTCTGGTCTTATTCGTTGAGAAAATCACGTTCGCGAAGGTTTCATTCCATTTGGACTCCGTTTGATATTCCTTTTCTTCGAAACCCTAAAACAGGCAAAAAACAGCAATTCTGGGCTAGGCCTCCGGTTAATAGGTTAGTCCCAAAAATAATATAAAAGTGGATAATAAAGCCCAATAATGTCCAAAACAGTAGATAATATAGCATGGAGCAATCGAAAATTATAGATACGTTGG
>NC_041388.1:464188653-464202950 GCF_002162155.2 Triticum dicoccoides | reverse complement strand
CTTCCTCTCCTTCCTTCTTCTCCTACTAGGACTAGGAAAGGGGGAAACCTACTCCTACTAGGAGTAGGATTCCCCCCCCCCTTGGGCGCGCCCCTTGTGGCCAGCCCTCCTCCTCCTCCCCTCCTTATATACAGGGGAGGGGCACCCCATAGACACACAAGTTGATCTTTAGCCGTGTGCGGTGCCCCCCTCGACAGTTTTACACCTCGGTCATATTGTCGTAGTGCTTAGGCAAAGCCCTGCGTCGGTAACATCATCATCACCGTCGACACGCCGTCGTGCTGACGGAACTCACCCTCGGCCTCAGCTGGATCAAGAGTACGAGGGACATCATCGAGCTCGACGTGTGCAGATCGCGGAGGTGTCATGCGTTCGTTATTTGATCGGTTGGATCACGAAGACGTTCGACTACATCAGCCGTGTTAGTAAACACTTCCACTTTTGATCTACGAGGGTACCTAGACACACTCTCCCCTCTCATTGCTATGCATCTCCTAGATAGATCTTGCGTGATAGTAGAATTTTTTTGAAATACTGCATTCCCCAACACACATATCGTACACGGTGCTGAATAAGGGACTGTGTCTGGTGACACTTTGCGCGTTAGTTTTTCGCTTCACGGAGCCAAAATTTCCGGCTTTCGTGGAAATATCTACCTCCCTGCCCCCTCCCCCTTACCAAAAGCCACATTTCCCTATTTCCGCCTTCCTTTCCAAGTTCAAACCTTCACTCCTTGCTTGCAGCACCGCCTCCTCGTCGGCGACCCTCCTTCACGTTGCGTAGCCTCGTCGATCCAGGCAGGTAATCCACACCCGACCCCCATCCTCCTCCTTCTACACCCCACATGCCCCGACCATCGACACGACACCTTCCACCCAAATCACCGACCCCTACCCAAAATAAGCGTCGCCCTAAGCCATGGTGCACGCAGTATAGCCAAGAGCTCAAGGAGCATTTCGCAGCGGAGAAGCAAATCGCGGACGCACGCGCGGATGAGCTTGCGATGGCTGCCATTAGTGCTGACCCCCAGATATTGGAGGAGCACCTCACCGTTGAGGCCACCGTCAACGCCTCGAGCGCCTATGTCGCGACGCGGTTGGCTGCTTTAAACGACAGTTCATGGTGTTTCCTCGAGGCCACCGTTGGTGCCTTATATGAAGACTATGGGGTGTTTTCTCAGCATGTCTATGATTACCTCAACTCGAGAGCCAGCAAGTTGGTTCCCAGAGAGGCTCAGGCAACTCACACTACAAGGAGGGCACCCATGATGTGGATGCCTCGCCCTCTTCCATGTCCAAGGAGCCAATCATCATCGATATCTCCAACGATGAGGAGTAGCTTGTCTTATTAGCTCACTATAATGACCTATGCTCGGTTAGCTAGCTACGCCAGTTAAGCATGCTCGGTTTACCCGTTGCATGTGCTGCTCCTGCCTTTACTTAGCAAATTCTAGTGAATTGTCATATCTACTTTTACCATGCAATCTGTTTCTCTAGTGTATTTGTTTTATATGTCATGCAATGTGGTGCTCACTTATTAATTGTTTGGTTAATTTGTCGTCGTGTTCATTTAACTGTTTGGTTCAATTCTGCAAATGTGATGTTCAATTCTTCTGGGTGCAATTTTGTATTGTCTTCCATGTGCGAAATAAATTGAATTTGGCTGTATTTCCAAGTTCTCAAGCATGCTTGGTTTGGTTAACTGTCTGAGCTTCTAGTATGTTATATATTGTGCAATGTGGTGCTCAGTTAATGTTTGGTTTATTTGTTGTGGTGTTTAGTTAATTGCTTGGTTCAATTCTACAATGTGATGTTCAATTGTTGTGGGTGCATCTTGTTATTGTCTACCATGTGAGAAATAAATCGAATTTGGTTGTACTAAATACATGAGAAACAAATACAATTGCTATATTTCCAAGTAGTTAAGCATGCTTAGTTTGGTTAACTGTCTGATCCTCTATTAGGAGTATGTTATATTGTGTAATGTGGTGCTCAGCTAATGTTTGGTTCATTTGTTGTGGGGTTTAGTTAACTGTCTGGTTCAATTCTGCAATGCGATGTCCAATTGTTGTGGGTACAATTTTGTATTGTTATGCAAGGAATAAATCAAATTTGGCTGCACTTAATACATAAGAAACATATACAATTGCTATATTTCCTAGTTCTTAATCATGCTTGGTTTAGATAAATGGTTTTTCCATGTGGCTACAATTATTTTGATGAATCTGCAATGTGTTTATTTTTCATCAACGTATTTTACTGATAGCATGCCAGCCCTCACTTAACCTGATCACTAACTACCTTATATGTGTTGCAGGGAAACAATGGGAAGCACTGAGGTTTACAATCGAGGTTTGCACATGCATGGTCCTTTGTCTAATAGCACATTATTGTGCAATTGCAGGAACCATTATAATATTTAGGTTTTTAACAATTTGGTCTTGCATGTGTAGGTCCTGCCGTCAGAGGTTTTGACCCACTATTCGACCCTTTTTGCATATGGGGAAATGAGTTGTCCTTGAATATCAGGCAAGTCAAGAAACTCAGAAATATTGTTAGGATAAAGAAATTAGTGACAAAAACAACAAGATCTTTGTCTACACAATAAAGAAGACACCAGTTCACTAAAGGATGGTACTAACTATTATACCTTGTCCATTTGATTCCTTTGCGCCATTTCAAATCTAGAGAAGATATTTATGCATATCCTTGTTTTTGGGCCTTTCCAAAGTAGTTCACTGATGATTGCCTCTCAATCCACCTGTATGGTCAGGAGGCGAGGATTGTCAGAATCGCGATTCTGTTATACGATTCTACGACTTTCCAATCCAAACAAACCACTCTGATTCTAGGATTTTAGTTCATAGAATCTACATTTTTACGATCCTGGTAGTGAAGATTCTACGATTTGCAATCCTACCATCGGAGCTCCGATCCGATTCAAAATCGCGATTCTGACAACCTTTGAGGAAGGTATTCATACGACACCCATGGTTCAATATTGAAGTCTTCCTGAAGAGGACGAAGGATGGACGGTAAATCATCCACATGCACTGGTCTAAAGTTGCAAAGACCTTCAACATCTATGAAGGCTCAATATTCGCCTTCCGCTTCAGCAGTTTTCTGGATGAGATTCGTCTATCTATGTACCGTCTATAGTGCTAATTTCCAAAGGTTATAGATGTTGCATGTCAAACTTGATGCTGGTGCAGTTGTGTAATGGGGTAGCTAGCTATATGCCTATATGGTGTAACTGAGTGCTGACGCTATATGATGTTGTACTCTAATGTATTTTGATTATGAAATCCTGATTCCTTAATACGAAAATGAAATATATTATGTGCTTAATATCAAATGTCAATTTGATTAATGAATGAATTATCAATAATAGGCCAAATAGCCTGCTAATTGCTGCTAATTGAGTTTTCATATTGCAAACGGTTACTGAGAAAACATCATGGCGATGACCTCAGACAACGCACACAGTTTCTAGGAAGAAAACACACATGACTTCCTCTTGAAAATTGTTTGCGTTAGGCCACCTTGCGCAAACGTTTATCACATAAAAAATGTGTGTGATGGACAACCTATGTCACACAGTTTCTTCTACGCATCGTGTGTGATGCATTCAATAACGCAAACAATAAAATTGTTAATATCATCTGCGATGGCAACGCTATCACAAACGATTTAATGGGGAAAATTATGTGTGATGTACGTGTGGACAGAAACGTTTCCCATGGAATGACTATCTGGGATGTACATACGAATGGAAACGTACTTCTTGGATTGACTGTGTGGTATGTATATACGAACGGCAACGTATTCCTTGGATTGACTATGTGGGATTGTAACACCCCGGATGTAACTTTCCTTATTTATAACTCCGACTCTCGCCATTTTCGGCTTTATGTTATGAGATTCCCTTCGTGGTTGGGTTTTTGTCTTTGTTTTGCATTTTGTTCATGTCATGCATTTCATATCATGTCATCATGTGCATCTAATTTGCATATGTGTTCGTCTCATGCATCTGGTCATTTTCCCCGTTGTCCGTTTCGCAATCCGACACTCCCACATGCACCCAGCGCACCCCTCTTGTCTCTTTTCGTGAGCGGGAGTTAAACGTTCTCAGAATGGGCCAAGATTTGTCAAGTGGCCTTGGTATACCACCGGTAGACTGCCTGTCAAATTTCATTCCATTTGGAGGTCGTTTGATGCCCCGAAGGTTAACCGGGTAACCGCAAAAGCCTCTTTTGTGTTGCAGCCCAACACCCCTCCAAATCAACCCAATAACCCGTCTAAACCCTCTCCATGTTCTCCATCGTCGGATCACGATCATGTGGGTGAAAATCGCACCTCATTTGAACATTCCTACCTCCCTCTACCTATAAATATGTGCATCTCCCCCGAAATTCGAGTCCAAACCCTAGTCTCCTTCCACCTCGCGCCGCCGGACACGTCTGTTTCGGCCGGACGCGTCCGCCCGCCGCCACTGACCAACCGCGACCCACCACGTGTTGCCCGCATCTCACCTGCCGCCGAAGCCTGCTGGGCCCGCGGGAGGCCCTCCGGCCCAAGCCGCCCCGCGCCGCCTTCCGCGCTCCGCCGCCTCGCCCGGCACGTGCTGCTCTGCCGCGCGCTGCCGCCCGCTGCTCGTCGCCTTGCCGCGCCTCGCATGCTCCGTCGTGCGTCGTTGACCCCTGCGCCGCTCGCCGCACGCGCTGCCGCCGCCGCCCCGCGCCCGCAGCTCGCCGGATCCGGCCTCCTCCCTCGTCCGGCCACCTCTCCCTCATCTCCAGCGCCCTCTCCCTCATCTCCAGCCGCCGTGCGAATCTCCTCCGGCGACCTTCCGGTGAACCTTGGGATGCGTGCCCTGAAAACCTATATCCAGATCCGGAGGGTAAAAATCACCAAAGTCTTTTTTCCCCTGATATTTTTTATGCCATGTTAAACATGTCATACATCCATGCTCGTTGATCCAAATCATGCATATGATATGTCTAAATGTTCATCTCGTTAAGATCTTTACGTTAGTAGCATTTCCATGCATGTTACTGGCCATTAGCATGCCATTTTCATTGTTGCAAGAGTGCTATAAAATGTTAACTGCTGGTACTTATCAGATCATGGTGATTTGACATTTTTGTTGCATTTGATGTGTGCATTCTATGAGCATGAGGTCTACATGTGTTTTGAACTAAATCATGCCATCTTTACAGAGGTGCATGTCTTGTATTTTTGTGATCTATGTGGTGACTAGCACAAGCATGCAAAGTAGGCTCCATAATGTTGTTGTTTTCAGGCACTTTGTGAATTTGCTAAGTCTTTTCCTGCTGTTATTTCGATGCCATGTAAACTTGATGCTACCATGAGATCCATGCTTATTTTGAGTTACTTCACTAAGGATGTTTTGAACATTTGGTTATGGTCTGTCCATTCATGCCCCTGTTTGAATTTATAGAGTGCTCTAGCATGTCATTTTATTGCTCTACTTTTTCTATATATTATTCCTGGCAGATAGTTTACATGTTAATCAATATTGCCATGGTTGTTGCTAGTGATGCATGAACCCTATGATCTTGCTCTTGCCATTCTTAGCTTCAGGAACATGTCATCTTGTTGTTGGTATGCCTATGTTGTCATTTAATGCTTTGTGGTGAGTGGCATGAGCTTGCAAAGTTGATATCATGAATCTGTTTATGCCATGCTTTGTTTTTCTTCTAAGTCTGAAACTGTTAATAAAACTTATTATGTTTACATGGGTGCCATCATATCTTTTGAGCCTTTTTGGCTCATGTTCAGTAAGAGAGTTTTGTTCTATGCTTCTAGTAGAATCATTCCATGCCTTTATTTGCCGTGATATGTTCCTGTAGCATGTTGTTTGCTTGCTCTAAACATTGCTGGATGGTGTTGTTTTTGACATGTTAGTATTTTTTTACTTGGTCTTTGAAGCTGATTTCTTTTACATTTTTGCCATGCTTGTTTGAACCTGTTCTTGTGTGATCTAGCATAGCTCACTGTTCATGTTTTGTCAAGCATCTGTTGTGCATCACTGCCATACGCTTTGTTGCTATGTTGGAGTGCAGTAGCTTAGTTTCTTTTTGCATTCTAAGTGCTATCATGTTGTTCATCGCAGATTTGCGTCATTCTTGTGTTGCTTGTCATTTGCAAACCGTGCATCCGTTTCTGATGATCTTTATATTGATTTCGATCGAAATCACCTCATCTTTCCAGTGGCATACTTGGTTTGCCAAGTTGATGCCTTGATCATTCTTTCCCTTCCAGAGCACGCATATGCATTGCATATCATATCTTGCATATCATGCCATGTATTGCATCATGTTGCTTGTGCATTGCACCGTGATTGATTGTTGTTCCTTTGCTCGTGTTCTTGCCTTGGGTAGAGCCAGGAGATGAGTACGTGAACGAGGAACCAGTTGAGTATGCTAACGAAAATCAAGCTTTCGACAACTCTGAGAACTTTGCAGGCAAGAAGACCATACCCTCGAAATCACTTCTATCTTTGCTTGCTAGTTGTCCGCTCTATCGCTATGTCACGCTACCTACCACTTGTTACATCATGCCTCCCATGTTGCCATGTCAAGCCTCTAACCCGCCTTCCTAGCAAACCGTTGTTTGGCTATGTTACCGCTTTTGCTCAGCCCCTCTTATAGCGTTGCTAGTTGCAGGTGAAGTTGAAGTTTGTTCCATGTTGGAACATGGATATGTTGGGATATCATAATATCTTTTATTTTAATTAATGCATCTATATACTTGGTAAAGGATGGAAGGCTCGGCATTTTGCCTGGTGTTTTGTTCCAATCTTGCCACCCTAGTTTCCGTCATACCGGTGTTATGTTCCTTCATTTTGTGTTCCTTACGCGGTTGGGGATTTATGGCACCCCTTGACAGTTCGCGTTGAATAGAACTTCTCCAGCAAGGCACAACCTTGGTTTTAACATTTGCCACCTAAGCCTTTTTCCCTTGGGTTCCGAGACTCAAGGGTCATCTTTATTTTAAACCCCCGGGCCAGTGCTCCTCTGAGTGTTGGTACAAAACAGAGCCACTTGCGGTGCTGCCCCTAGGCAACTTGGGGTATCTTCGGTTGCCATACGTAGTGTTCATCCTATGTGCCCTGAGAACGAGATACGTGCGACTCCTATCGGGATTTGTCGGCACATCGGGCGGCTTTGCTGGTCTTGTTTTACCATTGTTGAAATGTCTTGTAACCGGGATTCCGAGATGATCGGGTCTTTCCGGGAGAAGGAATATCCTTCGTTGACCATGAGAGCTTGTGATGGGCTAAGTTGGGACACCCCTGCAGGGTATAAAATTTCGAGAGCCATGCCCGCGGTTATGTGACAGATGGGAATTTGTTAATATCCGGTTGTAGAGAATATGACACTTGACTTAATTAAAATGAATCAACCGCGTGCGTAGCCGTGATGGTGTCTTTTCGGCGGAGTCCAAGAAGTGAACACAGTTCTTGTGTTATGGTTGTGCGTAAGTAGTTTCAGGATCACTTCTTGATCACTTCTAGCTTCTCGACTGTTGCGTTGCTTCTCTTCTCGCTCTTACTTGCGTATGTTAGCCACCCTATATGCTTAGTGCTTGCTGCAGCTCCACCTCACTACCTTCTACTACCCATAAGCTTAAATAGTCTTGATCTCGCGGGTGTGAGATTGCTGAGTCCTCATGACTCATGGATACTTCCAAACAGTTGCAGGTGTCAAGGATGCCAGTGCAGGTGATGCTACCGAACTCAAGTGGGAGTTCGACGAGGATCTGGGTCGTTACTACGTTTGGTTTCCTGATGATCAGTAGTGGAGCCCAGTTGGGACGATCGGGGATCTAGCATTTGGGGTTTATCTTCCTTTTCTATTGGATTTGGCCGTAGTCGGTCTTTGAGTGTACTTGGATGATGTATGAATTATTTATGTATTGTGTGAAGTGGCGATTGTAAGCCAACTCTTCATCCCTTTCTTATTCAGTACATGGGATTGTGTGAAGATTACCCCTCTTGCGACAGAACTACCATGCGACTATGCCTCTAAGTCGTGCCCTGACACGTGGGAGATATAGCCGCATTGTGGGTGTTAGAAGTTGGTAATCAGAGCCATCCCCGACTTAGGAGCCCCCTGCTTGATCGAATCGCTGACGTTGTTGAGTCTAGAACAAAATGTTTTGAGTCTTAGGATTATATACATCGGAGAGTAGCATTATTTGTACTCCTCAGTCCCTTCGTCGCTCTGGTGAGGCCTCCTGACGTAGAAGTTTTGACTTCCCTCTCCTCAAATTTTAGGAAAAAAAATTAGGATCACGCGGGTATCTTGGAATCGTTTCGATAGTCTTATGACGAGAACATTGTTCTTGGTGCCTCCTGGCATTTAGGGATTGTGGCAGTGTCCCGGGGAGTTGAGCTCCGAGGTGTTGTCGTCACAATTTTATCGTTGCAGTTCTGGAATACCTGAGTTCGCCGACATCGAAAATCTCTTTTATGCAGTTGTTGGTGAGATAACCTCGACGCCACCCAGTACTGGGGCGGGAGTTCGGGAGTATTGACATAACTCATATAACTGATGCTTTTCGAAGGTTGAGGTACATGATTTCCGAAGGTTTCTTGGTTATGTGTTGAAGGATGGATACAGTTGGATGTAGGAATTGTTAGTTCGGGTGAGATATTATGCTTCCCCTGTATCCCCAGCACCTGATTGCATAACCAGAAAGTTTCGGGAGTTTTATAGGTGGGAATTCAAGTAGCTCTAGTATTTCTTCCCGCATATATTTGGTTTGTGATTGGGTAATCCTTACCACTTATTTGTTCATATTCGTACCTTGTTGTTTCATTCATCTATCTTTATCTAAGTGGCTTCTCACCTTAATGGATGTGTGATGATTTACTTTGGAATTCATTCGTTCATCCTTGTTCGAATGTTTATTGTGAAGACTATATGTTGCTTTTTCTATCCATTTGATTCAGCTTCAACATCTGTCTATCAAGAATCTAACGGATGTCACCCTCTTCATGATGGCTCCTACTACGTGTCAGAATCCGGACCGCGATGATGGGGATCAGTCGAACCCTCTGCCACCACCTCCACCTCTGGAGGCATGGCAAGCTGTCATGGCAGCCACCAACGCCAACACTCAGATGTTTTTCAACTCTTGCAAGAGCGCAACCAAGGTCAAGTTAACCAAGGAAATCAAGGACAAGGGAATTTCAACAATCAACCTCAGTTTGCTACCCTCAACTAGTTCCTCGCAAACTAGCCGAAGTCTTTCAGCAAATGTGTCGAGGCCACAGACACCGACGATTGGCTCATGGACATCTGCAAGCATTTTGAATGTAGCAATGTCAGGCCTGAGGACTTTGTCAAGTTTGCTTCATTTCAACTCAAGGACCAAGTTGCTGAGTGGTTTCAACAATACAGAGATTCCAGAGGAGGTCGTGTGATTACCTGGGATGATTTCTGCGGAGACTTCAAAGGTCATCATATTCCACCAAGTGTTGCTGAGAGCAAGCGTGAGGAGTTCCTCAATCTCAAGCAAGGCAGCATGTCCGTGTATCAATACAATATCCAGTTTTAGAAACTTTCTCGCTTCGCTAAACAAGACGTTCCTGATGAAAAGAGTATGATCTATCAATTCAGAGGTGGCCTCAGAGAAGATCTGCAGTTAGCTATCGTGCTTCTTGATCCGACCAAGTTCGATCAATTCTATAACATGGCACTCAAGCAAGAAGCTGCTCAGCTCAAGTGTGAGTCTTCAAAGAAGAGAGTCAGGGATGCAGTCCAATCTTCTTCTTCATCACAAGTGGCAGATAAGCAACAGAAGGTCTGGTTGCCTCCTCCTCCGTTTCGTCAGCCCTACCAGCATAAGAGCAAAGGTGGCAATGGATCTTCCCACCCACCCAACCCAGGCTATCAGAAGAAAGCTCAGTCTCAAGTTCCAAGGTCAAATGCTCCTTATCATCGTCCGCTCTTAGAGGTGACTTGCAACAAGTGTCAGCAGAAAGGGCACTATGCAAACAAGTGCTTCAACCAAAAGCGCCTTCCGCCTCCTCCTCCTGTGAGATCTTCAAGCAATGCAGTGGTCAAGCATAATTCCAAGTTTGCAAAAGTGAACATGATAAACGTAGCTCGGGCGGAGGATTCTTCAGATGTGATCATGGGTAACCTTTCAGTTAACTCCTTTCCTACGAAAGTATTGTTTGATACTGGTGCATTGCTTTCTTTCATTTCAAGACCTTTTGTTGCCAAGCATGAGTTTGTGACCGGAAAGATTCCTTTCTCGTTGAAGATTGTGTCCCCGGGTAAGCAAATGACATCTAATAATTGCATCCTGGATGTGTCTATCAAGATGGGCAACTATAAGTTTCTTTCTTCTCCATTTGTTCTTGGTGACTCGGATATTGATCTAATTCTCGGGATGGATTGGCTTTCTAAGCACAAGGCTCAGCTTGATTGTGCTGCCAGGCAGATTCAATGGACACACTCTTCTGAGGATGTGATCATCTATGTCGCTCGTGACGAAACCATTCGGCTATTTTCTCCCAATGAGAAGGGCGAGTTGAATGCCATCTCTCAGATTCCAGTCGTTTGTGAATACCAAGATGTCTTTCCAGAAGAGCTTCCGGGAATGCCTCCTCACCGGCCAGTTGAATTCGTTATTGATCTTGAGCCTGGTACGGAACACGTTTGCAAGCGTCCTTACAAGCTTGGACCAGAGGAGTTGAAGGAATTGAAGAAACAGCTCGATGAACAAGAGCGCATGGGTCTGATCAGACCGAGTTCATCTCCATGGGGTTGTGGTGTTCTTTTTGTCCGGAACAAGGATGGAACGGACCGACTCTGCGTCGACTACCGTCCATTGAACAAGAAGACAATTAAGAACAAGTATCCACTTCCTAACATCAATGAGCTATTCGAGCAACTTAAAGGTGCCAAAGTATTCTCCAAGCTTGACCTCCGTATGGGTTATCATCAGATTCGCATTCGTGAAGAAGATATCCCCAAGACAGCATTCAGAACAAGCTATGGTTCTTATGAATATATTGTCATGTCTTTCGGCCTTGTCAATGCTCCTCCAACATTCTCTCGCATGATGAACTTCATCTTCAACCCTTACACAAATGATTTCGTCCTGGTGTATCTTGATGATATCTTGGTCTTCTCCAAGAATAAGGAGGATCATGCCAAGCATTTCAGATTGGTGCTCGACAAGGTCAGAGAGCATCAATTCTATGCGAAGTTTTCCAAGTGTGAGTTCTGGCTTGATGAGGTTCTTTACCTTGGTCATATCATCTCCGCCAAGGGCATCGCTGTTAATCCCGAGAAGGTGTCTGCAATTGTGAATTGGGAACCTCCTCAGAATGTCAAGCAGCTCCGCAGTTTCCTTGGACTTGCAAGCTATTGTTGAAGATTCATTGAGAATTTCTCTAAGATTGCAAAGCCTCTTTCCAATCTCCGCCAGAAGCATGTCAAGTATGTCTGGACGCCTGAGTGTGATGTTGCTTTCAACAACCTCAAAGAGAAGCTAGTCACAGCTCCTGTCTTAACTCCTCCTGATGAATCCAAGCCATATGAAGTTTTCTGTGATGCCTCCTTGCAAGGTCTCGGCGTTGTGTTAATGCAAGAGAAGAAAGTTGTGGCCTATACCTCTCGCCAGTTGAAGCCCAACGAAAGGACCTACCCCACTCACGATCTTGAGTTGGCGGCAGTTGTCCATGCGTTATTAACATGGAGACATCTCTTGTTGGGAAGGAAAGTGGACATTTTCACAGATCATAAGAGCCTCAAGTACATATTCACTCAACCCAACCTCAACCTCAGGCAGAATCAATGGGTCGAAATGATTCAAGAATACAATCTGAGTATTGAATATACTCCAGACAAGACCAATGTCATTGCAGATGCTTTGAGTAGGAAGGCTTACTGCAACAGCTTAGTCCTCAAGCCGTTCCAACCAGACCTTTGTGAAGCTTTCCGCAAACTCAATATCCAAGTTGTTCATCAAGGCTTTCTTGCCAACATTCTAGTCTCTCCTACTTTGGAGGATCAAATTCGCGAGGCACAACTCCTGGATACCATGGTGAAGAAGGTGAAACATGGGATTGCCAAGGGTCTATCCAAATACAAGTGCTATCGCATTGATGAGAAAGGCAATCTATTCTTCGAGGACCAAATTGTGGTTCCTAAAGGTGATCTAAGGAAAGCCATTATGAATGAGGCACGGAATTCTCTTCTATCCATTCATCCTAGAAGTACGAAGATGTACCATGACCTCAAGCAGTCGTATTGGTGGACTCAAATGAAGTGAGAGATTGCTCAATTTGTGAATGAATGTGATGTCTGCAGAAGGGTGAAAGCAGAACACCAACGACCAGCTGGTCTCCTCCAACCTCTTGCTATTCCAGAATGGAAGTTTTACCATATCGAGATGGACTTCATTACTGGATTTCCCAAGTCCAAACGTGGAAATGATGATATTTTCGTTGTCATTGACAAGCTTACAAAAGTGGCTCATTTCCTTCCAATCAAAGAATCTATCATCGCAGCTCAGTTGGCAGAGCTATACACCTCCAGGATTGTCTCCTTGTACGGTATTCCGCAATTGATCTCTTCAGATCGTGGAAGCGTTTTCACCTCCAAGTTCTAGGACTCCTTCTAGAAGGCCATGGGCACCAACATTCGCTTCAGCACAGCTTTCCATCCTCAAACAAGCGGCCAAGTCGAGCGAGTCAATCATCCTTGAAGATATGCTCAGGGCTTGTGTCATTTCCTTCGGTATGAAGTGGGAGGATTGTCTTCCTTATGTCGAGTTCTCCTACAACAACAGCTTCCAAGCGAGTTTGGGCAAGGCCCCGTTCGAAATTCTCTATGGCAGGAAGTGATGTACTCCTCTCAATTGGTCAGAGACTGGTGAACGCCAACTTCTTGGCAACAACTTGATCACAAAAGCTGAAGAAATGTGTAAAGTCATCCTTGAAAATCTCAAAGCCACGCAATCCCGCCAGAAGAGTTACTGTGATAGCAAGCACCATGACTTGGCTTTCAAGACCGGAGACCATGTGTACCTCCGCGTCTCTCCAATGAAAGGCACTCGTCGCTTCGGTATCAAAGGGAAGCTTGCCCCTAGATACGTGGGTCCTTTCAAGATCATTGGCAAAAAGAGGCGACCTCGCCTATCAACTTGAACTTCCATCCAACTTCGCAAATGTGCACGATGTGTTCCACGTGTCACAGCTTCGCAAGTGCTTCAAGACCCCCGAGCGCACTATCAACTTCGAATAGATCGATCTCCAAGAAGATATGTCTTCTCATGAGCATCCCGTTGCTATTCTTGAAGAAACCGGGCGCAAGACTCGCAACAAATCAATCAAATTCCTAAAAGTGAAGTCATCACACCATTCCGACCGAGAAGCAACTTGGGAGCGCGAGGATCACCTCCATTCCGAATATCCGGAGTTCTTTCAGTCCTAGATCTCGGGACGAGATCCTCTTGTAGTGGTGGAGTGTTGTAACACCCTAGATGTAACTTTCCTTATTTATAACTCCGACTCTTGCCATTTTCGGCTTTATGTTATGAGATTCCCTTCGTGGTTGGGTTTTTGTCTTCGTTTTGCATTTTGTTCATGTTATGCATTTCATATCATGTCATCATGTGCATCTCATTTGCATACGAGTTCGTCTCATGCATCCGGTCATTTTCCCCGTTGTCCGTTTCGCAATACGACACTCCCACATGCACCCGGCGCACCCCTCTTGTCTCTTTTCGTGAGCGGGAGTTAAACATTCTCGGAATGGGCCGAGATTTGTCAAGTGTCCTTGGAACACCACCAGTAGACCGCCTGTCAAATTTCATTCCATTTGGAGGCCGTTTAATGCCCCAACGGTTAACCGGGTAACCGCAAAAGCCTCTTTTGTGTTGCATCCCAACACCCCTCCAAATCAGCCCAATAACCCATCTAAACCCTCTCCATGTTCTCCGTTGTCGGATCACGATCGTGTGGGCGAAAACCGCACCTCATTTGGACATTCCTACCTCCCTCTACCTTTAAATATGTGCATCTCCCCCGAAATTCGGGTCCAAACCCTAGTCTCCTTCCACCTCGCGCCGCCGGACACGTCCGTTTAGGCCAGACACGTCTGCGCCGCCGCCACCGACCAACCGCATCCCACCACGTGTCGCCCGCATCTCCCCCGCCGCCGAAGCCCGCCGGGCCCGCGGGAGACCCTCCGGCCCGAGCCGCCCCGCGCCGCCCCCGCGCTCCGCCGCCTCGCCCGGCCCGCGCCGCTC
>NC_041388.1:464135896-464188262 GCF_002162155.2 Triticum dicoccoides | reverse complement strand
TCCACCGCGCGCTGCCGCCTCGCCTGCTCCGTCGTGCGTCACCGACCGCCGCTCGTCGCACGCGCTGCCGCCGCCGCCCCGCGCCCGCAGCTCGCCGGATCCGGCCTCGTCCCTCGTCCGGCCACCTCTCCCTCATCTCCGGCGCCCTCTCCCTCATCTCCGACCGCCGCACGAATCTCCTCCGGCGACCTTCCGGTGAACCTCGGGATGCATGCCCTGAAAACCTAGATCCAAATTCGGAGGGTAAAAATCACCTGTCTTTTTTCCCCTAATATTTTGTATGCGCTGTTAAACATGTCATATCTCCATGCTCGTTGATCCAAATCATGCATATGATATGTCGAAATGTTCATCTCGTTAAGATCTTCACGTTAGTAGCATTTCCATGGATGTTACTATCCATTAGCATGCCATTTTAATTGTTGCAAGAGTGCTATAAAATGTTAACTGCTGGTACTTATCAGATCATGGTGATTTGTCATTTTTGTTGCATTTGATGTGTGCATTCTATGAGCATGAGGTCTACATGTGTTTTGAACTACATCATGCCATCTTTACAGAGGTGCATGTCTTGTATCTTTGTGATCTATGTGGTGACTAGCACAAGCATGCAAAGTAGGCTCCATAATGTTATTGTTTTCAGGCACTTTGTGAATTTGCTGTTGTTATTTCTATGTCATGTAAACTTGATGCTACCATGAGATCCATGCTTATTTTGAGTTACTTCACTAAGGATGTTTTGAACATTTGGTTATGGTCTGTCCATTCATGCCCCTGTTTGAATTTATAGAGTGCTCTAGCATGTCATTTTCTTGCTCTACTTTTGCTATATATTATTCCTGGCAGATTGTTTACATGTTAATCAATATTGCCATGGTTGTTGCTAGTGATGCATGGACCCTATGATCTTGCTCTTGCCATTCTTAGCTTCATGAACATGTCATCTTGCCGTTGGTATGCTTATGTTGTCATGTAATACTTTGTGGTGAGTGGCATGAGCTTGCAAAGTTGCTATCATGAATCTATTTATGCCATGCTCTGTTTTTCTTTTAAGTCTGAAACTGTTAATAAAACTTGCTATGTTTACATGGGTGCCATCATATCTTCTGTGCCTTTTTGGCTCATGTTCAGTAAGGGAGTTTTGTTCTATGCTTTTAGTAGAATCATTCCATGCCTTTATTTGCCATGATATGTTCCTGTAGCATGTTGTTTGCTTGCTCTAAACATTTCTTCCTGATGTTGTTTTGACATGTTAGTATTTTTTTAGGGTTAATTGGATCTATGCCACTATAACTTTCACGAGTTGGAAAAATGCCATTACAATTCTGCACATTGGGAAAATGCCATTACAATTCTTTCATCCTTCTCTATATGCCATTATGTTAAATTTGAGACACAAATACCCTTGTCTTCCTTCTTTCACCCTCCTCTTATGTACTTCTACCACAATGACCTGCCATTAACTCCGGAGCATGGGGCCGTGTGAAAAACAACTTCCAGCACCGACCATGCATATTGTATGTGGCTGTGCAACTTCGTGGACGGCACCGAATGGGTTGTGCAACCACTGTAGTCCGTCTCCCAAGAGAATGCTGCCTTGGTCATCATGTATGCACAATTTTTACAGGTGAGATAGGGTGTCATGTCACGCCGACAAGATAGGCATATCAATGACCTGTAGAACCACTCAACGATGCAGTGGGACCAAACTTCCGCATGCATGTGTATTCAGCCGATGTAAAATCGATTAGCTAGCAAGCGTGGCTAGCTTTGCACATGAGGAATTAATCAACAAATCAATCCGCTATATAGCATGGATAGCTTTCTACGTGATTTGTACACGAGGAATTAATCATCTTTATTGTCTTCTATGTACGTGTGTGTTGAGTCCAGTTCATCCGTAGACCATGCCGCTGCAAGACTAGTAGGAAAGAAAGATGCTTGCCGGAGTTAATGGCACGGTTGTCAGTTTGGTAGAGGAAGAGAAGGTGAGGGGAGGGTGAAAGGAGGAAGACAAGGGTATTTGTGTCTCAAATTTAACCTAATGGTATATAGAGGAGAATGGAAGAGTTGTAATGGCATTTTTCCAATGTGTAAAATTGTAATGGCATTTTTCCAACTCATGAAAGTTGTAGTGGCATGTATCCAATAACCCTTTTTTACTAAGTCTGTGGAGCTGATATCTTTTGCATTTTTGCCATGCTTGTTTGAACCTGTTCTTGTGTGATCTAGCCATAGCTCAGTGTTCATGTTTTGTCAAGCATCTCTTGTACATCACTTCCATATGCTTTGTTGCTATGTTGGAGTGCAGTAGCTTAGTTTCTTGTTGCATTCTAAGTGCTATCATGTTGTTCATCGCAGATTTGCGTCATTCTTGTGTTGCTTGTCATTTGCAAACCATGCATCCGTTTCCGATGATCTTTATATTGATTTCAATCGAAATCACCTCATCTTTCCAGTGGCATACTTGGTTTGCCAAGTTGATGCCTTGATCATTCTTTCCCTTCCGGAGCACGCATATGCATTGCATATCATATCTTGCATATCATGCCATGTATTACATCATGTTGCTTGTGCATTACACCGTGCTTGATTGTTGTTCCTTTGCTCGTGTTCTTGCCTTGGGTAGAGCCGAGAGACGAGTACGTGAACGAGGAACCTGTTGAGTACGCTAACAAGGATCAAGCTTTCGACAACTCTGAGAACTTTGCAGGCAAGATGACCATACCCTCGAAATCACTTCTATCTTTGCTTGCTAGTTGTTCACTCTATCGCTATGTCGCGCTACCTACCACTTGTTATATCATGCCTCCCATGTTGCCATGTCAAGCCTCTAACCCACCTTCCTAGCAAACCATTGTTTGGCTATGTTACCGCTTTTGCTCAGCCCCTCTTATAGTGTTGCTAGTTGCAGGTGAAGTTGAAGTTTGTTCCATGTTAGAACATGGATATGTTGGGATATCATAATATCTCTTATTTTAATTAATGCATCTATATACTTGGTAAAAGGTGGAAGGCTCGGCCTTTTGCCTGGTGTTTTGTTCCACTCTTGCCGCCCTAGTTTCCGTCATACCGGTGTTATGTTCCTTCATTTTGCGTTCCTTACGCGGTTGGGGATTTATGGGACCCCCTTGACAGTTTGTCTTGAATAAAACTCCTCCAGCAAGGCCCAACCTTGGTTTTAACATTTGCCACCTAAGCCTTTTTCCCTTGGGTTCCGCGGACTCAAGGGTCATCTTTATTTTAAACCCCCGGGCCAGTGCTCCTCTGAGTGTTGGTCCAAAACAGAGCCACTTGCGGTGCCGCCCCTAGGCAACTTGGGGTATCTTAGGTTGTCGTACGTAGTGTTCATCTGGTGTGCCCTGAGAACGAGATACGTGCGACTCCTATCGGGATTTGTCGGCATATCGGGCGGCTCTGGTGGTCTTGTTTTACCATTGTCGAAATGTCTTCTAACTGGAATTCCGAGACTGATCGGGTCTTTCTGGGAGAAGGAATATCCTTCGTTAACCGTGAGAGCTTGTGATGGGCTAAGTTGGGACACCCTTGCAGGGTATAAACTTTCGAGAGTCGTGCCGCTGTTATGTGGCAGATGGGAATTTGTTAATATCCGGTAGTAGAGAACTTGACACTTGACTTAATTAAAATGAATCAACCGTGTGCATAGCCGTGATGGTCTCTTTTCGGCGGACTCCGGGAAGTGAACACGGTTCTTGTGTTATGGTTGTGCGTTAGTAGTTTCAGGATCACTTCTTGATCACTTCTAGCTTCTCGACCGTTGTGTTGCTTCTCTTCTCGCTCTTACTTGCGTGTGTTAGCCACCCTATATACTTAGTGCTTGCTGCAGCTCCACCTCACTACCTTCTCCTACCCATAAGCTTAAATAGTCTTGATCTCGCGGGTGTGAGATTGTTGAGTCCTCATGACTCACGGATACTTCCAAACAGTTGCAGGTGTCGAGGATACCAGTGTAGGTGATGCTACCGAACTCAAGTGGGAGTTCGACGAGGATCTGGGTAGTTACTACGTTTCGTTTCCTGATGGTCAGTAGTGGAGCCCAGTTGGGACAATAGGGATCTAGCATTTGGGGTTTATCTTCCTTTTCTGTTGGATTTGGTCGTAGTCGGTTTTTGAGTGTACTTGGATGATGTATGAATTATTTATGTATTGTGTGAAGTGGCGATTGTAAGCCAACTCTTTATCCCTTTCTTATTCAGTACATGGGATTGTGTGAAGATTACCCCTCTTGCGACAAAACTACCATGCGGCTATGCCTCTAAGTCGTGCCCCGACACGTTGGAGATATAGTCGCATTGTGGGTGTTACAGGGATGTACATAAGAACGAAAACGTTTGTCTGGGACTGATTGTGTGGGATGTCCTTACGACCAGAACCGATTGGGCATGTATAATTGTATTTGATCGCTCGCTCGTCGCACAGAATCTCATTTTGCCAAGCGTGTGTGACCAGAGGGCATATCCCGACAGTTTCTGGGTCGTGTGGGAAGGACCCCCTATCACCCACACTCACTAGGCGATGGTTTATAATGCCATCGCGGAAAGGGGTTAAAAACCATTTGTATAGCAGCTCATTGTACCAGTGTTACGATGAGTTTTGGGAATCTCAAAAACCCAAAAATCCAATTGAAGAATGTGCCACCCCTCCTGTCCAATCTCCTGAATCACCATTCAACCTGGCTACAATGGAGGTTGGTGATGAAGCAAAGTGCTCGCCTCTCAAGAGATTTCAGAAAATGCACAGTTCTCTAACAACTTCTAAGGAGCGTCCCTGAAGAATCTCAGCCATGCTCCTCTGCTACATATGCTCAAGAAAAATCTTCTGCACGTGCCAGAAATGCCACATTTTTTATGATATGCTCTTGGGAAGCTTCCGAACGGAGTTGCCTTCCATACACACAGGATATTCTTCATTGGCAAAAATCCATAAGACTTGATGCACATGCATAGTGCTCTCCTCTAGGATACGATGCACAAACTGTACCATGTTGTTGTCTTCGATCATAATCGCATCTTTCCATATTAGCACATCCAACATCTGGAGATGGAACAATTGCCTTACTCTGATCGAGTACTTTAATATCCTTAGTCAGTTGGACTTTATTATTTGTCAGTGGTGCGCATGATTGGAATGAAGAATTTCTCCAGTTCTACATCACTCTGCACATTTATGTAAGTCACACACGAAGACTTGGGTTCTGAACTTGATGATAGGCTACACACTTCAGAGCTCCGGCAACTGAACTACTTCGGCATACAAGCTTGCACTACCCAATTCCTTGTTCTATTAGCTTGTATAGAGCTCAAGAGACAAATGCTTCACAGATGTTGACACTAATGGAGCCGATGGCTCTCGGAGAAGATGCTCCCGAATACTTCATAGTGAAGGATTAGTTGTTTGTGTTGACGACCATCTATCACATCACGACGAAGACTTCGTGCTCGATCAAAGGATCTAATTCTCTCATTGAAGTCATCAATCTGATGAGGAATGTCATGTACAACATCATCTATTCAATACCCTTTGATCTGCAAGATTTATTCCTGTGGGCAATGGATGTTTCTGCCCAAGTACCAAATGCTTTGAAGCCATATGCACAGTGGATAATGCGCTTCATTCTAGGTCACTCAACTTGTGCATATCAGGTTTCAAGCGCAAATCATCAAGAATTTCTACCTCTAGTTGAACTTCCTAGAGGCGCCATTCCCTCAGGCAAAGGCAAAATTCCTCTGCACAATGATGACGGTCCATCAAAGCCTTTAACTCGAGTCAACCAAATTCGTAAACCAAGTGGGTGTTGAAGACTCTGCTACTCACACTACATCGAAACAACATATGTCGTAGCATGGTCCATCGAGGACAATGACTAATCGTGAACAACTCATAAGTGTTCATCATAAGTTTGACAAGGAGAGGAACTAGACTGATGACAAGTGACTGAAATTGCTCACGAAATTAATGGTGTATGCAACATTGCTACCAAAATCACTATGTTTCTTAGGAAGCATACCGCCGCTCGTGGCGAGCCTTACAACCTTCAATTCAAGTTACAAAACCTTGAATTTGAAACATAAGTTAGGTGTAACACCCACAATGCAGCTATATCTCCCACGTGTCGAGGCATAACCGCATGGTGGTTTAGTCGCAAGTGGGGTAATCTTCACACAATCCCATGTACTGGATAAGAAAGGGATAAAGGGTTGGCTTACAATCGCCACTTCACACAAATACAAGTTAAACATACATCATCCAGGGTGCAATCAAGGTCCGACTATGGAACCAAAATAAAAGAAGACAACCCCAATTGCTAGATCCCCGATCGTCCCAACTGGGCTCCACTACTGATCATCCGGAAAAGACACATAACAATGACCAAGATCTTCATCGAGCTCCCACTTGAGCTCGGTTGCATCACCTGTACTGGTATCATCGGCACCTGCAACTGTTTGGAAGTATCTGTGAGTCACGAGGACTCAGCAATCTCACACCCGCGAGGTCAAGACTATTTAAGCTTATGGGTAAGGTAAGGTAAGGTAAGGTAATGAGGTGGACTTGTAGCAAGCACTAAGCATATATGGCGACTAACATACGCAAAAGAGAGCAAGAAGAGAAGCAACGCAACGGTTGAGAAGCTAGAAGTGATCCTGAAACTACTTACGTTCAAGCATAACACAAGACCATGTTCACTTCCTGGACTCCGCCCAAAAGAGACCATCACGGCTACACACGCGGTTGATGTATTTTAATTAAGTCAAGTTCTCTACAACCAGACATTAACAAATTCCCATCTACCACATAACCACGGGCACGGCTTTCCAAAGTTTATACCCTGCAGGGGTGTCCCAACTTAGCCCATCACAAGCTCTCACAGTCAACGAAGGATATTCCTTCTCCCGGAAAAACCAGCTCAGTCTCGGAATCCCAATTACAAGACATCTCGACAATGGTAAAACAAGACCAGCAAAGCCGCCCGAATGTGCCGACAAATCCCGATAGGAGCGGCACATATCTCGTTCTCAGGGCACACCAGATGAGCAGTCCATACAACTAAAACCAGCCCTCAAGTTTCTGATGACCCACAAGTATAGGGGATCTATCGTAGTCCTCTTCTTCCTCCGTGGTCCAACCATCGTGCTCCACATCTCCATAGGCCTTAGGATTAGCTAAGTAATCATCCACATAGCTTTCTCCTTCTAAATCCTGGGAAGACATGTTGATCTAATCTGCAGCGGGACAGCTCGAAACAAAAACAGAGGATAATTGCGTGATACGGGAGTCAAAACCTTCAGGAGAATATATAGTGAATTTTTACCGACCAAAATATGTATCGTGCAAGAAAACAGAGTCCGGAAAGCACATGAGGTGCTCACGAGGTAGGGGGCGCGCCCAGGGGGGTAGGGCGCGCCCTCCACCCTCGTGGGGCCCTTGTGTCCTTCCCGGACTGCTACTTAATTTTCTATTTTTCTAAATATTCCAAAACGGAGAAATATTGCCTTAAAAATTGTTTTGGAGTCGGTTACTTACCGTACCACATACCTATTCCTTTTTCGGAGTTTGAAATGTTCTGGAAAGTGTCCCTTATGTATTCCTCCGGGGTTACGGTTTCAATAATATTGGTTTCAATATTTATGGGATTACCTGAGATATAATGTTTAATTCTCTGACCGTTTACCACCTTCGGATTTGTGCCTTCGAAGTTGTTGATTTTTATGGCACCGGAACGATAGACCTCCTCGATAACATAGGGGCCTTCCCATTTAGAGAGAAGTTTTCCTGCAAAAAGTCTTAAACGAGAGTTGTATAGCAATACATAATCACCTACATTAAAATCACACTTTTGTATCCTTTTGTCATGCCATCTTTTAACCTTTTCTTTAAACAACTTGGCATTTTCATAAGATTGCGTTCTCCATTCAAAAGTGAGCTAATATCAAATAACCTCTTTTCACCGGCAAGTTTGAAATCATAGTAGAGATCTTTAATAGCCCAATATGCCTTATGTTCTAGTTCGAGAGGTAAGTGACATGCTTTTCCATATACCATTTTATACGGAGACATACCCATAGGATTTTTATATGCAGTTCTATAGGCCCATAATGCATCATCAAGTTTCTTGGACCAATTCTTTCTAGACCTATTGACAGTCTTTTGCAAAATTAATTTGAGTTCTCTATTACTCAATTCTACTTGACCACTAGACTGTGGGTGATACGGAGATGCAATTCTATGATTGACGTCATATTTAGCAAGCATTTTATGGAAAGCACCATGAGTAAAATGTGAACCACCATCAGTCATTAAATATCTAGGGACTCCAAACCTCGGAAAAATAACTTCTTTAAGCATTTTAATAGAAGTGTTATGATCAACACTACTAGTTGGAATAGCTTCTACCCACTTAGTAACGTAATCAACAGCAACTAAAATATGTGTATATCCATTAGAGGCAGGAAAAGGTCCCATATAACCAAAGCCCCAAACATCAAACGGTTCAATAACAAGTGAATAATTCATAGGCATTTCTTGACGTCTACTAATATTACCAATTCTTTGACATTCATCACAAGATAGGACAAACTTACGGGCATCCTTGAGGAGAGTAGGCCAATAAAAACCGGATTGCAATACTTTATGTGCAGTTCTATCTCCCGCGTGGTGTCCTCCATAAGTTTTGGAGTGGCACTTGCATAGGATCTGTTCCTGTTCATGCTCAGGTACACAACGTCTAATAACACCATCCACTCCTTCTTTATAAAGATGTGTGTCATCCCAAAAGTAATGTCTCAAATCATAGAAGAACTTTTTCCTTTGTTGGTATGTGAAGCTAGGTGGTATGAATTTAGCAACAATACAATTAGCATAATCAGCATACCAAGGGGTACTACGAGAAGTACTTATGACATTTAATTGTTCATCAGGAAAGCTATCGTCAATAGGTAGTGGGTCATCAAGAACATTCTCTAACCTAGATAAGTTGTCTGCAACGGGGTTCTCAGCTCCTTTTCAATCAACAATATGCAAATCAAATTCTTGTAGCAAGAGAACCCATCTAATAAGTCTAGGTTTAGCATCTTTCTTCTCCATAAGATATTTAATAGCAGCATGATCAGTGTGGATAGTTACTTTAGAATCAACAATATAAGGTCTAAACTTATCACAAGCAAATACAACTGCTAAAAGTTCTTTTTCAGTAGTAGCATAATTTGTTTGAGCATTGTCTAGAGTCTTACTAGCATAATGGATAACATTTAATTTCTTATCAACTCTTTTGCCCTAGAACAGCACCTACAGCATAATCGCTAGCATCACACATAATTTCAAAGGGTAAATTCCAATCAGGTGGCTGAACAATAGGTGCAGAGACTAATGCTTTCTTAAGTATTTCAAATGCTTCTACACAATCATCATCAAAGACAAATGGTATATCTTTTTGTAATAAATTAGCCAGAGGCCAAGAAATTTTTGAGAAGTCCTTGATGAACCTCCTATAAAATCCGGCGTGACCAAGGAAACTTCTTATACCTTTGATGTCCTTGGGACCTGGCATCTTTTCAATAGCATCAACCTTGGCTTTATCAACTTCAATACCTCTTTCAGAAACTTTATGCCCCAAGACAATACCTTCATTAACCATAAAGTGGCACTTTTCCCAATTCAATACAAGATTAATTTCTTCACATCTCTGCAGAACTCGATCAAGATTGCTCAAGCAATAATCAAAAGAAGATCCATAGACGGAAAAGTCATCCATGAAAACCTCACAAATCTTTTCACAAAAGTCACAGAATATAGCCATCATGCATCTTTGAAAGGTAGCAGGTGCATTACGTAAACCAAAAGGCATACGTCTATAAGCAAAAGTACCAAAAGGGCATATAAAAGTAGTCTTTGATTGATCTTTAGCCGACACAGGTATTTGAGAGAAACCAGAATAACCATCTAGAAAGCAGTAATGTGTATGCTTGCATAATCTTTCTAGCATTTGATCGATAAAAGGTAAGGGGTAATGATCTTTCTTAGTGGCCTTATTTAATTTGTGGAAATCAATTACCATCCTATAACATGTAATAATTCTTTGTGGAATCAATTCATCTTTATCATTAGGAACAACAGTAATGCCTCCCTTCTTAGGGACACAATGAACATGACTTACCCACTGACTACCAGCAACGGGATAAATTATACCTACCTCCAGAAGCTTTAGTATTTCTTTTCTTACCACTTCTTTCATTTTAGGATTCAGACATCGTTGAGGATCACGAACTGGTTTGGCATCTGCTTCCAAATTTATTTTATGTTGACATAGAGTGGGACTAATGCCCTTAAGATCATCAAGAGTATATCCAATAGCAGCACGGTGCTTCTTCAGAGTTTTCAGTAATCTTTCTTCTTCATGCTCTGAAAGGTTAGCACTAATAATAACAAGATATATCTTATTTTCATCAAGATAAGCATATTTAAGATTATCAGGCAACGGTTTAAGCTCAAACACGGGACCACCCTTAGGTGGAGGGGGATCCCCTAGGATTTCAACAGGCAAATTGTGTTTCAGAATAGGTTCCTGTTTAAAGAATGCTTCATCTATTTCCCTTCTTTCATTCATAAACATATCATTCTCATGGTCTAGCAAATAGTGTTCTAAAGGATCACTAGGAGGTACGACAATAGAAGCAAGACCAATAATTTCATCCTTACTAGGCAATTCTTCTTCACGGTGTTATTTACTAAATTTAGAGAAATTAAACTCATGAGTCATATCATCTAAGCTGACAGTAACAACATCCCTTGTGCAATCTATGGTAGCATTAACAGTATTTAAGAAGGGTCTACCAAATATAATGGGACAAAAGCTATCTTGTGGGGAACCAAGAACAAGAAAATCAGCAGGATATTTAGTTTTCCCACACAAGACTTCAACATCTCTAACAATTCCCATTGGTGAAATAGTATCTCTATTAGCAAGTTTAATAGTAACATCAATTTCTTCTAACTCAATAGGTGCAATGTCATGCATAATTTCTTTGTATAAGTCAATAGGTATTGCAATAGCACTAGCACCCATATCACATAAGCCATGATAACAATGATCTCCTATTTTAACAGAAATAACAGGCATGCCTACCACAGGTCTATTTTTATCTTTAGCACAAGGTTTAGCAATTCTAGCAGTTTCACCGCAGAACTGAATAACATGCCCATCAATATTATCAGACAAGAGATCTTTAACAATAGCGATATTAGGTTCAACTTTAACTTGCTCAGGAGGTGTATATGTTTTAATATTGCTTTTACGAACCACAGTTGAAGCTTTAGCATGATCCTTTATCCTAACAGGGAAAGGTGGTTTCTCAACATAACAAGTAGGAACAATAGGATCATTATAAGTGACAGTATTTTCTTCAACTTTAATAGGTGCAGCTACTTTTACTTCTATGGGAGGATGATATTTAAACCACTTCTCCTTAGGGAGATCAACATAAGTAGCAAAAGATTCACAGAAAGAAGCTACTATCTCAGAATCAAGTCCATATTTAGTGCTAAACTTACGGAGAGTATTAGCATCCATAAAAGATTTAACACAATCAAACTTAGGTGTCATACCTGACTCCTTACCTTTGTCGAGATCCCAATCTTCAGAGTTGCGTTTAATTCTATCCAATAAATCCCATCTAAATCCAATAGTCTTCATCATAAAAGATCCAGCCCAAGAAGTATCGAGCATGGTGCGATTATTTTCAGAAAGTCGAGCATAAATTTTTTGAAGAATTGTTTCTCTTGGGAGCTCATGATTGGGGCATGAATATAACATTGATTTTAGCCTCCCCCAAGCTTGAGCGATGCTTTCCCCTTCGCGAGGCCAAAAATTATATATATAATTGCGGTCATGATGAACAAGATGCATAGGGTAATACTTTTGATGAAATTCCAATTTCAATCTTCTATAGTTCCATGATCTCGTATCATCACATAGCCTATACCATGTCAATGCATCTCCCTTCAAAGATAAAGGGAAGACCTTCTTCTTAGCAACATCATCGGGTATACCTGCAAGATTAAATAATCCACAAACTTCATCCACATATATTAGGTGTTCATCAGGATGCTTTGTTCCATCTCCTATAAAAGGGTTAGCTAGCAGTTTTTCTATCATACCTGATAGAGGCTAAGGTGTCCCGATGTTTCGATGAGATGGTGGCTATCATTTTCTGTGGGAGTCGACCTTGACGATCCGACTACGAACGTGCGAGACGTCGCGCCTTAGCAATCGCTAAACCAACTTCCGAGGGTTATTGACCACGCCGGAGCACGATCAACCTGACCACGAGGGTCTGTTTCCTGCGAGCAAACGAAGAACAAGCAAGAAACTGAGATTGCAATCGGGATATTGCGAATATAAGATGAAAGCTTTATTGATCAAGGTGGGGTTCTGTGACGTCTTGGTCTGGTCGTTGGACACAAACGAAGTACGCGAAGTTGCAGCTATGGCGAACTTTTAATCTAAACAAAACCCAAAGTCTAAACGACGCCCTAAGGGTTGTATATATGGAGGAAGAGGGGGGAATTTCGTGGCCCTTGAGGGTGGGGTCCGAAACCAACCCTAACTCTTGTTTCCCCACACGTACGGACTCTAAAAATAGCCTATACTTAAGTATTTCGAAATTACATGGGCCTGGCCCATTAATAAGGTGACGCAGCACCTAGAATAGCCTATGGACGAATATTATGAAGTGGCATCTTGTATATTTCGTCCAAGGCTTCATGCACTCCTTATGGCGGCTTTAAAGTCCTGAAATCATCACTTGTAACTTCGTTCTTGATCCCCTTGCGCATGCCATCAACTCCATGTGTGTTCTTGCTCCAATGTTCATCCTTCTCCAAGCTAGGCCCTTCATTTGTAAGAAAAACAAATGTATCCAATTTAGGTAGCATCATAATCTCATGAACATTAGAATCATTACCAAGAAACGAAAGTACCTGGTAATTTAATTAGCGTGCGCGAGCTCTAGTAATTGGTCCAGTATATCTAACAGTAGGGGCTGTGGGTGTAACAATGGTATTGATGTCCCCATCATCCTCCCCTTCTTGAAATGAAGTCGTCCTCGACGGAAGCGCATCTTCCTCACCCAAATAAGGCTTCAAATCTGCAATGTTAAAAGTGGGACTAACCCCAAAATCTACAGGTAGCTCAAGTTTATATGCATTATCATTTATTTTCTCTAACACCTTAAAAGGACCATCAGCACGTGGCATTAGCTTTGATTTGTGCAGATTAGGAAATCTATCTTTACGCAAATGTAACCAAACAAGATCTCCAGGCGCAAACACAACATGTTTTCTACCCTTATCTCCAGCAAGTTTATATTTAGCATTCATACGCTCAATGTTTTCCTTAGTTAACTCATGCAATTTTAAAATCAATTCAGAATGTTCTTTAGCATCAAAATTAACCTTCTCTGAAGATGGAAGAGGCAACAAATCAATAGGTGCACGAGGTAGGAAACCATACACAATTTCAAAAGGGCACATCTTAGTAGTAGAATGCAATGAACGATTATAAGCAAATTCAATATGAGGCAAGCATTCTTCCCACATTTTCTTGTTATTCTTCAAAACAGCCCTAAGCATAGTAGACAATGTTCTATTGACTACTTCAGTTTGTCCATCAGTTTGGGGGTGACAAGTAGTACTAAAAAGCAGCTTAGTCCCCAACTTAGCCCATAAACATCTCCAAAAGTGGCTAAGAAATTTAGTATCACGATCTGAAACAATAGTATTTGGCACACCATGTAAGCGAATAATTTCACGAAAGAACAAATCAGCAACATTAACAGCATCATCGCTTTTATGACATGGTATAAAGTGTGCCATTTTCGAGAACCTATCCACGACAACAAATATGCTATCCCTCTCCTTCTTTGTTCGAGGTAAACCTAAAACAAAGTCCATAGATATATCCTCCCAAGGAACACTAGGTACAGGCAAAGGCATATATAAACCATGAGGATTGAGTCGTGACTTAGCTCTTTGACATGTAGTGCAGCGAGCAACAAAACGCTCAACATCCCGTCTCATCTTTGGCCAAAAGAAATGTGTAGCAAGTATATCCTCCGTCTTCATGACGCCAAAGTGTCCCATTAATCCTCCTCCATGCGCCTCCTGCAACAACAAAAGACGAACGGAGCTAGCTGGAATGCATAGCTTGTTAGCACGAAACACAAATCCATCGTTAAGAACGAACTTGTTCCAAGTTCTCCCTTCCTTACAATTCTGCAATACATCTTTAAATTCAGCATCATGAACATATTGATCTTCGATGGTCTCCAAACCAAATATTTTAAAGCCAAGTTGTGAAAGCATAGTATAACGACGAGACAAGGCATCAGCAATAACATTTTCTTTACCCTTCTTGTGTTTAATGACATAAGGGAAAGTCTCAATGAATTCAACCCATTTAGCATGTCTACGGTTCAGTTTTGCTTGACTTTTAATGTGTTTCAAAGATTCATGATCAGAATGTATAACAAATTCCTTGGGCCATAAATAATGTTGCCATGTTTCTAAGGTCCGAACAAGAGCATATAATTCTTTATCATAAGTAGAATAGTTCAGACTAGGCCCACTCAATTTTTCAGAAAAGCATGCAACAGGTTTTCCATCTTGTAATAACACACCTCCTAATCCAATTCCACTAGCATCACATTCAAGCTCAAAAGTCTTATTGAAATTAGGAAGTTGGAGTAAAGGAGCATGTGTCAACTTATCTTTCAATACCGTGAAGGCTTCTTCCTGTGCGGTACCCCAAACAAAAGTCACATCCTTCTTTGTAAGCTCGTTGAGAGGTGCAGCAATGGTGCTGAAATCTCTCACAAAACGCCTATAGAAACCAGCGAGGCCAAGGAAACTCCTCACTTGTGTGACCGTTTTGGGCTGCGGCCAACTCTCAATAGCTTCAATCTTGGCTTTATCAACTTCAATTCCCTGTGGAGTAACAACATAGCCAAGAAAAGATACTCGGTCGGTGCAAAAGGTGCACTTTCCAAGGTTTCCAAACAAACGTGCATCACGTAGAGCAATAAAAACAGTATGTAAATGTTCCAAATGTCCCTCCAAAGATTTGTTATAAATCAATATGTCATCAAAGTAAACTACAACAAATCGTCCAATGAAAGCACGTAAAACTTTGTTCATTAACCTCATGAAAGTACTAGGTGCATTAGTTAACCCAAAAGGCATGACTAACCACTCATATAATCCAAACTTAGTTTTAAATGCTGTTTTCCATTCATCACCCAATTTCATACGAATTTGATGGTATCCACTACGCAAATCAACTTTGGAGAATATTGTAGAGCCACTCAATTCATCAAGCATATCATCTAGCCTAGGAATAGGATGATGATAACGAATAGTAATATTATTAATGCCTCTACAATCAACGCAGATACGCGACGTACCATCCTTTTTCAGCACTAAAATGATAGGAACAGCACAAGGACTAAGGGATTCGCGTATATAACCTTTGTCGAGCAGTTCTTGTACTTGACGCATAATCTCCTTCGTCTCCTCTGAATTGGTACGGTATGGTGCACGGTTGGGTAGCGATGCACTTTTCAATTTAATTTCAGAAACAACAGTAGATGGTTTATTATTAGGCTTCATTTGGTGCTCAAATTCTTTTGCCACAATCTGATTTTCACTCTTATTTGTCTCCTGTTTTGCTTTATTAGCTCTATTAATATCATCTTTCAAAATGGAATCAGGAGTCATAGGAAGCAAAGTAATATTTTTCTCATTATGAACAAGAGTATACTGATTGTTTCTACCACGGTGTACAGAATTTTTATCAAATTGCCATGGTCTACCAAGTAATAAGGAACATGCTTGCATAGGTACCACATCACAATCAACATAATCAGCATATGTAGAGATACTAAAATGCACACGAACAGTACGTGTTACCTTAACCTTGCCGCTGTTGTTGAACCATTGGATGTAGTAAGGATGTGGATGTGGTCTTGTGGTGAGAGATAGCTTCTCCACCATCTCCATGCTAGCCAAGTTATTGCAGCTCCCTCCATCTATGATCACGCGAACAGAACGTTCCTTCACAACTCCCTTTGTATGGAACAAATTATGCCTCTGATTTTGCTCAGCTTGTGTAACCTGCACACTCAAAACACGTTGAGCAACTAAACATTCATACCTGTCAGCATCTTCAGGAGCCATGTATTGCGTCTCATGATCAGAATCATCTCCACCGTGTTCTTCACGTGTAATAAGAGCCAAAGTCTCCTCATCATAGTCACTAGCGGACTCATACCCACCATCCTCAGTAACAATCATCACACGCTTAGATGGGCATTCTCTCGCATAATGACCTCCACCCTTGCAACGTCGACAAATAATATCATGTGTTTGCCCTGTTGATGCCATGGATGAAGAAGAGCTCATTGCAGGCCCAGAAGGTGTGCTCTTGGCAGATAGTGGTGATTGTGCCTGCTTTATTGTATCACGGTTGGAGGTGGCAGCCGACGGAGGCACCGATGTAGCAGAACGTGTGGAAGTAGATGATGCACGTGGTGTCCATGATGAAGGTCGACCTGCAGAAAAGTTAGTCCGCGCCAATGCCTGTCGATCCTGCACTTCACGTTCAGCTTTACAAGCAAGATGGAATAAACGAGTGATATTAGTATACTCCTTATACTCTAGAATCGTCTGAATCTCTCTATTTAATCCACCCATAAAACGTGCAAGCATAGCTTCATTCTCCTCAACAATACCACATCTAATCATGCCAGTTTGTAATTCCTGATAATATTCTTCTACAGAATTTTTTCCCTGTCTTAAGCGCTGCAATTTTTGAAGTAATTCACGTTGATAATATGGTGGAACCCAACGAGTACGCATAGCAGTTTTCAAAGCAGCCCAAGTAGCCGGAATAGGATATAATCTACAATGCTCAGACCACCAAACACATGCAAAACTAGTGAATGCACAAACAGCAGCAGGAACACGTCTCTCCTCGGGATATTGTAAACATGTAAATCGTTCTTCAGTTTCTAACTCCCAAGTAAGATATATATCAGGAACATATCTACCCTCAAATGGTGGAATATTCAATTTTAGTTTAGGGAGATGGTCATGATCTCGTACCTGAGGGTGAGCCCTACCATTGCCATTATTTGCATGTGGACGACCTGGTGGTTGCTGTGCTGGTGGTGGCACGTAGTTCTGATTTTGATCAACCTCATCCTCATAATCTCCCACATAATCATCCTCCTCCACATCAACAGTAGGAGCCACAGAAGTATCAACAGCAGCACCAGCAGTTTGGCCCGACTGAAGAGGGACACGGCTCGCTCGGCGGAGGGCTGTTTCCCGACGTGGAGGTAGTCGATGTTGTTGCTGTTGTTGCAGAGGTGCGGCAGGAGCAGCCGGTGGTGGTGGTGGAAAACGCGAAAGCAATTCAGCAAACTTGTTGTCGAGCTTTGTTTCAAACGTCTTCTCCATGCCATCTATCTTCTCCATGGCCTCTTCAAATATGTTTATCACATCTTGCACCTGTCCACTCATCATTTGCTGAAACGTATCATGAAGCTCCTTGTTTGTCAAGTTCTCCCAGTCAGTCTCGTCGGCTTGTGATCCTGGCATGGTTAGCAGCAATAGAAACACACAAGAATATGATCCTACAGACTACTAACAAGTGGTGGTGGTGGCGGGTGTCACAAATCCGTCAAGCAAATCTCAAATTCTTACCAGTTCTTACCCAGTAGCAGGCGGTGATCGGCAACCGTTGTAGTCAAAACTCTCAAAAGCTTGGATAGAGCGAGTGCCAGGGAGAGTCAAACGCATGACGTAGATGTATGTGGAGCTGGGAAGGCTTATAGTATGGTAGCAAAAAGGGTCAGCAATAATCAATTCAGAGATGCAAAGTTGAATAAACGCTCAACGACGGTACTGTGCTGGTCCTAGGCTAGACCGTGCTAGAGACGTGAGCCTAGAACACTAACAAAATCACGGTGCTGCACGTAAATAAGGGAAAAGCACACTCTGGAACTCTTTTTTTTGCGCTCCTTTTTTTTGCGCTCCTCTTTTTTTTTGCGAAAAATCACTATAATGGCGAGTGTCTCAAAACTCTTCCCTCGTCAAACTGATAGGATGGGCACGAATTTTTTTTTCACTTTTTTTCGGAAATCAGGGCAGTGACGACGAAAAAGTGCGACAAAAAATCACTATGATGGCACGTGGCTCAAAAGCCTCAGAAAAGCCTAAAAATAGGATAGGGAAAAAAATTTGCCCGTGAAAATTTTGGCCTAAAAACTGCCCGGGGGTCTCCAGACTTTTTTTTTCCGAGACCTACGCAGGCAAGGAAACACGAATCAGAATTTAGATTGATCTCAGGAACAAACCTATTATGAGAATAACTCGGATTGGTGGTGGATATATGGTTGTGGTATATGGCAGCGGTGGTGGTATATGGTAGCGGTGGTGGTATATGGATACAGATTGGTGGTGGTATATGGATACAGATTGGTGGTGGTATATGCATATGGATTCAGAGCGGTGGCGGATAAGCAAAAGTGGTAGATGGGCGATGATGATGGTGCGGCGGCGGCGTGACAACTTATGACTAGAACTCGAAACTCTAAAAGACTAGACTCTAAGACCAGCAACTTGACACGACGATGCAACCGCAAATTCAACAAAGCAAAAATCCTAAAAAGATTATGCAAAGGCTCAGATTGGTTCGGATATGATGAACTAACCCTAATTTTTTTCTGGCTTTTTCGTGGACTGTAGGTATGAAGAACAGACTCGATCTAATCTACGAAAAACTGTAAAATCTCACCGAGCAACCTGGAAATCTGATACCACTTGATAGAGGCTAAGGTGTCCCGATGTTTCGATGAGATGTTGGCTATCGTTTTCTATGGGAGTCGACCTTGACGATCCGACTACGAACGTGCGAGACGTCGCGCCTTAGCAATCGCTAAACCAACTTCCGAGGGTTATTGACCACGCCGGAGCACGATCAACCTGACCACGAGGGTCTGTTTCCTGCGAGCAAACGAAGAACAAGCAAGAAACTGAGATTGCAATCGGGATATTGCGAATATAAGATGAAAGCTTTATTGATCAAGGTGGGGTTCTGTGACGTCTTGGTCTGGTCGTTGGACACAAACGAAGTACGCGAAGTTGCAGCTATGGCGAACTTTTAATCTAAACAAAACCCAAAGTCTAAACGACGCCCTAAGGGTTGTATATATGTAGGAAGAGGGGGGAATTTCGTGGCCCTTGAGGGTGGGGTCCGAAACCAACCCTAACTCTTGTTTCCCCACACGTACGGACTCTAAAAATAGCCTATACTTAAGTATTTCGAAATTACATGGGCCTGGCCCATTAATAAGGTGACGCAGCACCTAGAATAGCCTATGGACGAATATTATGAAGTGGCATCTTGTATATTTCGTCCAAGGATTCATGCACTCCTTATGGCGGCTTCAAAGTCCTGAAATCATCACTTGTAACTCCGTTCTTGATCCCCTTGCGCATGCCATCAACTCCATGCGTGTTCTTGCTCCAATGTTCATCCTTCTCCAAGCTAGGCCCTTCATTTGTAAGCAAAACAAATGTATCCAATTTAGGCAGCATCATAATCTCATGAACATTAGAATCATTACCAAGAAACGAAAGTACCTGGTAATTTAATTGGCGTGCGCGAGCTCTAGTAATTGGTCCAGTATATGTAACAGTAGGGGCTGTGGGTGTAACAATGGTATTGATGTCCTCATTAGACTAGAGGTGGAGACATGGGCAACAAGTGGCGGGGTGGAGTGGGTAGGAGTGGATTTTTAGGAAGGGGGTAGGGTTTCCAAATCAGGAGGCCTAGGTTGTCTTTTAAAAGCATGGAGGGCTAGGTTTTTCATGTCTGAGGGGGCTTCGTAGCCATTCGATCGCTATCCAACGGTCGGGAAAAAAGTGGGTTAGGGGAGTGAAATGAAGAAACCACATATATTTGGAGGATGATAGGTGTTGATCCGGACCCATCGGTAATGACTGTCCGGGTCGGGTTCGGGTAAGTTTCGGACACGCGTGAGGGGTCGATGCACTGTGCAAAGAGGGGTTTCGGGGCCTGGCGGATGGTAGTGGGATGTGTAGATGGTCTAGGGAGGAAAGAGAGGGAAAGCCCGGCAATAGATTTCGGAGACCGAAAACGTCCGACGATAGACCGACTACATTGCGGCTATATGTTTAACGATTGGGCTATCAAACAAACTCCGAATTCGACGAAACTAGACAGGCAGTCTATCTACACTATAATAAGACCACACGCCAACTTTCATCCCATTCCGAGAACATTTTCCGGCCACTTATAAAATACTATTTCGGAGGTGCTGCGGGCGCGTGCAAGTGTGGCTGGGCTCAGAACGGACAACGGAGAGAACTGGGGAACCCGGAGGGATGCAAGTTTTGAAAACATGATGATGCAATGCACATGATGACATGACTAAGATGCAACATGCAAGCGAATGACAAGGCAACAACAACGAATAACTGGAAGACACCTGGCGCAACGGTCTCGGGGCGTCACACATTGTGTCCCCTGTCTCCTGTTACCATATATCCTAGACGCACAGTTCGGGACACCCTACCCGAGATCCGCCGGTTTTGACACCGACATTGGTGCTTTCATTGAGAGTTCCACTATGCGGCCGAAAGATAAGATTGATGGGTCGCCTTGTTCTCAAGGATAACGTCACCTCCGAAGGAACACTGGCCCCAGGCCAAACCCTCCGGCTGGGTGGCTTCATTATAAACGCCCGTTCGGCCACTAAGCCGATGATGGCTTCTCGGGTCATCAAAAATCTCCTTCATGTTGACTCTAATTACTCCAAGAAGATGGATCCGGCAGAGCTGTCATCTTTAAACGAGCTCCTAGATCGCATTGCCGCCTTGGGGGTCGCCACGGACTATGATCGGATTGGCCTTAAACCCGACCAGAGAGAAATTAGAACTCCACCTATCACCCATCAAGTAGCGGTAGTAGAAGAGCAAGACGATAACTCTTCCTCTATATTAAGGACGAATTACATTCGGATCTATGAACTTGAAGAGCCGGATACCTACCTATAGAAAGACATGTCCTGTCCTCCGAACATAGAATCAGATTTGGTGGCAAGTAAACATGCACTTTTCAATTTAATTTCAGAAACAACAGTAGATGGTTTATTATTAGGCTTCATTTGGTGCTCAAATTCTTTTGCCACAATCTGATTTTCACTCTTATTTGTCTCCTGTTTTGCTTTATTAGCTCTATTAATATCATCTTTCAAAATGGAATCAGGAGTCATAGGAAGCAAAGTAATATTTTTATCGTTATGAACAAGAGTATACTGATTGTTTCTACCATGGTGTACAGAATTTTTATCAAATTTCCATGGTCTACCAAGTAATAAGGAACATGCTTGCATAGGTACCACATCACAATCAACATAATCAGCATATGTAGAGATACTAAAATGCACACGAACAGTACGTGTTACCTTAACCTTGGCGCTGTTGTTGAACCATTGGATGTAGTAAGGATGTGGATGTTGCCTTGTGGTGAGAGATAGCTTCTCCACCATCTCCATGCTAGCCAAGTTATTGCAGCTCCCTCCATCTATGATCACGCGAACAGAACGTTCCTTCACAACTCCCTTTGTATGGAACAAATTATGCCTCTGATTTTGCTCAGCTTGTGTAACCTGCACACTCAAAACACGTTGAGCAACTAAACATTCATACCTGTCAGCATCTTCAGGAACCATGTATTGCGTCTCATGATCAGAATCGTCTCCACCGTGTTCGTCACGTGTAATAAGAGCCAAAGTCTCCTCATCATAGTCACTAGCGGACTCATACCCACCATCCTCAGTAATAATCATCACACGCTTAGATGGGCATTCTCTCGCATAATGACCTCCACCCTTGCAACGTCGACAATTAATATCATGTGTTTGCCCTGTTGATGCCATGGATGAAGAAGAGCTCTTTGCAGGCCCAGAAGGTGTGCTCTTGGCAGATAGTGGTGATTGTGCCTGCTTTATTGTATCACGGTTGGAGGTGGCAGCTGACGGAGGCGCCGGTGTAGCAGAACGTGTGGAAGTAGATGATGCACGTGGTGTCCATGATGAAGGTCGACCTGCAAAAAAGTTAGTCCGCGCCAATGCATGTCGATCCTGCACTTCACGTTTAGCTTTACAAGCAAGATGGAATAAACGAGTGATATTAGTATACTCCTTATAGTCTAGAATGGTCTGAATCTCTCTATTTAATCCACCCATAAAACGTGCAAGCATAGCTTCATTCTCCTCAACAATACCACATCTAATCATGCCAGTTTGTAATTCCTGATAATATTCTTCTACAAAAAAAATTCCCTGTCTTAAGCGCTGCAATTTTTGAAGTAATTCACGTTGATAATATGGTGGAACCCAACGAGTACGCATAGCAGTTTTCAAACCAGCCCAAGTAGCCAGAATAGGATATAATCTACAATGCTCAGACCACCAAACACATGCAAAACTAGTGAATGCACAAACAGCAGCAGGAACACGTCTCTCCTCGGGATATTGTAAACATGTAAATCGTTGTTCAGTTTCTAACTCCCAAGTAAGATATATATCAGGAACATATCTACCCTCAAATGGTGGAATATTCAATTTTAGTTTAGGGAGATGGTCATGATCTCGTACCTGAGGGTGAGCCCTACCATTGCCATTATTTGCATGTGGACGACCTGGTGGTTGCTGTGCTGGTGGTGGCACGTAGTTCTGATTTTGATCAACCTCATCCTCATAATCTCCCACATAATCATCCTCCTCCACATCAGCAGTAGGAGCCACAGAAGTATCAACAGCAGCACCAGCAGTTTGGCCCGACTGAAGAGGGACACGGCTCGCTCGGCGGAGGGCTGTTTCCCGACGTGGAGGTAGTCGGTGTTGTTGCTGTTGTTGCAGAGGTGCGGCAGGAGCAGCCGGTGGTGGTGGTGGAAAACGCGAAAGCAATTCAGCAAACTTGTTATCGAGCTTTGTTTCAAACGTCTTCTCCATGCCATCTATCTTCTCCATGGCCTCTTCAAATCTCTTTATCACATCTTGCACCTGTCCACTCATCATTTGCTGAAACGTATCATGAAGCTCCTTGTTCGTCAAGTTCTCCCAGTCAGTCTCGTCGGCTTGTGATCCTGGCATGGTTAGCAGCAATAGAAACACACAAGAATATGATCCTACAGACTACTAACAAGTGGTGGTGGTGGCGGGTGTCACAAATCCGTCAAGCAAATCTCAAATTCTTACCGGTTCTTACCCAGCAGCAGGCGGTGATCGGCAACCGTTATAGTCAAAACTCTCAAAAACTTGGATAGAGCGATTGCCAGGGAGAGTCAAACGCACGACGTAGATGTATGTGGAGCTGGGAAGGCTTATAGTATGGTAGCAAAAAGGGTCAGCAATAATCAATTCAGAGATGCAAAGTTGAATAAACGCTCAACAACGGTACTGTGCTGGTCCTAGGCTAGACCGTGCTAGAGACGCGAGCGTAGAACACTAACAAAATCACGGCGTTGCACGTAAATAAGGGAAAAGCACACTCTGGAACTCTTTTTTTTGCTCTTTTTTTTGCGCTCCTTTTTTTTGCGAAAAATCACTATAATGGCGAGTGTCTCAAAACTCTTCCCTCGTCAAACTGATAGGATGGGCACGGAATTTTTTTTTCACTTTTTTTTTGGAAATCAGGGCAGCGATGACGAAAAAGTGCGACAAAAAATCACTATGATGGCACGTGGCTCAAAAGACTCAGAAAAGCCTAAAATAAGGATAGGGAAAAAATTTGCCCGTGAAAATTTTGGCCTAAAAACTGCCCGGGGGTCTCCAGACTCTTTTTTTTTCGAGACCTACGCAGGCAAGGAAACACGAATCGGAATTTAGATTGATCTCAAGAACAAACCTAATATGAGAAGAACTCAGATTGGTGGTGGATATATGGTTGTGGTATATGGCAGCGGTGGTGGTATATGGTAGCGGTGGTGGTATATGGATACAGATTGGTGGTGGTATATGGATACGGATTGGTGGTGGTATATGGATATGGATTCAGAGCGGTGGCGGATAAGAAAAAGTGATAGATGGGCAATGATGATGGTGCGGCGGCGGCGTGACAACTTATGACCAGAACTCAAAACTCTAAAAGACTAGACTCTAAGACCAGCAACTTGACACGATGATGCAACCGCAAATTCAACAAAGCAAAAACCCTAAAAAGATTTTGCAAAGGCTCAAATTGGTTCGGATATGATGAACTAACCCTAATTTTTTTTGTGGCTTTTTCGTGGACTATAGGTATGAAGAACAGACTCGATCTAATCTACGAAAAACTGTAAAATCTCACCGAGCAACCTGGAAATCTGATACCACTTGATAGAGGCTAAGGTGTCCCGATGTTTCGATGAGATGGTGGCTATCATTTTCTATGGGAGTCGACTTTGACGATCCGACTACGAACGTGCGAGACGTCGCGCCTTAGCAATCGCTAAACCAACTTTCGAGGGTTATTGACCACGCCGGAGCACGATCAACCTGACCACGAGGGTCTGTTTCCTGCGAGCAAACGAAGAACAAGCAAGAAACTGAGATTGCAATCGGGATATTGCGAATATAAGATGAAAGCTTTATTGATCAAGGTGGGGTTCTATGACGTCTTGGTCTGGTCGTTGGACACAAACGAAGTACGCGAAGTTGCAGCTATGGCGAACTTTTAATCTAAACAAAACCCTAAGTCTAAATGACGCCCTAAGGGTTGTATATATGGAGGAAGAGGGGGGAATTTCGTGGCCCTTGAGGGTGGGGTCCGAAACCAACCCTAACTCTTGTTTCCCCACACGTACAGACTCTAAAAATAGCCTATACTTAAGTATTTCGAAATTACATGGGCCTGGCCCATTAATAAGGTGACGCAACACCTAGAATAGCCTATGGACGAATATTATGAAGTGGCATCTTGTATATTTCGTCCAAGGCTTCATGCACTCCTTATGGTGGCTTTAAAGTCCTGAAATCATCACTTGTAACTCCGTTCTTGATCCCCTTGCGCATGCCATCAACTCCATGTGTGTTCTTGCTCCAATGTTCATCCTTCTCCAAGATAGGCCCTTCATTTGTAAGCAAAACAAATGTATCCAATTTAGGCAGCATCATAATCTCATGAACATTAGAATCATTACCAAGAAACGAAAGTACCTGGTAATTTAATTGGCGTGCACGAGCTCTAGTAATTGGTCCAGTATATCTAACAGTAGGGGTTGTGGGTGTAACAATGGTATTGATGTCCTCATCAATACCCGAAGGATACTCATAAGGAATTTCATTTTCAATTGGTTCAATAGGTTGAGGAGCAACTCTTTGCTCTACTGGTCGGGGTGAAGATACCCCGAACAAGCCCCTCAAAGGATTACTTTCCATAGTAACAAGTGACAGTAAATTTCAGCACACTATATAAATTTTCCTTACCAAATTCCACCTACCAAAGGCGCTTCACTCCTCGGCAACGGCGCCAGAAAAGAGTCTTGATGACCCACAAGTATAGGGGATCTATCATGGTCCTTTCGATAAGTAAGAGTGTCGAACCCAACAAGGAGCAGAAGGATATGATAAGCGGTTTTCAGCAAGGTATTCTCTGCAAGTACTGAAATAAGTGGTAATAGATAGTTTTGTCATGAGATAATTTGTAATGAGCAACAAGTAACAAAAGTAAATAAAGTGCAGCAAGGTGGCCCAATCCTTTTTGTAGCAAAGGACAAGCCTGGACAAACTCTTATATAAGGAAAATCGCTCCCGAGAACACATGGGAATATCGTCAAGCTAGTTTTCATCACGTTCATATGATTCGCGTTCGGTACTTTGATAATTTGACATGTGGGTGGACCGGTGCTTGGGTGATGTTCTTACTTGAACAAGCATCCCACTTATGATTAACCTCTATTGCAAGCATCCGCAACTACAACAAAAGTATTAAGGTAAACCTAACCATAGTATGAAACATATGGATCCAAATCAGCCCCTTACGAACCAACGCATAAACTAGGGTTTAAGCTTCTGTCACTCTAGCAACCCATGATCTACTTATTACTTCCCAATGCCTTAACCTAGGCCAAAATAATGGTGAAGTGTTATGTAGTCGACATTCACATAACACCACTAGAGGCTAGACAACATACATCTCATCAAAATATCAAACGAATACCAAATTCACATGACTACTAATAGCAAGACTTCTCCCTTGTCCTCAGGAACAAACGTAACTACTCACAAAGCATATTCATATTCATAATCAGAGGGGTAATAATATGCATAAAGGATCTGAACATATGATCTTCCACCAATTAAACCGACTAGCATCAACTACAAGGAGTAATTAACACTACTAGTAACCTACTAGCACCAATCCCGGACTTGGACACAAGAATTGGATACAAGAGATGAACTAGGGTTTTGAGATGAGATGGTGATGATGAAGATGTTGATGGAGATTGCCCTCTCCCGATGAGAGGAGCGTTGGTGATGACGATGGCGATGATTTCCCCCTCTGCGAGGGAAGTTTCTCCGGCAGAACAGCTATGCCGGAGCCCTAGATTGGTTCCGCCAAGGTTCCGCCTCGTGGCGGCGGAGTTTCGTCCCGAAAGGTTGCTTCTGGTTTTTTTTCTTGATGAAAGACTTCATATAGCAGAAGATGGTCCTCGGAGAGCCACCAGGGGGCCCACGAGGTAGGGGGCGCGCCCTGCGCACCCCCCACCCTCGTGGAAAGGGTGTGGGCCCCCTGGTCTTCATCTTTGGCGAGGATTTTTCATTATTTATTATAAGGTATTCCGTGGAGTTTCAGGACTTTTGGAGTTGTGCAGAATAGGTCTCTAATATTTGCTCCTTTTCCAGCCCAGAATTCCACCTGCCGGCATTCTCCCTCCTTATGTAAACCTCATAAAATAAGAGAGAATAGCCATAAGTATTGTGACATAATGTGAAATAACATCCCATAATGCAATAAATATAGATATAAAAGCATGATGCAAAATGGACATATCAGTTTCCCCGAGGTGGCGCTGCAAGGGGCTCTAGTTCGGACCAACACTTAGAGAAGCACTGGCCCGGGGGGTTAAAATAAAGATGACCCTCGGGCTCCGGAAACCCAAGGGAAAAAGGTTTAGGTTGTTAGGCAAATGTAAAACCAAGGGTGGGCCTTGATGGAGGAGTTTTATTCAAAGCGAAACTTTAAGGGGTTCCCATAACATCCAACCGCATAATGAACGCAAAATCAAGGAACATAACACCGGTATGACGGAAACTAGGGCGGCAAGAGTGGAACAAAAGGCATAAGGTCGAGCCTTCCACCCTTTACCAAGTATATAGATGCATTAATTAAATAAGAGATGTTGTGATATCACAACATATCCATGTTCCAACATGGAACAAACTTCAACTTCACCTTCAACTAGCAACACTACAAGAGGGGCTAACCAAAAGTGGTAACAAAGCCAAACAACGGTTTGCTAGGAAGGTGGGTTAGAGGCTTGATATGGCAATATAGGAGGCATGATATAACAAGTGGTAGGTAGCGCGACATAGCGGTTGAACGAACAACTAGCAAGCAAAGATAGAAGTGATATCGAAGGTATGGTCATCTTGCCTGCAATCCCGCAAGGAAGAAGAACGAGTCCATGAAGAAGACAAGCGGATGTAGTCGAACGGATCCTCACAAACGTGACGTTATCGGGACTAACAAGAAGAAGCAACACCGGAAAGGAGCAAACAACATGGTAAACAACCAAGCATAAACATGGCATGATGCACAATCAAGTATGATGCATGTCCGGTTTAAAAAGGCATGGCATGGCAAAGTGCACAAACAAGACTACATGTTAAGCAGAGCTCAATATGCAACGAGCTGCATATTGATGAAACACCACATTTAATTATTTAGTTCTCTCCCGCTTAATCTACTCAACAATATTAAATGTTGGTTAACATGGCAAGAGGGTGAAGCATAATAAAACTACCAAACTAGGCAATTTTAAATGAGGCCGGAACAACAAGCAACAAGTTCGGAAAAATCCTCATGTCCATATTTTAAAGTTGGTACTGTTCGGCCCTAAACCATATTTTAGAGTTGTTAAACATGCAAAGTACTGCCACCATGTTAATCTAGGCATTTTCCACCCCAATTACATACAAAGTTTATTTAAAATGGAGCAACGGTTATTTAGTTATGAAATAAATCATTTTAGCATGGCATATAAGCAAATTTAATCAAACATCACTTTAAACATTTCTAACATGGATGAAACATGCATATTATGAAACTAGACAAAATTCTAAGCATATTACATATAAAGTTTGTTTAATTCCGATGCACGGTTCATGAGTAATTATATGCATGAAGGCTAGGGTCTTTTCCGTAAAACTGCCAAACTCCTGGATAATTAGTAAAACGCTCCGCGGGAAAAAACATGAGTCTGGCCGAATCCCGCTGGCCCAACAGGAGCATACAGAGGGCGGGTGCTCACCCTGGGCCAAGGCCCGATCGGTGGACGAGTGGGCCGACTCGGGAGGCCGGATCTGGCTTGGGCCTTGGGAGGCTGCGATGGCCCAGGCAGGCAGCGGTTTGACGCGTGCGCTAGAACGGTCGATTCAGAGGGTCAATTCGGGACACACCTGGCTCGTCCTCAAAGCAGAGGAAGCAGGGGCGCGACGACGCCTGCAGGGTTTGGCGGCGGGGACGGTATGTAGGCGAACGGAGGTCGGCGGCGGCTGGCAAGGCAGGGCTAGGGCCAACTCGGTCAGGTGCGCTCGCTGCACATGACCAGGGGCACGGTACACTTGATGGTAGAGACGGCAGAGGAACTTGGCGACATCAGCAGGTCCTAGAGGGGTCGTCGAGGCTTGTGTCGTCGGGACCCGAAGGAGGAGCCGAGGCATCGACGGGTCCGGGCGGTGAAGGTCAATTTCGTCCGGATTCGGCCGGACTTGGTCGCGGACGGCGCTAGGGTGAGGAGGACGCCGGCGAGCTTGCTCCGGAATGAGGCGGCCATGGCGGGGCATGCTCCTGTTCGTCCTGAAGAAACAGGGAGAGGCCGCGAGGTTAGGGAGAGAGAAGAACCAGGGGAAGAAGGAGAGGAAGGCGACAGGGAGCTGCAGAAGGGTCGGCCTTGGAGCACTGGTGCTCAGGGCGGCGAGCATCAGGGAGGCAGGAGGCCTTGGGCGTCGGGCATCCACGAGCACGGGAGGCAATAGGTGAAAGGAAGGGAAGGGAGAAGGCATGGCATGGCCGTGGTCTTGCCAGCAGCGGGTGCGGATGAAGGCAGCTGCGGCGGCCGGACTCATCTAGGATATAGGGAGGATGTGGTTGGATGGATCGGTGGACTGGTAGGCAGAGGCTGTGAGTGGAGGCGGAGAGGATTTGGATCGGGTGCGGGCTTGGATCCCGAGGGAGAGGAGTGGCGGCGGGAGGATGGGGATGGGACAGACGTCCTAGGTTTTAGGGATTGGTCTAATTATATAGTGAGTGGTTAGGTTAGGGCCCCTCCAATTAGATCCGACGGTCGAGAAAAATAGGCTAGGGAGTCCAATTAAAAAATTGAGATGTTTTATAGATGTTTGGGGATGATCCGGACCCAACGGTGATGACGGGTCGGGTTCGGGTGAGTTTCGGACACGCACGCGAGGGGGTTTGTGCACTGTGCAAGGAGGGGTTTCGGGGCCTAGCGTTTGGTAGTGGACTGTGTAGATGGTCTAGGGAGGAAAAATAGGGAAAGCCCGGCAACAGTTTTCGAAAACCGAAAACGTCCGACGTTTAACCGACTATAATGCCGCTATAGTTATCCGTTGGGGCATCAAACGGACTCCGAACGCAATGAAACTTGGCAGGCGGCCTACCTACAACATAAGAAGACCGCACGCCAAATCTCATCCCATTCCAAGAACATTTTCCAGCCACTTAAAAAATACTATTTCGGACGTGTCGCGGGCGCGTGCGAGTGTGTCTGGGCTCAGAACGGACAACGGAGAGAACTGGGGAACCCGGACGGATGCAAGTTTCAAAAACATGCAGATGCAATGCGGATGATGACAAGGCAAAAAGCAACACGCAAGGAAATGACACGGCAACGACGTCGCATAAGTGGAAGACACCTGGCACATCGGTCTCGGGGTGTTACAACACTCCACCACTACAAGAGGATCTCGTCCCGAGATCTAGGATGGCACCGAAGAGAAATGGAAGAGGAAGAGAAGAGGTAAACTAAGTTGCTTCTTTGACCAAGAGAGTGAAACCAATGAACCTTGAGAGGTTGAAGAGTTGAAAGAAAGAACACAGCAGAGTTGAATGGAATTGAGCGCACTCCGGTAGAAAAGAGAAACAAGGAACACCATGTGAACCTTGGAGGTTGCAAAGCTATGAATGACGATCACAATGGACAAGAAGGAATTGAAACTACTCTGGTTGAAACGAGATAAACAAGGAACAAGGAAGAACAAATTTGGACAGCACTCCGGTTGAGAAGGGGGGTAAAACTTGATAAGATGAGAGAACTTTAATGGAGGACACAACACTCTGGTTGAAAGTATAGCCAAGGAAAAGAACCTAATTTGATAAAACGAGACAATGGGTCGAGGAGAGTCACATCACAATGCTTCCGGAACGAACGAATAAAAGCTAGATCGTTAGGAAGAAAGAAAGTAGAAGAAAATGATAACTTCTACCACCAATGAATTTGAAGGCATCCTTAAAGAAGGATTGAATGGAGTTGTTGAAAATCAACAACGAAAGAATAAGCTTGTTGTGGGCCTATGGAAAACTTCTCAAAATAGAGGCAAAATTCTGCCACTAACAGAAACAAAGATTGATTGAGATCAACGAAAGAGTTGAAAACTTATTTCACCGGGAGGATAAATGAAGGACTTGGGTCATTTATAAGCACCATAAATAGCAACAATCCTTAGGGAAAGCTTTAGGTGAAATATAACCCAAGATAACTCCAATGAAGAGATTGATGGGTTGCAAAGGATCTCATGAACGAATTGAAAATGATGGGTTTAAAATATGTCATTCCGGACAACTTGTGAATCATGAAACACGAAGTGAAATTATCAAGAGTGACATAACACCACCTCAAAAGATAAGAAAGAAAGAATTGCACTTAGGAATGCAAGATGAAGAATGCTTGAAATCCTCAAAACAAAACATGTGTTAAGCACCATGTTTATTTGAGAGTATAGCTTGGCGGATCTTAACTTCGAGAGAAATCTTAAAGAACAAATGAAGAATGAAAAGAATCCTTGACGAACCACCATGTAGAGCCTCCATGAAGACTCCGGTAATAAAAGAATGAAAAAACAAAAGGGGAAGTTGAAAAGAACTCTGGGAGAAGCCTTTCAATGATTAGATGAAGCTTTGAAATGATATAATTGATACGTCTCCAACGTATCTATAATTTTTTATTGTTCCATGCTATTATATTATCAACCTTGGATGTTTTATATGCATTAATATGCTATTTTATATGATTTTGGGACTACCTATTAACCTAGAGCCAAGTGCCAGTTTCTGTTTTTTTTCTTGTTTTTAACTATCGCAGAAAAGGAAAATCAAACGGAGTCCAATTGACCTGAAACTTCACGAAGATCATTTTTGGACCAGAAGAAGCCCACGGAGTACCGGAGGTGGGCCAGAAGAGTCACGAGGTCACCACGAGGGTGGGGGCGTGCCCTACCCCCTGGGCGCCCCCCTGCCTCGTGGCGGCCTTGGGAACCCCCCTGACTTGTCCCCGACTCCAACACCTCTTATATAACCCAAAACTTCCAGAAAGAAACCTAGATCGGGAGTTCTGCCGCCAGAAGCCTCCGTAGCCACCAAAAACAAATCTAGACCCATTCCGGCACCCTGCCGGAGGGGGGAAGCCCTCTCCGATGGCCATCTTCATCATCCCGGCGCTCTCCATGACGAGGAGGGAGTAGTCCACCCTCGGGGATGAGGGTATGTACCAGTAGCTATGTGTTTGATCTCTCTCTCTCATGTTCTTGAGGTGGTGCGATCTTGATGCATCGCGAGCTTTGCTATTATAGTTGGATCTTATGATGTTTCTCCCCCTCTACTCTCTTGTGATGAATTGAGTTTTCCCTTTGAAGTTATCTTATCGGATTGAGTCTTTAAGGATTTTGAGAACACTTGATGTATGTCTTGCATGTGCTTATCTATGGTGACAATGGGATATCACGTGATCCACTTGATGTATGTGTTGGTGATCAACTTGCGAGTTCCGTGACCTCGTGAACTTATGCATAGGGGTTGGCACACGTTTTCGTCTTGACTCTCCGGTAGAAACTTTGGGGCACTCTTTGAAGTTCTTTGTGTTGGTTGAATAGATGAATCCGAGATTGTGTGATGCATATCGTATAATCATACCCACGGATACTTGAGGTGACATTGGAGTATCTAGGTGACATTAGGGTTTTGGTTTATTTGCGTCTTAAGGTGTTATTTTACTACAAACTCTAGGGCTGTTTGTGACACTTATAGGAATAGCCCGACGGATTGATCGGAAAGAATAACTTTGAGGTGGTTTCGTACCCTACCATAATCTCTTCGTTCGTTCTCCTCTATTAGTGACTTTGGAGTGACTCTTTGTTGCATGTTGAAGGATAGTTATATGATCCAATTATGTTATTATTGTTGAGGGAACTTGCACTAGTGAAAGTATGAACCCTAGGCCTTGTTTCAACGCATTGCAATACCGTTTGTGCTCACTTTTATCATTAGTTACCTTGCTGTTTTTCTATTTTTTGGATTACAAAAACCATTATCTACTATCCATATTGCTCTTGTATCACTATCTCTTCGCCGAACTAGTGCACCTATACAATTTACCATTGTATTGGGTGTGTTGGGGACACAAGAGACTTTTTGTTATTTGGTTGCAGGGTTTTTTGAGAGAGACCATCTTCATCCTACGCCTCCCACGGATTGATAAACCTTAGGTCATCCATTTGATGGAAATTTGCTACTGTCCTACAAACCTCTGCACTTGGAGGCCCAACAACGTCTACAAGAAGAAGGTTGTGTAGTAGACATCAAGCTCTTTTCCGGCGCCGTTGCCGGGGAGGTTAGAGCTTGAAGGTATATCTTTAGATCTTGCAATCATGCTTGCAATGTTGTTAGTATGAACTCCTTGAATATCCATAGTACTAATGATGATTGCACTAGTCATGATGAAAATGTCTCTTATAACCATGTCAACTTTTGTGGAGTGCATAGAGTTTGCAAGTACACACCAAATAGGGAAGATAGATTTTGCAAGAGGCATAAGTATTTGGAAACTAAGTGGTTGCAAGAGAGGCTAGATGTTTGTGCTGAAAATTTAAAATTTCTTCACCATACTTGTGAACTTTGCAATGAACATGGTCATTTAAATCTCCGATGCAAATTGTTCCGTGATTGTGTCGTGTCCAAAAATTGTGATGATTTCATTTCCATTGCACATCATAATGAACTTAGTTTTCTTTTGGGTTATGAAGAGATGAAACCTATAACTAAGCATATTCCAGAATATAACCTTGAGAAATTCCTCGATATTGATCTAGAAGAAATTTTTATGTACTGTGCGGTGAATTGCATTGAAAATCCTTATATTGTCAATTACATAAAGTCAAGAAAACAAATAGAAGATGAAGAGAATACTAATGAAAGGGAAGAGATTTCCCCATATCCTCCTATTCTTTCTTACGATGAATCAGGTAATGAGGAGGAGCTTTCTATTCAACCAATCTCACTAATAAAGAGCTCCAAAAAGAGGAATAAACCCACACATGATGTGAAGAAGAAAAAGAAAAGACGGAGAAGCAAAGGTAAAAAGGCATCCCTCCCAAATGATGTTGCTTCTATTAATCATGGTGATGATGATAATTGCTATACATACTATTAATGATGAGAGTGATTGTGCTTATGGTACGAAAAGGCCCAAGCTTGGGGATGCTATGTTTGATGAGAATGACTTGTTTGAGAATGTATTTGCTGCAATTAATGTTTGTCCCAAGCTTGGGGATGCTATGTTTTATGAAGATGATATGTTTAACCTCCCAAGTTTTGATATGCAAATTTACTATGATGATAGCATGCCTCCTATTTATGATGCTTATATTGATGAAAGTGGGTTTGGAAGAGTGTCAACTTTAGGAAGTAATGATACCACTATTTTGGAGGGTGTTGAATCTTATTGTGACAATTATGAAAGTGGATTTGGAGAGGTCGTGACTTTATTTAGTAATGATTCCACTATCTTGGAAGAGGTTTCAATTGATTATGATGAGAACAAAGTTGCTACTTATGATGATTATTGTGATGACACTTATGCCATAAAAGTGGTGATGATTATATTTATAAAACTTGTCATGATTATGAGTACCTTTTTTCTGAACATTACTCTTTTAATATGGAAACAATTTATAGTATTCGAGTTTCTTATGATACTCCCACTATTCCGAATGAGAAGAATTTTGCTTATGTGGACAGTAATAAAATTTCTATGCTTGTAGATCATGAAAAGAATGCTTTATGTGATAGTTATATTGTTGAATTCATTCATGAAGCTACTGAAAATTATTATGAGGGAGGAATATATGCTTGTAGGAATTGCAATAATATCAAGTTTCCTCTCTATGTGCTTAAAGTTTTGAAGTTATGCTTGTTTTGCCTTCCTATGCTAGTTGATTATTGTTCCCATAAGTTGTTTGCTCACAAAATCCCTATGCATAGGAAGAGGGTTAGACTTAAATGTGCTAGTCATATTCTTCATGATGCTCTCTTTATATTTCAATTCTTATCTTCTATGTGAGCATCATTGAAATCATCATGCCTAGCTAGGGGCGTTAAACTATAGCACTTGTTGGGAGGCAACCCAATTTTATTTTTGTTCCTTGTTTTTTGCTCCTATTTAGAAATAAATAACCTATCTAGCCTCTAGTTAGATGTGGTTTTATGTTTTAATTAGTGTTTGTGCCAAGTAGAACCTTTAGGAAGACTTGGAGAAAGTCTTTGCGATCTTGCTGTAAAAACAGAAACTTTAGCGCTCACGATAATTGCTGCCTTTTTTACTGGAGAGTTCTATTTAGTTAATTATTTTTTAAGATGATTAATAGATAAATTCCTCATGTCCAGCAATTTATTTTATAATTTTTGGGGTTCGATAAGTATTTGAAACCTACAGATTACTACAGACTGTTCTGTTTTTGACAGATTCGGTTTTTGACAGATTCTGTTTTTCGTGTGTTGTTTGCTTATTTTGATGAATCTATGGCTAGTAATAGAGTTTATGAACCATATAAAAGTTGGAATACAGTAGGTTTAACACCAATATAAATAACGAATGAGTTCACAACAGTACCTAAGTGGTGATTTATTTTCTTATACTAACGGAGCTTACGAGTTTTCTGTTAAGTTTTGTGTTGTGAAGTTTTCAAGTTTTGGGTAAAGATTTGATGGACTATGGAATAAGGAGTGGCAAGAGCCTAAGCTTGGGGATGACCAAGTCACCCCAAGGTAATATTCAAGGACAACCAAGAGCCTAAGCTTGGGGATGCCCCGGAAGGCATCCCCTCTTTCGTCTTCGTTCATCGGTAACTTTACTTGGAGCTATATTTTTATTCACCACATGATATGTGTTTTGCTTGGAGAATCATTTTATTTTATTTTGTTTTGCTTGCTGTTTGAATAAAATACCAAGATCTGAAATTATTAAATGTTAGAGAGTCTTCACATAGTTGCATAATTATTCGACCACTCATTGATCTTCACTTATATCTTTTGGAGTAGTTTGTCATTTGCTCTAGTGCTTCACTTATATCTTTTTAGAGCACGGTGGTGGTTTTATGTTGAAGAAATTGTTGAACTCTCATGCTTCACTTATATTATTTTGAGAGTCTTTTAGAACAGCATGGTAATTTGCTTTGGTTATGAATTTAGTCCTAATATGATGGGCATCCAAGAGGGATATAATAAAAATATTCATATAAAGTGCATTGAATACTATGAGAAGTTTGATACTTGATAATTGTTTTGAGATATGAAGATGGTAATATTAGAGTCATGCTAGTTGAGTAGTTGTGAATTTGAGAAATACTTGTGTTAAAGATTGTGATTCCCATAGCATGCACGTATGGTGAACCGTTATGTGATGAAGTCGGAGCATGATTTATTTATTGATTGTCTTCCTTATGAGCGGCGGTCGGGGATGAGCAATGGTCTTTTCCTACCAATCTATCCCCCTAGGAGCATGTGCGTAGTACTTTGTTTCGATAACTAATAGATTTTTGCAATAAGTATGTGAGTTCTTTATGACTAATGTTGAGTCCATGGATTATACGCACTCTCACCCTTCCACCATTGCTAGCCTCTCTAGTACCGCGCAAGTTTCGCTGGTACCGTAAACCCACCATATATCTTCCTCAAAACAGCCACCATACCTACCTATTATGGCGTTTCCATAGCCATTCCGAGATATATTGCCATGCAACTTTTCACCGTTCCGTTTATTATGACACGCTCCATCATTGTCATATTGCTTTGCATGATCATGTAGTTGACATCGTATTTGTGGCAAAGCACCGTTCATAATTCTTTCATACATGTCCCTCATGAGTCATTGCACATCCCGGTACACCGCCGGAGGCATTCACATAGAGTCATATTTTTCTCTAAGTATCGAGTTGTAATTCTTGAGTTATAAGTAAAAAGAAGTGTGATGATCATCATTATTAGAGCATTGTCCCAGTGAGGAAAGGATGATGGAGACTATGATTCCCCCATAAGTCGGGATGAGACTCCGGACGAAAAATAAAAAAAGAGGCCATAAAAAAAGAGAAAAGGCCCAAATAAAAAAATGAAAAAATGAAAAAAAATGAAAATGAGAGAAAAAGAGAGAAGGGGCAATGCTACTATCCTTTTACCACACTTGTGGTTCAAAGTAGCACCATGATCTTCATGATAGAGAGTCTCCTATGTTGTCACTTTCATATACTAGTGGGAATCTTTCATTATAGAACTTGGCTTGTATATTCCAATGATGGGCTTCCTCAAAATGCCCTAGGTCTTCGTGAGCAAGCGAGTTGGATGCACACCCACTTAGTTTCTTTTTGAGATTTCATACACTTACAGCTCTAGTGCATCCGTTGCATGGCAATCCCTACTCACTCACATTGATATCTATCGATGGGCATCTCCATAGCACGTTGATACGCCTAGTTGATGTGAGACTATCTTCTCCTTTTTTTCTTCTCCACAACCACCATTCTATTCCACCTATAGTGCTATGTCCATGGCTCACGCTCATGTATTGCGTGAAGATTGAAAAAGTTTGAGAACATCCAAAGTATGAAACAAATGATTGGCTTGTCATCGGGGTTGTGCATGATTTAAATATTTTGTGTGATGAAGATAGAGCATAGCCAGACTATATGATTTTGTAGGGATAGCTTTATTTGGCCATGCTATTTTGAGAAGACATAATTGCTTTGTTAGTATGCTTGAAGTATTATTATTTTTATGTCAATATTAAACTTTTGTCTTGAATCTTTCAGATCTGAATATTCTTGCAACAATAAAGAGAATTACATGGATAAATATGTTAGGTAGCATTCCACATCAAAAATTCTGTTTTTATCATTTACCTACTCGAGGACAAGCAGGAATTAAGCTTGGGGAGGCTTGATACGTCTCCAACATATCTATAATTTTTGATTGTTCCATGCTATTATATTATCAACCTTGGATGTTTTATATGCATTAATATGCTATTTTATATGATTTTTGGGACTAACCTATTAACCTAGAGCCCAGTGCCAGTTTCTGTTTTTTTTCTTGTTTTTAACTATCGCAGAAAAGGAAAATCAAACGGAGTCCAATTGACCTGAAACTTCACGGAGATCATTTTTGGACCAGAAGAAGCCCACGGAGTACCGGAGGTGGGGCAGAAGAGTCCTGAGGCCACCACGAGGGTGGGGGCGCGCCCCCTGCCTCGTGGCTGCCTCGGGAACCCCCCTGACTTGTCCCCGACTCCAACACCTCTTATATAACCCAAAATTTCCAGAAAGAAACCTAGATCGGGTGTTCCGCCGCCAGAAGCCTCTGTAGCCACCAAAAACCAATCTAGACCCGTTTCGGCACCCTGCCGAAGGGGGGAATCCCTCTCCGGTGGCCATCTTCATCATCTCGGTGCTCTCCATGACGAGGAGGGAGTACTCCACCCTCGGGGATGAGGGTATGTACCAGTAGCTATGTGTTTGATCTCTCTCTCTCTCTCTCTCTCTCTCTCTCATGTTCTTGAGGTGGTGCGATCTTGATGTATCGCGAGCTTTGCTATTATAGTTGGATCTTATGATGTTTCTCCCCCTCTACTCTCTTGTGATGAATTGAGTTTTCCCTTTGAAGTTATCTTATCGGATTGAGTCTTTAAGGATTTGAGAACACTTGATGTATGTCTTGCACGTGCTTATCTGTGGTGACAATGGGATATCACGTGATCCACTTGATGTATGTTTTGGTGATCAACTTGCGAGTTCCGTGACCTCTTGAACTTATGCATAGGGGTTGGCACACGTTTTCGTCTTGACTCTCCGGTAGAAACTTTGGGGCACTCTTTGAAGTTCTTTGTGTTGGTTGAATAGATGAATCTGAGATTGTGTGATGCATATCGTATAATCATACCCACGGATACTTGAGGTGGCATTGGAGTATCTAGGTGACATTAGGGTTTTGGTTGCTTTGCATCTTAAGGTGTTATTTTACTACGAACTCTAAGGTTGTTTGTGACACTTATAGGAATAGCCCAACGGATTGATCGGAAAGAATAACTTTGAGGTGGTTTCGTACCCTACCATTATCTCTTCGTTCGTTCTTCGCTATTAGTGACTTTGGAGTGACTCTTTGTTGCATGTTGAGGGATAGTTATATGATCCAATTATGTTATTATTGTTGAGGGAACTTGCACTAGTGAAAGTATGAACCCTAGGCCTTGTTTCAACGCATTGCAATACCGTTTGTGCTCACTTTTATCATTAGTTACCTTGCTGTTTTTCTATTTTTTGGATTACAAAAACCATTATCTACTATCCATATTGCTCTTGTATCACTATCTCTTCGCCGAACTAGTGCACCTATACAATTTACCATTGTATTGGGTGTGTTGGGGACACAAGAGACTCTTTGTTATTTGGTTGCAGGGTTGTTTGAGAGAGACCATCTTCATCCTACTCCTCCCACGGATTGATAAACCTTAGGTCATCCACTTGAGGGAAATTTGCTACTGTCCTACAAACCTCTGCACTTGGAGGCCCAACAACGTCTACAAGAAGAAGGTTGTGTAGTATACATCAATAATTTAAATAACTTGGACCTCCGTAAAAGAAAGATGAACAACTCCGAAAGAAGAAATTAGATCCCTTTGATGAAACAATAATAAGAATTATGTTATGCGTATCCTTCACCAGTTTAAATTGATGAGAAGCAGCGGATTTGGCATACTACTTATTCTTCTTGAAAAGATTGAAGAGATATAGCCAAACTTGAGAAAAGTCTTCAACGATCCGCCGGTAGGATTGGAAAGAACGAATGAATTAATATGATAACCAAGGAATAGAACTCTTGAACGAACCACCGTAAGAATTGAAAAGGAAAGTAGCAAAGGCACAATTCACCGGGAAGAATTAGAAAACGAATAAAGATACAGAATTTAGATACATGAGAACGAAGAGATCATGAACTGATTAGAGGATATTTGAACGATGCACCGGTAAGATTTGGAGAATGAGATCTCAAAGCTAAGAATGAATAATTCTGAGATGATAGCTCTGGAGAATCAAATTGAAAAGACTCTTGAATTCTCCAGATGGTTGAAAAGAATTCTCACAATCAAAAACAATTACGAGAGGATGGCATAAAGCTAGAACCATGAATCTTCGAGAGAATGGACAAGATTGAGAGAAAAATCTTTTTTGGTCTTCAAATCCGAGAATGACGACGAGAAACGCCACCATGAATTGTTGAGGCACTCCGAAATAAAGCAGAATATAAAGGTGGAATCAACAATGAAAAGAATTTGAAAGATCTTGGAGAAAGTCATCTGATTGATGATAATTCATTCTTACGTCACACTTTGAAATGAATTTGAGAATCACTCCAAAAAGAATTAGAAGAGTCAGGTAAGATCCTAGGAAAAGACATGTGGGTTAGGGCCCACTCAAGAGGAACACCATTGGAATGATTTAAAAGAGAGGTTGCGCCGGTTGAATTAAATGGCTCAAAAGAGATAACATCCTCGAAAGAGCTTGAACGAATGCAGAGTGGAAACATGAATCTTCGAGATATCTTCAGCACTCCGGAACAATTGAATAGCAAGCGGGGAATGATTATTAGGTGCACTGGCATGATAAAACATTTGGAACGAGGAAAAGGATTGTAACATCCCAAATTCTCAATTTGGAATGTTATACATAGATCATTCATGCATATCATATTTTGCTGCATTTCGTTTCGCGATCCTCGAAATTCTAAGCAACTCAAGGACCCTCGGCGAGAGTTGGGGATTTCACTGTTTTCATATTTGAATTCTATCAAATATTGAAACGAGGATTTTTGGTTCTAATTATTTTTCTCTCCGAAAATATTTCATATTAAAATATATGAGGGAAGATAATATGACTTCTCCAAAATAAATGAAATGTTGGAGGAAAAATATTAAAATCAAATATTTGATTTTATTCGGAGTTTATTGCTATTTTATTTGAATTAGAAAATTTGCATGTTTTTAAAAGTTGCATTTTAGGTCCAAGAAAATGTTCATATTGTTCTAAATATTTTATTTAGACGGTGAAAATTTGTTTTGGCATTTTTAGATTTTTATTTCATTTTCTAGGATTTATTTAAGTTTCGGCGAAATTATTTAAAAAAAGTCTCCAGCGCCCGATTGGGCTGAAGCCGAGCCAGCCCAACCGCCCCGCGCCTCGTCTCCCTCCAGGAGACCGCGAGCGCCGCCGCCCGATGCCGAGTCCGGCTGGGACTCTTCCCCCGCGCCGCCTTGCCCCCTCCCCCAAGCAGGCCCCCCTCCTATATATACGCTGCCCCCGCCCCCCGACTCCACCACCACCCGAACCCCGCCGCCTCGCCGGACCTTGCCGGAGATATAAGCCGCCATTCGGTTTTATTTTTAAACCGATCCGGTTTTTTTGGAAAACCCTAGGTTCGTTTTTTAATAGATCGGTTTTATTTTTTTCCGGTTAAGTTTATTTAGCAGACGTTCGTCCGTGCGTTTGTTTTAACGAACGGTGTTCACTCGTTAGCCGCAGACAACGAACTTTCGTTCGTTAGCCTGTTCATCAGTTTTCTTTTTCTCGGATTTTTTTCCGCGATTATTTTCGATCACGATTTCTGATCCAATTTTCGTTTTAGTTTATCTTTTCGCTCGTTTATCGAAATCAGGTGATTCAAGCACCTAGATCTTCATCTCGAAACCCTCTTTCTGTTTAACCAACTTGAACAAGATTTTTATACAGTAAAATTTGACCTTAGTCCAGATTAGTAATCGGATCTTGTTTCTTTCGCAGTTTGAGTTTCGTTGCTCCGTTTGATTTGATTCTTTTTGCAACCCGGAGTTCTTAAGTTGAACTTTCTGGTTAGATCTCTTATTTGAGTTTTACCCATGCTTCTTTGCTTGATTGCTTATGTATGCTATTGTTTGTTTGCGATAGAACACCCGGAGTGCGAAGCGTGCTACTACGAGTCTCTAGGTTTTGCGGATCATCAGCAAGGCAAGTAACACTTTGATCATACCCCTTTATCACCAAGTTTTTATTCATTAGCTCCAATCCTCAAACATTGCATGATTAGGACTTGTTAACATGTGGGTTTGGGAAGTAGTTGATGAGGTAGAACCTATTGCCCTGTTATTATCAAACCCTGGGGGTTACCTCTGCGTACTGCTTATATTGCTATGCTATGCTCGTAGACGTGGATTGTGTTTGAGTGAAACCATGACAGATGTGAGATTGATAATTAATGGTTCAACTTAAGGTGGCAACTTTAATACACATCTGGGTGGATTGTTTGTCGGGCACCTGGAGAATCCTCCAATCCTCAAACATTGCATGATTAGGACTTGTTAACATGTGGGTTTGGGAAGTAGTTGATGAGGTAGAACCTATTGCCCTGTTATTATCAAACCCTGGGAGTTACCTCTGCGTACTGCTTATATTGCTATGCTATGCTCGTAGACGTGGATTGTGTTTGAGTGAAACCATGACAGATGTGAGATTGATAATTAATGGTTCAACTTAAGGTGGCAACTTTAATACACATCTGGGTGGATTGTTTGTCGGGCACCTGGGGAATCCAGTGTTGTCCTAGGATATCTCGGAGTACCCGTGTGATAATCCTATGGTCCGCCACCCAAGCTCAAAGGGAACTGAGATATTTCATGCTAGAAACTTCCGTGTGCAGCCACAAGCTATTATGGGCTCTAGCATAGTTGAGTAAGTTGCGTGAAGCTCTTGAAGAGGTAGACTAGCAGGTAGTTGGGTTGTAGGTGATATAGTCTATCCGGAGTAGAGAGTTAATGCTTCTGAAAAGCTGTGTCTCGGTCATCTGTTTCTCAAACATCATGTAGTGCGAGAAATCCAACGAAGGAGATCGAGTCTTGTGGGGAAAAGTGCGCAAACCTCTGCAGAGTGTATAAACTAATCATGGTTAGCCGTGTCCCCGGTTATGGACATCTTGAGTATCTAGTACTTGGATTATCATATGTATCTCATCACTCTAAGTTAATATTGTTGGGTTGATAACTACTTTAATTGGGATTGAGTTGGAGGAACCTTCTCAATGATGTTTCAACTACCATGATAGTTAAATAAAATTATATTCCTTTGCTGTAGGGAAAAATTGGCTTTTCGCAAAAACTATAACCATACAGCTTTCCACCAGCCAAATATGCATGTAGTGATAGCACTATTATGTTCTTGCTCTACTGTGTTACTTTGCCAGCATATTCCATGTGTTGGCCCATTTTCGGGCTGCAACGTATTATGTTGTAGACTTTTCAGACAACGAGTAAGGTTCGTTAGGTCGTTGCCGTGCAGCTCAGCTATACCGTTGGAGTTGATGGACTCACTTTATCTTCCAAGCCTTCCGTTGTTATCGTATTAGATGGCCTTAAGCCATATTTATTGTAATAAGTTCTCTTTTGAGACATTCGATGTAATAAGTGTGTGATTGCCACTCTGTTATAAATCCTTCGAGTACTGTGTGTGCCAGCATTACTGATCCAGGGATGACACTGAAGCACAGAGACTTGACCGTTTGAGGCCGGGTCGCTACAAGGATATGATTAACAAATATTGAATAGAACCCACCGGAGAAGACAAAGAGAATGAAGAATGATAAACTTGAAGAGCATCTTCATGAGAACCACCGGGTAAAAACATTGAAGGAAAGAATGAAGCAACTTCACATCCATAAGATGGATACTTGATTAGGAAATCTGAGTCCTTGAAGAAAAAGGGTGGGAGGGCGGGAAAAACAAAGACAACTTGGGACGGATGAAACAAACACCATTGAGAAAACTGAGAATTGATCCAACAAATATTGAAAGGGATGGGATTAACTTGAAGAGAAGCACACCAGTTAAAAAGGATTGACATGACAATCTCGATTATCATGAAGGATTAGTATTCACATAGGAATATGAGAACACCGCTTAGGAAAGGTATGGAATCCACACTTGACATTGAAGCAACTCAAATACCACAAACCAAAACAAAACAAAGGATTTGCTTGCAGAATAAGCCAGAAACAAACATATGATAGACCCCATATCGTATCATGTGTCTGTTGGAAAGATATCCTGCGATATACTTGAATTCCCACTTATAAACTCCCGAAACTTTCTGGTTATGCAATCAGGTGTTGGGATACAGGGGAAGCATAATATCTCACCCAAACTAACATTCCCTACATCCAGCTGTATCCATCCTTCAACACATAACCAAGAAACCTTCGAAAATCATGTACCTCAACCTTCGAAAAAGCATCCGTTATACGAGTTATGGCAATACTCCCGAACTCCGCCTCAGTACTGGGTGGCGTCGAGGTTATCTCACCAACAACTGCATAAAAGAGATTTTTTATGTCGGCGAGCTCAGGTATTCCAGAACTGCAATGATAAAATTGTGACAACACCTCGGAGCTCAACTCCTCGGGACACTGCCACAACCCCTAAATGTCAGGAGGCACCAAGAACAATGTTCTCGTCACAAGACTATCAGAACGATTCCAAGATACCCGCGTGATCCTAAAAAAATTCGTGAAATTTGAGGAGAGAAAAGTCAAAACTTCTACGTCAGGAGGCCTCACCAGAGCGACAAAGGGACTAAGGAGTAAAAAGAATCCTACTCACCGATATATATAATCCTAACACTCAAAACATTTTGTTCTAGACTCAACAACGTCAGCGATTCGATCAAGCAGGGGGCTCCTAAGTCAGGGATGGCTCTGATTACCAACTTGTAACACCCACAATGCGGCTATATCTCCCATGTGTCGAGGCACGACTTAGAGGAACAACTGCATGGTGGTTTAGTCGCAAGTGGGGTAATCTTCACACAATCCCATGTTCTAAATAAGAAATAGATAAAGGGTTGGCTTACAATCGCCACTTCACACAAATACAAGTTAAAAATACATCATCCAGGGTACAATCAAGGTCCGACTGCGGAACCAAAATAAAAGAAGACAACCCCAATTGCTAGATCCCCGATCGTCCCAACTGGTCTCCACTACTGATCATCCGGAAAAGACACATAACAACGACCAAGATCTTCATCGAGCTCCCACTTGAGCTCGGTTGCGTCACCTGCACTGGTATCATCGTCACCTGCAACTGTTTGGAAATATCTGTGAGTCACGAGGACTCGGCAATCTCACACCCGCGAGATCAAGACTATTTAAGATTATGGTTAAGGTAAGGTAATGAGGTGGAGCTGCAGCAAGCACTAAGCATATATGGTGACTAACATACGCAAAAGAGAGCGAGAAGAGAAGCAACGCAACGGTCGAGAAGCTAGAAGTGATCCTGAAACTACTTACGTTCAAGCATAACACAAGACCGTGTTCACTTCCCGGACTCCACCAAAGAGAGACCATCACGGCTACACACGCGGTTGATGTATTTTAGTTAAGTCAAGTGTCAAGTTCTCTACAACCGGACATTAACAAATTACCATCTGCCACATAACCGCGGACACGACTTTCCAAAGTTTATACCCTCCAGGGGTGTCCCAACTTAGCCCATCACAAGCTCTCATGGTCAACGAAGGATATTCCTTCTCCCGGAAAGACCCAATCAGTCTCGGAATCCCGATTACAAGACATTTCGACAATGGTAAAACAAGACCAGCAAAGCCGCCCGAATGTGCCGACAAATCCCGATAGGAGCTGCACATATCTCATTCTCAGGGCACACCGGATGAGCAGTCCGTACAACTAAAACCAGCCCTCAAGTTTCCCTGATGTGGCGCTGCAAGGGTCTCTAGTTCAGACCAAAACTTAGAGAAGCACTGGCCCGGGGGGTTAAAATAAAGATGACCCTCGGGCTCCGGAAACCCAAGGGAAAAAGGCTTAGGCTGTTAGGCAAATGTAAAACCAAGGTTGGGCCTTGCTGGAGGAGTTTTATTCAAAGTGAACTGTCAAGGGGTTTCCATAACACCCAACCGCGTAAGGAACGCAAAATCAAGGAACATTACACCGGTATGACGGAAACTAGGGCGGCAAGAGTGGAACAAAACACCAGGCATAAGGCCGAGCCTTCCACCCTTTACCAAGTATATAGATGCATTAATTAAATAAGAGACATTGTGATATCCCAACATATCCATGTTCCAACATGGAACAAACTTCAACTTCACCTTCAACTAGCAACTAGCAACGCTATAAGAGGGGTTGAGCAAAAGCGGTAACAAAGCCAAACAATGGTTTGCTAGGAAGGTGGGTTAGAGGCTTGACATGGCAATATGGGAGGCATGATATAACAAGTGGTAGGTAGCGCGACATAGCGGTAGAATGAACAACTAGCAAGCAAAGATAGAAGTGATATCGAGGGTATGGTCATCTTTCCTGCAATCCCACAAGGAAGAAGAACGACTCCATGAAGAAGACAAACGGACGTAGTCGAACGGATCCTCACAAACGCGACGTTACCGGAACTAACAAGAAGCAACACCGGAAAGGAGCAAACAACATGGTAAACAACCAAGCATAAACATGGCATGATGCACAAGCAAGTATGATGCATGTCCGGTTTAAAAAGGCATGGCATGGCAAAGTGCTCAAACAACACTACAAGTTAAGCGGAGCTCAATATGCAACGAGTTGCATATTGATGAAACACCACATTTAATTATTTAGTTCTCTCCCGCTTAATCTACTCAACAATATTAAATGTTGGTTAACATGGCAAGAGGGTGAAGCATAATAAAACTACCTAACTAGGCAAGTTTAAATGAGGCCGGAACAACAAGCAACAAGTCCGGAAAAATCCTCATGTGCATATTTTAAAGTTGGTACTGTTCTGCCCTAAACCATATTTTAGAGTTGTTAAACATTCAAAGTACTGCCACCATGTTAATCTAGGCATTTTTCCACCCCAATTACATATAAATTTTATTTAAAATGGAGCTACGGTTATTTAGTTATGAAATAAATCATTTTAGCATGGCATTTAAGCAAATTTAATCAAACAGCATTTTAAACATTTTTAACATGGATGAAACATGCATATTATGAAACTAGACAAAATTCTAAGCATATTACATATAAAGTTTGTTTAATTCTGATGCTTTGTTCATGAATAATTATATGCATGAAGGCTATGGTCTTTTCTGTAAAACTGCCAAACTCCTGGATAATTAGTAAAACGCTCCACGGGAAAAAACATGAGTCGGGCCGAATCCCGCTGGCCCAACAGGAGCATACAGAGGGCGGGTGCTCACCCTGGGCCAAGGCCCGGTCGGTGGAGGAGTGGGCCAGCTCGGGAGGCCAGATCTGGCTTGGGCCTTGGGAGGCTGCGGTGGCCCAGGCAGGCAGCGGTTTGACGAGTGCGCTAGCACGGTCGATTCAGAGGGTCAACGCGAGGCGTGCCTGGCTCGTCCTTGAAGCAGAGGAAGCAGGGACGCGACGACGCCGGCAGGGTTTGGCGACGGGGATGGCATGTAGGCGAACGGAGGTCGGCGGCGGCTGGCGAGGCAGGGCCGGGGTCAACTCGCTCAGGCGGGCTCGTTGTAGATGCCCAGGGGCACGGCACACTGGACGGCAGAGACGGCGGGGAACTTGGCGACATCAGCAGGTCCTAGAGGGGTCATCAGGGCTTGTGTCGTCGGGACCCGAAGGAGGAGGCGAGGCATCGACGGATTTGGGCGGTGAAGCTCGATTTCGTCCGGATTCGGCCGGACTTGGTCACGGACGGCGCTAGGGTGAGGAGGACGCCGGCGAGCTTGCTCCGGAACAAGGCGGCCATGGCGGGGCATGCTCCTGTTCGTCCTGAAGAAACAGGGAGAGACCGCGAGGTTAGGGAGAGAGAAGAACCAGGGGAAGAAGGAGAGGGAGGCGATGGGGAGCTGCAGAAGGGCCGGCCTTGGAGCACTGGTGCTCAGGGCGATGAGCATCAGGGAGGCAGGAGGCCTCGGGCGCCGGGCATCCACGAGCACGGGGGGCAATAGGTGAAAGGAAGGGAAGGGAGAAGGCACGGCCTGGCCGTGGTCTTGCCGCTAGCGGGCGCGGATGAAGGCAGCTGCGGCGACCGGACTCGTCCAGGAGACAGGGAGGATGTGGTTGGATGGATCGGTGGACTGGTAGGCGGAGGCTGTGAGTGGAGGCCGAGAGGATCTAGATCTGGTGCGGGCTTGGATCCCGAGGGAGAGGGGTGGCATCGGGAGGATGGGGATGGGATAGACAGCCTAGGTTTTAGGGATTGGTCTGATTATATAGTGAGTGGTTAGGTTAGGGCCCCTCCGATTAGATCCGACGGTCGAGAAAAATAGGCTAGGGAGTCCAATTAAAAAAACGGAGAATGTTTTATAGATCTTTGCGGATGATCCGGACCCAACGGTGATGACGGAGCGGGTCGAGTTCGGGTGAGTTTCGAACACGCACGCGAGGGGGTTTGTGCACTGTGCAAGGAGGGGGTTCGAGGCCTAGCGGTTGGTAGTGGACTGTGTAGATGGTCTAGGGAGGAAAAAGAGGGAAAGCTCGGCGACAGTTTTCAGAGACCGAAAACGTCCGACGTTTGACCGACTATAATGCCGCTATAGTTATCCGTTGGGGCATCAAACGGACTCCGAACGCGATGAAACTTAGCAGGCGGCCTACCTACATCATAACACGACCGCACCCCAAATCTCATCCCATTTCAAGAACATTTTTCGGCCACTTAAAAAATACTATTTCGGACGTGTTGCGGGCGCGTGCGAGTGTGTCTGGGCTCAGAACAGACAACAAAGAGAACTGGGGGAACCCGGATGTATGCAAGTTTTGAAAACATGCATATGTGATGCGGATGATGACGAGGCAAAAAGCAACACGTAAGCAAATGACATGGCAACGACGGCGTATGCAATGCGGATGATGACAAGGCAAAAAGCAACACGTAAGCAAATGACATGGCAACGACGGCGCATAACTAGAAGACGCCTGACACATCGATCTTAGAGCGTTACATTAGGGTGCTTGATGTACAAGGTTATGATCTTATTTTAGGCATTGACTGGTTCTCAATTTTTGGTCAAATGACAGTTGACTGGAGTAAAAGAATGCCGAAACTCAAGCATAAAGGCAATCAGGAACTACCTCGCATTGGGCCAGCATAGTATCCGGTAAGCCTTCTCGAAAGAAAGCCCCTATGAATACAGTCGTCCTTCTTCGGTCCCTACTCAAGAAAAGTCAATTATCGCTTTCCCCTTTCAGGGACTTCCAACTAGTCACTTCAATCGCTTTCAATCTCTTCTGTTTCGCTTTGTTTTCCAGTCTCCTTTTACGATCATCATCTCCTTCACTGAAACATCCTTCAAACCACTCACGATTAGAAAATCGAATGCACAATCTATCTTCTTATCCCATGAGAAACTTTCCAAGACAATAGAAAAATTGCAAGCCATGGGATTTCATTAAGCATTTGACTAGTATCTTTCTACGGAGTATATATAGGTAGGAATCTAGTTGAAGCCAGGAGTAATTGATCAGATTGTCACCAAAGTATTTTACAACGTGTGAAGTGAGGCAAACATATATTCCGATAGGGCCACTTTATGTTCTAAAACAACGCTCAATCAACTTCTATTTACATAACCTTCCACTTGCAAAGCCTATGAAATACAGTACATGGCATGCAAGCCAACTCTAACTCAAGATATATACATAATGGTACACTAGTAGAGTCATATGAACTGCACCGCGTAGTCGGTTGCAGATAAAATAAGATTACGACATCATCAGGCTCGAAAACTGCCATCTTCGTACACACTATCATTTGCTAGAGCAAGCCAGTTGTCCATATCGAGGCTTTTCATTGCCGATGGCCCTCCGGGAGCGCAACCACTCTGTAAAATGGAACAGCTCTCTCTGGTAGATTCCCATCCTCTTCGTCATCATCAAATAAGAGATTGTAACTATCAAAATTAAGGTAGCAGTCACAACATATTCTTCAGAAAAGGTGGACATTATTACTATTATTAAATACAGTATTAGCTGAACGGTGGTAATCAGAAGGTTTTTTTTTTCAAAACGGAGGCAAAAGATTTGCCTCATCGATTAATTAAGCAGAAGAGAATTGCCCAGTTAATTAACGGAAAACCGGGCAAAAACCGAGTAATCAGAAGGTTTCATTGTAATAGATATGTGCATATGTATGTCCCATCTACAACTTCAGCTACGTTTAATCAAAGCCCTATTGTGTGTTTAAAGAAAGCAAACACGAAAGTACTGTTGTATTTTCGTAAATAAGAACCACGTACAATCGTACATGCAGAGCAGCTAGTGCAATAGATGGTTGAAAACAGTTGTGCTACTGACAAGAAAAACACCAGACTAAATTCTCATGCAAAGTCATAATTTATAACATCACAAATTGATCCAAATATCACCAGATAAAGCTATAAGATTTCCTTATTGAGTACCGTTGGCTAGTCCTGCATATATTACAGATACTGGAGACCATATGACACAACCATATTGCCCAATTCCATGGAGACGGGCTATCTTACTTATTGTTATGCAAGATATCTTATGTTTTGAGAAGGCAGAAGCACAAACATAAACATAGACCCAAACTAAATGAAGTAAAAATGGAAGGAGATTGTCATCTCTCGATCCATGGCGAAATAACTATCTCTAAGTAAACCAAGCTGTATACAACTTCTAAAATGTGCAATACTCAGGAAATAAGAATTTCTAAGTAGACATAGAAATAGACAAACTCCGCCTATGTCTTCTAGGCATAGCCGGTCCCAAGCCCGGGTAAAGGAGGAGGGTTGTGATAGGCTTGGCGAGCCAACGTAAAAACTAGCCAGTCCCATAGGTATGAAACCCATTTGAGCGAGAATAGTACTAGGATGGGTGACCTCCTACGAAGTCCTCGTGAAAGGGTTTCATATCTAAGAGTTGTGATAGGCTTGGCGAGCCAACGTAAAAACTAGCCAGTCTTTTGGGTATGAAACCCATTTGGGCGAGAGTAGTACTAAGATGGGTGACCTCCTGGGAAGTCCTCGTGAAAGGGTTTCATATCTAGCCTACCCCAACTTGTTTGGGATAAAAGGCTTCGTAAGTAAGTAAGTAAGTACATAGAAATAGACACTTCCGAAATGAAAAATGTGTCATTTGCACATATAAGACTGTACATCATAGAAGGTTGTAGAAGTATAGGTTACGTACTCATCAGACTTCCTCTGCAATTTGTTGCAGTGCAATTTCACCACATGATGGCAAAAAGAGAGTATTAGTGACATAGCAAATAACGGAAAAGATAGAACAAATCGATAACAGCAACTTGGTGGCTTTAAACAGCACATACAGCTTCCACAAACTTCATACATGCCAAGGAATTAACCGAGTAAAAATCATGTTTATGCCACCCAGATGGAATGACTGTACAATGCTGAAGCATGTATATAAACAGGACAAATGATACTAATATATTACGTCTTTAATGGCATTAATATTGACAAGATAATACTATTTGCACAGTAGTAGTCACATTAATTATGGTGAACCAAGCTAGTATCAACTTGTCCTAGAGTAGGCGTGCCATACGCCCAATCCCACAGCCATGTTCGTAACCACACTGGTAATCATGCCCCAGGATTCAGGTGACGCAACACAGTAGTAGTCAAATTAACTATAGTGAACCAAGTTAGTATCAGCTTCTTACAGGCACCTTCCTGGGGTAGGCGTATGCAATAATAGGCCAATGCCAACAACCATGTTCGTAACTACAATGGTACTCCGAAATCGTTAAGGGGTACCCCTAGCAAAGGTCACTCACACCTCCTCTGGTGGTGACAAGTGGTGCACTGCATGTGCGACACTTTTTGCAACCAGGGAGTTTTGTCGGCATTTTTTCCCATGCATGGGAGGCACCGATGGGTTTGTTTGTGTGTTTATTTGTAGATCCGTTTTTTCAAATGTTTTATCTTCTGAACCGCGTGTCCAAATCACGAACTGTTTTCTCCGTTGCCTTTCTCGCATCGAGATTTTCAAACTATCCCACGTTGGTAGATTTTGATGAACTTTTTTGGGGCAAATTTATGCTTCCAGCTAGTAGCAATTTGTGCTTCAGTGTGAACTAAACTGTGCTCCCAATACAAACTAAACTGTGTTTCCCGACAGAAGCACAAATTGTGCTCTGTTCGCGGGTTAAGCACTACTTTGCTTCACGGGAAGCACTACTGCGCTCACGCAGACACGAAGCACTACCATGCTTCACGCTGCTGACAGACCAAACACCGAAAAAACAAAGAAAAAAAGGGCAGCCCGGTGCACCTAGCTCCCGCTTGCGTATGGTTCGGGGAAGGGTCCAACCACTTTAGTTCTTTTGTACGCAGTCTTTCCCTGCAGGGTCCGGGGAAGGGGAGCTTTCGCGCAGCGGTAAAGTTGTTACCTTGTGACCATGAGGTCACGGGTGGGTTCGAGTCCTAAAACCAAAGAAAGAGCAAAACAAAACAAAAACAGGAAAAAACCG
>NC_041388.1:464123588-464135525 GCF_002162155.2 Triticum dicoccoides | reverse complement strand
AATAATAAACAAGAAAGAAACCAAACCGCCCCGGTGCGGGAAGCGCCTGGCGCGCGACATGTGGCGGCGTTGGGACGCTCCCGCACACCAGAAAAGTGTCCGCTGGGGCACCCAGCCATGGGGTGCCACCCAATTTAGTTGCTCCCATGGTAATCATACCACAGGATCCAGGTGATGCGATACACCTAGGCAGGCCAAGAGAGCCCGAGCGTATCCTGAAAGTTCATCTTGTGCACTGGAAAAGTACCTCGGGTTTCCAAAGTTGTTAGGACTTGTTTTCCAAGTTTTGTGATATTTCTAGCAAAAGTATCCACATGCATTTCTACACCAAAGAGGTTGTTAAAGATATATTATGGCGGCTGTTATGGATATCTTATGGCGGATGTTATGGATGTCTAGTTAAAGATCAAGATTAAACATACATGGTTTATTAGAAGTTGATGCCTGTAACTCTCTTCTTTAACTCTCTTGTAAACCTCCGTGTATCTCTCTTACTCTCAACGTGCTATGCACAATTGTAACAATCAAGTGTATGCATTTATGGGATAAGCCCCATCCTATGAATATATAATATGCGGGCTCTCCACCAGGAGAATTGAGACGCTTTACCCATCTTGACATGGTATACAGAGCCTCCTTCTTCCATCACATCTAGCAAACCCCTCACCACCGCAGCCTTCATCTTCCACCTTGAGCCGCCATGTCCTCCTCCACCCAAGTTTCTCCCCTTGGCCTCAATTACACCACATCCGAGCCTCTCAACCGAACCAACTATGTCATCTGGAAAGCCCAAGCTCGTTCCCAAATCATGGGGGCTGGGCTATATGGGTACATCGATCAATCCACAGTCGAACCCACAAAGACCATCATGACCAAGAACTCCGATGAGAAAGAAGAGATCATTCCCAACCCCGCCTACAACCCCTGGCTCATCCAGGACCAACAGATCGTGGCCTATCTCCTCCGGAACCTCTCTAAGGAAGTTCTTGTTCAGGTTGCATCCCTAGAAAAATCCCAAGCGATCTGGTCAGCACTCGCTAACATGTTCACCGCCCAATCCCTCTCCCATGCCAACAATTGCCGCATCGCCCTCTCAAACGCCCAAAAAGGCTCACAGAGTGCATCTACTTACTTCAGTCAGATGCGAGCCCTCTCTGATGAGCTCGCTGCAGCTGGCAAACCCATCAAGGACGAGGAGCTTCTCTCCATCATCGGGGGGCTGGATATGGATTATCAGCCCCTCATCTCGGCGCTGGATGTCCGCGCGGAGCCCCTGACCGTGGATGATCTCTTCGGCATGGTCTCAAATTTCGACCAACGAGTCGAGATGTTACAAGGAACGGGGGCAGGTGCCTTCAAATCCTCTGCCAATCTCGCTGCCAGAGGCCGTGGCGGGTCTCCCAAGGGCTACCGCAAGGGTGGTGGTCGTGGCGGTGGCTATGGTGGTAACAACAGTGGCAACAGCTACAACACCGGTGGCAACAGCAATTACAACACCGGTGGCGGCGGCGGTGGTGGTGGCGGCGGCGGCGGCCACTACCACAACAACAACTACTACTACTCCGGCAATAACCGGCGCCCCTCCTATAACAACAATAGGGGTCGTCCGTTTCAAGGTTATGATGAGTATGAAAATAAATGTCAAATTTGCAAAAAAATAACCACATTGCAAGGGATTGTGATTGGCACTATGCCGAGAACAATTCACAACGCAAGAAAGTTGCAGCAGCTGCAGATACATCTTATGGAGTTGATACCAATTGGTACGTTGACTCTGGAGCCACAAATCACATCACGAATGAGCTTGAAAAGGTGACCATGAGCGAGAAGTACCGTGGCCATGATCAAGTCCACAACGCAAACGGTGAAGGTATGAAGAAGATCATGTTGGTCATGCAATTGTCAATACCCCTCATCGGAATATTCATCTTAGAAATATCTTACATGTCCCACAAACTGAGAAAAATCATCTTTCTGTTCATCGTATTGCCATAGATAACAAAGTTTTTCTTGAGTTTCACCCCTACTTCTTTTTGATTCGTGATCAGGCCACGAGGAAAATTCTCTACCGCGGTAGATGTGTGCATGGGCTCTACCCTTTGATTCCTCAGTTTAGAAGCTTCAATAAACAAGTGTGTGGTGTCATCAAAATTTCATCGGAACGGTGGCATGCGCGGCTAGGACATCCTTCTTTTGTTATTGTTCAACAAGTGCTTCGAAATAATCAGCTCCCATGTGTTGGTGAGCGTAGTCTTGAAACTATTTGTGATTCTTGTCAAAAAGCGAAAGCTCATCAATTACCATATCCTGTTTCCACTAGTATTTCTACCAAGCCATTGCAACTTGTTTTTTCTGATGTATGGGGTCCAACTCCTTCTTCCGTTGGTAGACATACTTACTATGTTAGTTTCATAGATGACTACAGTAAATTCACTTGGATCTATCTTCTTAAAAAACGTTCTGATGTTTTTCAAGTTTTTCATAATTTTCAAGCACTTGTTGAACGCCAATTTGACACTAAAATCCTTGCTGTCCAATCTGATTGGGGTGGTGAATACGAGAAGTTAAACTCGTTTTTTCAAAAGTTGGGTGTTTTGCATCATGTTTCATGCCTGCATGCTCACCAACAAAACGGATCTGCCGAGCGCAAACATAGGCATATAGTTGAGGTAGGATTTGCTCTCCTAGCCGCCTCCATGCCTCTCAAATTTTGGGATGAGGCATTTCTTACTGCAGTTCATCTCATCAATATGCTACCCAATCGTGTCATCAACAATGAAACACCCATGCAACGACTCCTTCATACTCGACCGAACTATAACTCTCTTCGTGTCTTTGGATGCGCTTGTTGGCCAAACCTTCGTCCCTACAATACTCGCAAACTCATGTTTCGCTCAAAATAATGTGTTTTCTTGGGTTATAGTGCGCAACACAAAGGTGTCAAGTGCCTTGATGTTCCTACAGGTCGAGTATATATTTCTCGTGATGTGGTCTTCGATGAAACTGTCTTCCCTTTTGCTCATCTACATCCTAATGCCGGTGCCCTACTTCGCCAAGAAATCCTTCTACTACCACCTCATTTGTCTGGTTTTCATCAAGGGAATGACAATTGTACTGACCACTTGACTAACTCTTCTAACCGTGCAAATGAGATTTGTGATGACGCAGGCTCAAGTGGTGAAGCAATAGAAAACAATTTGGCGTCAAATGGTGAAGAAAATGGCCAAAATGGCCCATATTTCATGTGTCCCCCGCTACGTGACAGGGCTGCTCCCGAATCTGCATCGGGATCGCGTGCAATTACCGGATCGGGTCTAACCACGTCCCTCTCCTCCTCTCCACCACGGACCTCTCCTCCTCTCCACCGCGGACGAGCGCCCCCCCACTCCGTCGCGGTTCCGGTTTGAGCTTTTCTGGCTTAATCAGGCGGGCTTCCGGGAGGCTGTCGTCGCTCGCTAGATCTCCGCTCGCGCCTCCCCTCATCGCTCCATGTCCGCAGTTGACTCGTGGCAGTTCTGTGCCAAGCTCGCCCGCCAATTCATGAAGGGATGGGGCGCTAACCTTGGCCGGGACCTACGCGAGCGCAAAAAGGCCCTCCTGCTGGCTATCCAAGGCCTGGACGCCCGTGCTGACACCTCCGGGATCTCCCCGGATGAATGGATGCTAAGATATGATCTTGAAGACCAGCTCTCAACCATCTACACGGATGAGGAGGCCTACTGGAGGTTGCACGGTACCCAACGGTGGGTGCTTCGGGGCGACACGCTAACACCGCCTATTTCCAGGCGATAGCTAATGGGCGGCGGCGGCGGAACTCCATCCACTGTCTGTGGGATGGAGACACGCCTCTCGTTCGCCCCTCGGCCATCCGTGCCCATGCTGATGGCTTCTACAAAGCCCTATTTACCCCCACCCATCGGGGTGGGGCTAGCCTTGCCCCCGACATTTGGTCGGGTAACTAGTTGGTCTCCGTTGAGGCCAATGCGGCATTGGTGGCCCCCTTCGCTGAAGACGAGGTCCTCGCCGCTATTAAGCGGATGAACCCCTCCTCGGCCCCGGGGCCGGATGGTCTGCCCGTTATGTTCTTTAAAACGTTCTGGCAGACCATCAAGCCGGAGGTCATGGCCCTATTTGAGGAGTTCTACTCGGGGTCCATGGATCTTGGGCGCCTTAACTATGGGATCGTTACCCTCATCCCCAAGGTCCCGGGCGCCTCCGACATCCGCCAGTTTCGTCCCATCACAGTGATCAATGTGATTTTCCGGATCCTGGCTAAAGGGTACGCCAATAGGGTGACCCTGCTCGCTGACGCGGTTACCCACCCTAACCAATCTGCCTTCATCCAAGGCCGATTTATTCTGGATGGGGTGTTGGTCTTCCACGAAGTCCTTCACGAGGTCCGGGTGAAACACCATCGTGCAGTCTTCTTGAAGCTTGACTTCCACAAAGCGTACGACACGGTCCACTGGCCCTTCTTGCAGGAAGTGCTGCTCCGCAAGGGCTTTGACGACCGATGGGTGACTAGAGTTATGCAGCTCATCTCCTGCAGCCGGACAGCTGTGAACATTAACGGCGACATTGGGCCCTACTTCCCCACCCTTTGTGGGGTCCGTCAGGGTGACCCGTTCTCGCCGTTCCTGTTCAACATGGTGGTTGATGCCCTTGCCACCATCCTTGACAAGGCCAAAGTTGCCGGCCATATTCGCGGCATCGTCCCCCATCTAGTCGGAGGGGGAGGGGTCTCCCCCCTGCAATATGCGGATGATACCATTATAATGGTGGAGGGCTCAGTTCAGGACATTGCTAACCTGAAGTTCCTCCTGTGCTTCCAACAGATGTCGAGGCTAACTATCAACTTCGATAAGAGCGAAGTGATGGTTCTTGGGTATTCCCCGGACGAAGCACAGGCTATTGCGGACCGACTGAATTGTCGGTTGGATTCTTTCCCCACGACCTACCTGGGGATCCCCATTAGTGATACGCGCCTCACCGTGGCCGACCTCCGCCCCACGGTGACCTGAATGCAACATCGGGTTGAGCCCTGGAAAGGGCGCTGGTTGTCGAAGGCAGCTCGTGTGATCCTCATCAACTCCTCGCTTGCCAGCCTTCTTTGGTTCCTCATGAGCTTCTATAGCCTGCATGAGACGCTCCATCAGGAAATAGCCAAGTACCAATCCAGATTCTTCTAGGCTGGTGAGGGTGATAAGCAGAAATACCATATGGTGAGCTGGCCCGATATTTGCAAACCCAAGGACCAGGGCGATCTTGGGATTTTGTCCTCCCGGCGCATGAACATTGCCCTCCTGACCCGTTGGCTCTGGCGCATTGCCAATGGTGATGGAGACCTTTGGCTCACCATCATCCGGAACAAGTACCTTCGGGGCCAGCCACTCGCATTCTGTCAGCGCTCTGGTGGCTCCCAGTTTTGGCAGGCCGTCATCCAGCTGCTACCTGTGCTCCGCATTGGCACGTCCATCTCGGTTGGTACTGGGTCCTCGACCCTGTTCTGGTTTGATCGGTGGATCGGCGACCTCCCCTTGGCCGCGCGATTTCCAGAGCTCTTCACCATTGCAGTGGACCCTCGGGTATCTGTCGAGGCGGCCCTTATTGACTTAGGGCGCCTCGCCTTCCGCCGCCGCTTTGGCCCGCCTGAAGTGGCCGCTTGGGATGCCCTCCTCCAGGACATCGCCCTCCTCCCGATGAACGGCGTCGACACCCCCGATGCCATCTCTTGGCGACTGGAGCCCTCCGGCTGCTTCTCCACCAAATCTCTCTACGCGGCCATCGCCCCCTCGACGGCCCCCGAGCCCTTTAGTTTGATTTGGGATATCCGATTGCCCCTGAAAATCAGGATCTTCCTATGGCAATGGATCCGCGGCCGCCTCCCGTCCGGGGTGGAGGTCCTTAAGCGTAATGGACCTGGAGATGGGATTTGTCCCCTGTGCGGCACGGTAGAGGATGCTAACCACATCTTCTTCTCTTGCTCCACGGCCCAGTTTGTATGGTCCTGTTTCCGTGAGACTGTTGGTGGCCAGTGGTGCAACACCAACTTCCCCGACCTGCTGCGGAAATCCACGCATCCCCTCCCCGCTACCGCCATATTAGATGGTTGTGCGTTGGGGTCCTTGCCTGGACGCTTTGGACCGTTCGCAACAAGCTTGTCATCCAGAAGGTGCTTCTTCGACGTGCTACTGACGCAATCTTTAAAATGTGTGGTTACTTGCAGCTTTGGCGGCCGCTTAGCCGCCCCCAGGACCGGGACGCCATCAACACTCTCCTCGCCGACCACCGATCGATGGCGTTCCGCTTGGCGCCCCCGCTCCCACCCCCCGAGCCCGACTAGCTACTCTTTTGCGCTCCGCGTGTGCTTGTTTTTTCTGGTTTTCAGGGCTTGTTGAGTTGTGCCCTCAGCACTAACCCTTGGATTTCCCTCTGTGTGAGACTTTTGTATTTGTGAGACTTTATGTGTGTGTGTGTGTGTGAACCTTATCGGATGTTGGCTTGGGCAGTTGCTTTATAATATAAAGCGGGGCGAAAGCCTTTTTCGGTAACGGCGGTGTCAGCGCAGGCGCGATCCGCTCCAGGATCGGAGCGCTACAACACAGAATCCACGCCAGGAGCTGCTGCTCGCCAACCCCCACCTGCCACGTCCTCACCTGGGGGGCCGTCATCCACGCTTGCAGGACTGGCCGACCACGCGGTTTGGCCCGGACCCAAGTCTACGTCAGGCGGACGGTGCGCCAGCCCGATGCAGGCGCGGGATCCCAGCCTGATTCAGCTGGCTTGCCTGGGTTTTCTGCACCATCCACTGAAGCTTCGCCCACATATATGTGTTAGACCTTTGAGCCTGAGCATTGATAGTTGTGGATGACACTAGGAGAGTTGGGACAATTTTCGTTGGTTTATTTCTCACACAATGCCATTCCAACCTGAGGGGTTGGGGTTACATACTTATAGGTTGCTAGCCAGCCAAGCATATGCTGAGATGCTACTAAGATGCCGGTCTAAGATGCTAGTCTAAGATGCCAGTCTAAGATGCTATCCTAACTGCCAGTCCTTGATGGTCAGGAACTCTATCCTAACTGCCACAAGGACCATGTGCTGCAGCCCCACAAGGACCATGTGCTGCAGCCCCACAACGACCCTAGTACAGACTTATCCAACAATATGGCCATAGAAGATCCGGCAGCGGCACATGTCACAGCAGCAACCTCGGGATTGCCTGGATCCTCTGTCCAGGAGCAGTCTATGGTATTTCCTGCGCCTGGATCATCTACAACAGTCCAGCAACATAGTACACCACCACGTGCAAGACTTCGAACAGGGGTAATTCAACCTGTAAATTATAAAGTTAAATTTAGCTTGGCGTGTTCAACAGGAGAACCTAGTACTTTTCAAGAAGCAAGTGTGGATCCCAAGTGGAGAAAAGCTATGGAGGAAGAGTTCCAAGCACTTCAGAAAAACAAGACATGGCACCTAGTTCCTTCACATCGAGGTAAAAATTTAATTGACTGCAAATGGGTGTTCAGGATAAAGAGAAAGTCAGATGGTACAATAGATCGTTACAAGGCTAGACTTGTTGCTAAAGGATTCAAACAGAGGTATCGCATAGATTATGAGGATACATTCATCCAGTCCTGTTGTTAAGGCTGCCAGTATCCGTCTTGTTTTGTCTATTGCCGTATCCAGAGGCTGGAGTCTCCGACAGCTAGATGTGCAGAATGCGTTTCTTCATGGTGTTCTGGAAGAGGAAGTGTACATGAAACAACCTCCGGGGTTTGAAGATAAGAATAAACCTTTTCATGTGTGCAGGCTTGATAAATCTCTTTATGGGTTGAAGCAAGCCCCTAGAGCATGGTACTCACGTCGAAGTTCAAAGTTGCAAACACTTGGTTTTGTTCCTTCTAAATCCGACACATCACTATTTATTTACAACAAGTTCAAAACATCCATATTTGTGCTTATATATGTTGATGATATCATTGTCACAAGCTCATCAAATGAGGCAGTAACTGCATTGTTAAAGGATTTGAATTCAGAATTTGCCCTCAAGGATCTAGGTGACCTGCATTACTTCCTTGGAATTGAAGTCAATAAAAACAAGGAAGGTGGTCTTCATCTTTCCCAAGAAAAATATGCAACTGATCTTTTGAATAGAGCTGGATTGCAGGGCTGTAAACCATCACCAACACCATTGTCCATTTCAGAAAAACTCTCTTGCTGAAGGAGAACTCCTGAGTCAAGAGGATGGTACTAAGTATAGAAGTTTGGTGGGTGCACTTCAGTATTTAACTCTGACCAGGCCTGATATTTCCTTTGATGTCAATAAGGTTTGTCAGTTTCTGCATGCACCAACTACAGCTCATTGGACTGCTACCAAACATATACTGAGATATGTGAAAAATACTTTGAGTATTGGCCTAACCTTTAGCAAGTCATCATCCACACTTGTTAGTGCATTTTCTGACTCTGACTGGGCAGGTTGCATAGATGATAGAAGATCAACAGGTGGTTCTGCAGTCTTCTTTGGACCTAATTTGATCTCATGGTGTGCAAAGAAACAAGCCACAGTTTCCAGGTCAAGTAATGAGGCAGAATACAAAGCATTGGCAAATGCAACAGCAGAGATTATATGGGTCATGTCCATGCTTAAGGAACTTGGCATGTCACACACCAACCCCATGTCTTTGGTATGACAATCTTGGTGCTACATAACTATCTGCTAATCCTATCTTTCATGCAAGAACCAAACACATAGAGATTGACTATCATTTTGTGAGGGAAAGAGTTGCTAATAAGGAGTTGCAGATTCGGTTTGTTCATTCAAAGGATCAAGTTGCAGATGGTTTTACAAAAGCATTGGCCACACGACCGTTTGAGGAATTCAAGCGTAATCTTAACTTGGGAAGTTCAGATTAAGGGAGGGTGTTAAAGATATATTATGGCGGCTGTTATGGATATCTTATGGCGGATGTTATGGATGTCTAGTTAAAGATCAAGATTAAACGTACATGGTTTATTAGAAGTTGATGCCTGTAACTCTCTTCTTTAACTCTCTTGTAAACCTCCGTGTATCTCTCTTACTCTCAACGTGCTACGCACAATTGTAACAATCAAGTGTATGCATTTATGGGATAAGCCCCATCCTATGAATATATAATATGCGGGCTCTCCACCAGGAGAGTTGAGACGCTTTACCCATCTTGACAGAGGTAACAGCTACCATGTCTTGTATCGGGAACACTGCTAAGAGCCCTTATTTGTCCATCTATGGTACATAACAGAACACCTGCATGACAGGCAATAGCGCTAAATATTAATAGTGCATGTTCAAAATGCTGAAATAAGCGCATACTTTACAGAGTGTCTTCTTAACCTGTTTTGCACACATCACAAAACTACAAGATTGCAATGTATGTCTAGTCAGAGTCATAGTTACCAGATTCGCTCAAACCATTGTCGAACTCTGATCTAGATCGATCGATCTAGATTGGCGTTCGAATTCGTTCGATTCATTCCAGATTTGCTGTCTGATTCGCGACCCAAGGGCGAACCGACATGGGTGTCCTTCATGTCCTCATAGTTGCTGCTTGACAGTGCTACCTCCGTCACCCTTAATTTCAAGCAAGACGGGAATAGAGTTCAACCAGTAGCACTGTCAAGGAGCAGCCTGGACGCGTCGCTGGAAGGAGATGGAAGAGAGCTGCAGCCAGCACGGAGCAGCGTGCACACGGCGCTGAGAAGGCATGGGAGCAGGCAGAAGAAGCTTCGTAAGGAGGATTTTCAGGGCCTGATTGACCAGTTGAGAAACAGATTAGGGCTCTGGCGAACTGGATTCCTCTACCAGAGCGGTCATTTAATTTTAGTCCAAGCAGTGTTATCAGCCATCCCAATCTTTCACTTAATGTCCCTTGACCATCCACCGTGGGTGTTCAAGGCCATTGACAAAATCCGCAGAGCATTCCTTCGGAAAGGTACTAATGTGGTAAAAGGTGGCCACTGCTTGGTGAGTTCGAATCAAGTTTGTCGTCCGAAGGAGAGCGGAGGACTAGGCATTCTGGACCTAAAGATCATGAGCTACGTGCTTCGGTTGCGTTGGGCTTGGAAGGCACGTACATCAAATAATCGTGTGTGGAGCATCTTGATAAACCCTTTGGAAAATCATGAAAGGCGTCTACTCGATGCTGCTGCTCATGTTGAGTTACGTAATGGGAATAGATTTTTTTTGGACCGATAGATGGATCAATGGCGCAGCAGTAGAAGATATCACGCCGGAAGTTTTCAGTTCTGTGCCTTCAGTCGCCAGGGAGAGAAGAACAGTAGCAGAAGCAATGGTCAGTGCAGTCGGGATTATAAGGACATAAAGGGGAAAATAAATATTCGTATCTTTCATCAGGTTTTAACCTTATGGGAGGTGATTTCTGAAGTTCAGATTATACAGGTGCTGAAGACAAATGGAACTGGTCATGGAATCCTAAAGGTACCTCTCTCGAAACAGGGTTTCGCCCGCTTTATATATAAAGCAACAACCACAACAAGTACACGGCCGAATGATACAAGATGGTGAGGTAACCCTCGTACAACGCCGATCCCAAGATAAACGGATCCCATAGAACGCAAGCGACTATGCTACCGAAAGAGTACATTGGAAGAGCATAAAACAACGCAACACAAAGCCCTAAACACCTAAGTTCCACGACAACGCCCAGGAGGGAGAACGGCGCAAAGTGTCGCCGCTGTCGAGTCCAGAAGGGACAAGGGTCTTCACCCGGAACTCTGACACGGAGAGGAGCACCACGACGACGTCTTCGGAAGAGAACGGCGCCCGCGAGCGTCGCCGTCGTCGACGACAAAGCGCGGAGCTTTCGCTCGGCAGCTCCCATATGCCCCCACGAGGTCTTCAGGACAAGTGCGGCGAGATCAGATCTCCAGGTCCGGATCAGGGCGACGCCACTGCCAAAGATAAGGAGCGTGCCCGGGCCACCACCGCTATACCTCCTGCCGTCCACACGACCAAGAGGAAAAGCCACCACACAACATGGTGCTCGCCGGAGAGCCAACCATGCGGAGCACCCTCCAGAGCCGCCGCCCCGGCATCCATGTCCGAGCCACACCACCCATCATCCACATCACGGTGCACCAACCACAGAACGGAGGAAGAGTAAAAGGCGTCTCCTTTCACTCCTAGCCCAGCATCAGTCATGGAGTTTGTGTCGATGCCTCCACGGTAGGCTGCTTCCACACCTCCCAGCTAGTCCCGATGGACCTGGGGGGGGACACAACCCCGTGACTACCGACGGCCATCGTCGAGCACTCTTGAATGACGCCATGCCCGTGGTCAACGACGCCGATCTGCCGACTGATAGGGGCGACCGGACCACCACCGCATCCGCGAGGGGAGAGACCACCCGCAGATACCACCTGGATCAAACCCACCATCACCTACCCGGAGCGAGAGCTCCAAACTGTCTCGGGCCCCAAACCGATCCCCCCGAGCACGAGCCCCAGGTCCGGCCATCTCCGCAACGCGCACAACCGCGCCACTGACCAAGACCCAGGAGAAGGGATGGGCTGCCACCACCCACACCCCGCCGCTAAGCAGCACCCGCCGCCGCAGACGCCTTGTCGGTCAGTGCACCACCCAGGCCGCTTGTAGCCACCCGAGCCTGACGGATCGAGCACCCACGAGCAGGCACCACCACGTCGGAGTCCTCACCACGCCGGAACGCAACAGCGGAGGCCGACCCACGCCGCCGCGGCCCTCGCCGCAAGAGGCGGCCGCCCTGCAGATCTGGCCCAAGCCACACCGCTGACACAGCCACCTCCGCACGCGCCTCCACCCACCACGCCGCCCGAGACCCAGCCGCGGCACCGGCGCCCAGACACGAAGGAGCACCACCGCGCCAGCTCCTGCATGCGAAGGGACGTGAAATCCTC
>NC_041388.1:464090267-464123140 GCF_002162155.2 Triticum dicoccoides | reverse complement strand
AGGATTTAGGATTTCCCCCCGGCCGCCGTGCGGGGCGACGCGTGAGGAGTTGGGGAGGAGCGGATGGATCCCTGGCACCTCTGACTCGTCGGGATTTTTCTCTGTTGCTCATCCTAAAGGTACATACTCGGCGAAATCTGTTTATAAAGCACACTTCGCTGCATTGGTCATGTGTAGTACTGCCTGCACCATTTGGAAGGCTCCTCTAAAATGCAAACTCTTTCTCTGGCTGGTCGTCAGGGGCCTGGACAGCGGACCGTCTCGCTAAGCGTGATTTGCCTCATAATGCTGCATGCTGTTTCTGCAAATTGCGCAAGAATTCGCTCATCATCTCTTCACGGGTTGCAGTGTAGTGACCATCATTTGGAGTTCAGTGCTTTTTTGGGCAAATCTGAGCGAGGTCAACCCTCAAAATGCTCCTGAATTCCGGGATTGGTGGCAAGAGGCCAGAAATAGAGTCCATGAATCCAAGAGGAATTCCTTGAATACCATGCTACCACTAATTATCTGGAGCATATGGAGGGAAAATGAGAGCTAACACTATGACCATGCAATTCTCCCAAGTTCTTCGAATTTGTTAAATATGTTGAAGTTGGTTAATTTAAGCATTACAATGGAAGGGTGAAAAGACAGGCCTGGCGCAGTGTGAAGTAATCCCTACTTGTGCCAAGGAGTCCCGGGTTCAACGTGGACTCTCTGCATTGCACTGTGCATGGGGAAGAGGCTTGCCTCGTATAATCCTCCCCAGACCCCACCTGGTGTGGGAGCTTCCAACACTGGGTCTGTCCTTTAATGGAAGGGTACATGATGCATATGAATAACAGGCAATACACTATAACAAGCTTCGCCTATCAGTAAGCACCAATCAATGCTTAGCAGTTTCACTACTTTGGTGGAAGATGATCCTATGATAACAAAATATTCTGACGTTCAGATTACTCCCCACCTTTTAGCCTATATAAGTTTCAAATTCCCACTTCCTAGGTAGCCTCCATTTAAATGGTTTTAACAATCAAGGAGACTGTTTCACACAGAATAAAATGGCACCATTGAATTCATAACTAGATGAAGCTGAAAATACGACAGTTAATACATCCACACATATGGATGTCCAACCTTGTGAACAGAACAAAAAGTCACATTATTATGAAGAATTGATGATCTGCCGAAGATTCATGTGCATGTTAAGATGTTACCTTACGTTGAGAGGCTACGGTAGCCCTATATAATGCTGTTGTGCCAGGATAAACAGCTAAGACTTGCCGACCCTGTCCAAAATCCTGAGCACTAGACGGATCTCCTTTCTTTGGAAATGGAATAATATATGACATAGGCAACTTGTATTTCCTGTACACATGGTTGGGATGGAACAGCATCAGTTTATGGGCCGCAGACATTAAGGATAAGGCAAATTAGCCCAGAGTGTACCAATAAAACTTTTTATTGCAAGGATATAGATTTTTTTTAAAGGAAAGTCAATAAAACAGCTGTGGTCTCACTGAAATTCATACAAATAAAAAAGAACAAAATGTAAAGAAATAGTACAATATGACAACTGATGTGGAATTGAGAAATTTAATGATCGGATGGACCTTTAAGAAATAAGGGGAAAGCAAATTTGTACATACAAGGGTGGGTACATAAATTTTGACAATATTTGAAGATGCACAAGTAGGTAAGCTCTAAAGTCTAGCAAGAATCTACTATTGGATGTAAAAAGTCCAGACCAACAAATAATTCAACTGAACTAACTAAGAATTTGATGAAGCATATCACAGCGCTGGATATCTTTTTTTCTCGAGCACGCAGGAGACCTGTGTATTATTACATTGAGAAGGAAAAGAAGGGGTAAGAACCCTTACAAGGCACACACCCGGCCACCTACAAACCTTATCTCAGGGATCTGTCTAACTGAAGTTCAGAGCTGACGAGAAATTCAAAAACCAAATTCAAAGTAGCGGATTTTGGACGACAAAAGCTTAGGGTTTCAGGCGCTCAGATACACATATTATGCCAGCAAGACAATCAGCAGTCCAGTATTTGTTGTGCACCACTAGCCACATGAAAAACGGCGTTTGCACGGCTCGCAGGTCTTCCAGATGCGAACCCAAGGTTCAAAAAGGGTAGCTCCCTGGAAAAAACCTCTATAGACTGACTTAGCCGAATAATGTCCACAGGCTAAGAGTTTCCAGTCCTCTACTCCTGGTTTCAGTACTGTCTCCGACAAAAGATCCCAAAGCTCCATATGTTTGACTAGCTCATTGCTGACTATGCCTGATATAAACTACTGACTATGTCCGATAAAAAACTGCTCCCTCCGTTCACAAATATAAGATGTTTCGGATATTTCAATATGGACTACATACGGACTGAAATGAGTGAACAAACACACTAAAATGTGTCTGTATACATCCGAACCATAAAAAAGTTAGAACATCTTATAATAGTGGACCGAGGGAGTACTAGCTAGTTCATTGCTGTCAAATAGTCCAAAGGGGCCCAGTGTATTCATCTACTAGTAATCAATTCACAAATAACATTTTCAGCTTCTTGAGAGTTAGCCCTGAATATCAAATACGCAAACAGCATCGCCGAATTTAAGGTGTCCTTAACTACATCTATTTCTTATAGTTTCTTATGGGTCTCATCTACTCCCAAAGCTGGCCTACGGCATATCATTAGGGGGGGATTTTCATTACACACTAGTAGGGAAAAGAATATCAGAAGAAAATTAATTTCAAGAAAAAGTAACACTTATGTGGCAAAAAGACAAAGCATCACTTGATCTGCTCACCACAAATGAAGGTACCTCAGAGGCTCAGATTAATGTTTACCCATTTGTTGTAGTCGCAGGAGCCCACCTCTCTCTTGGTAGCCTTTTCTGTGTGTGTGGCTGCTCTACTTGGGAACGGGAGGACTGATGCCTTCTTCTAGGTCAGCACCTCCTCATGGGCTTGGGCCCTAAGTGACAAAGCTAGATGGGCTTGGCCCATACCGGTTCAACACTCCCCCTCAAGATGGGTGGTAGATATCTATCATTCCCATCTTGTCACATGCCAAGTTACAGTCCTTCGTTCCCAGTCCCTTTGTCAAGCAATCTGCAAACTGTTGCCCAGAGCTGACGTGAGTAAGACTGATGATCCCAGCATCAAGTTTCTCCTTAATGAAGAAGCGATCAATTTCCACATGTTTTGTCCTATCATGCTGAACTGGGTTATTAGCAATGGCTATAGCTGACTGATTGTCACACCACACCTTCAAGGGTCCCTTCCTCAGAAGTTTCAACTCGCTCAGTAGGTACTTCACCCAGAGCATCTCACATAACCCTTGAGATAATGCTCTATACTCGGCTTCTGCTGTTGATCTAGACACAACAGCCTGTTTCTTGCTTCTCCATGACACCAAGTTTCCTCCCACAAACACACAGTAGCCAGAAGTTGATCTTCTATCATCTTGACAACTGGCCCAATCAGAGTCACTATAGCCATCCACCTCAAGATGTCCACTCCTCGCAAACCACAACCCTTTACCCGGAGTCCCCTTCAAGTATCTCAGAATTCTGTGCACAATATCAAGATGCCCACTCCTTGGTTCATGCATGTATCTGCTCACCACACCCACGGCATACGTAATGTCAGGCCTGGTATGACACAAGTACAATAACCTCCCGACCAGTTTCTGATAATCTTCCTTATTCACCAGCTCGCCTGACTGAGCTGTCACTTGATGATTTTGTTCAATCGGCGTAGGGGCTGCACGACATCCCATCATGCCCATGTCACTCAAGAGATCCAAGGTGTATTTCCTTTGGCACAAAGATATTCTCTTCACTGTCCGGGCCACTTCAATCCCAAGGAAGTATTTTAGGTTGCCCAAATCCTTCACCTCAAACTCATTGCTCAAACACCCCTTCAATCTCTTTATTTCCTCCTCATCATCTCCGGTGATGATAATGTCATCCACATAAACTGCAAGAATGGTGATCTTTCGATTTGAGAGTGAGTGTCTGTAGAACACCGTGTGGTCACCATTACATTGACCATACCCCATAGCACGGACAGCACGTCTGAACCTATCGAACCAAGCCCTCGGCGATTGCTTCAGTCCATACAAGGATTTCTTCAGCCTGCATACCTTCCCCGTGGTCTGTAAAGTACCAAAACCTGGTGGTATCTCCATGTACACTTCTTCCTGCAACTCACCATGCAAGAAGGCATTCTTGACATCTAATTGATGCAATTTCCACCCAAAGTTTGCAGCACAGGAAACCAATATCCTTACTGTGTTCATCTTTGCCACTGGAGCAAACGTCTCGTCATAGTCAATTCCATAAGTTTGACTATATCCTCTGGCGACCAATCTGGCCTTATACCGTTCCACCTTCCCCTCAGGATTCTGCTTCACTGTATAGATCCACTTACAACTCACTGCTTTCTTTCCTGCCGGCAATGTAGTTAGCACCCACGTCTTGTTTTTCCTCAGTGCTTCCAACTCTTCTATCATCGCTTCACGCCACTTCGGATCTTGCTTTGCAGCCTTCCAATCCTTTGGGATTGACACAGTTTGAAGAGAGGCAACAAACACTCTATAGGAAGGAGACAAAGCCTGATAAGACACAAAATTTCCGATATCATGATCATCAAAAACCTCCGGTGGTAAAGCCTTCTGTGCCGCTTCACGTGTCCCCTTTCGCAACGCAATAGGCAGTTCCACTGTGTCAGATGAGCTTGCACCACTGCCTTGTTGCTCCCCCTGCACTGACTGCTCCCCCTGCACTTGTTGCTCCCCCTGCTGCACAAGTGGCTGCCGCCGAGAATATACCAGACGAGTGTCAGATGAGTCATGCACCTGTGGCACTTGTGGCTCTCGTCGAGAGTACACTAGGGGGGTCTTCTGCCACCGATCTCGAACAGGGAGCTGGAGATTACCAATCTGAATGGAACCCACTGTTGGCTGGACCTGAACCTGCACATCACCATCAGTGAGAGTACCAACCGGAATTGTACCCACAATTGGCTGGACTTGAACATGCACATCATCATCAATGTTAGTGCCCACAGAATCCTCCTAAGTGTGAGATACAACCTTCTCCCCCTCTTGACCATCCTGCACAGAGTGTAAATGGTCAAGCCCTTGAAACAACACACTTAGATCTGTTGGCTCACCATAGAATGGCTCAGACTCCCCGAAGGTTACATCCATACTGACAAACCTGCGTTTCTCTGAGGGACACCAACATTTATACCCCTGCTGACTAGAAGAATAGCCTAGAAAAATACACTTCACCGCTCGCGGATCAAGTTTTCCAACAGAAGGACGGTGATCGAACAAAACAAGTACTGCCAAACAACTTTGGGGGAACAACAAACTTAGTTTCTCCATATACTAGCTCACACGGAGATTTCATGCTTAGTATTCTTGATGGTGTCCGGTTGATCAAGTATGTAGCTGTCATAACTGCTTCACTCCACAAGAATTTGGGCACATTCATCGTAAACATCAATGACCGAGCAACCTCAAGAATATGCCGATTTTTCCTTTCTGCCACTCCATTCTGAGGAGGGGTGTCTGGGCATGTAGTTTGATGAAGAATACCTTGATTAGACAAATAGGCCCCAAATGTGTTGTTCACATACTCTGTCCCATTGTCAGTCCTGATCACGTGCACCTGCACCTGAAACTGATTCTTCACCAAGGCATGGAAATTCTGAAAACAGCTAAACACCTCATCTTTGTGACGCATCATATAAATCCAAGTCATACGAGAATAGCAATCGATGAATGTAACAAAGTATTTCATTCCATTCATTGATACAACTGGGCTCTTCCATACATCCGAATGAATAAGCATAAAAGGAGAGATGCTCCTAAGCCCCTTGCTCACATATGAGGCTCGTGTGTGTTTGGCATATTCGCAAGCATCACATGTCAACTTGCCCTTGCCTATCCCACACATAACATCCGGAAAGATTCTACTCATCTTATCAAAAGATACATGTCCCATCCTACAGTGATGGATCATCGCCTCCTTCTCCTTGTCCTCCATGGTCGCAGCACACACCAAGTCCGGCTGCACCTCCTGGTCCATGTACCAGAGCCCCCTATGCCTGGTGCCAGTCCCAACCGTCTGGCTCGTCTGGCGCTCCTGAATTACGCAACCGAATTTGTCAAGGATCACACGACAGTCAATTTGATCAATTAGAGCACTGAAAGAGACCAAATTGACAGGAAAAGCTGGCACATGTAACACTGAGAATAGGGAGATGGTCGGAGTGCACTTGACTGTGCCAACCCCTATGACAGGCTGGTTTGTGCCATCAGCAGTTTGCATTGTGCCCGTGTGAGACGGAGGGTGCTTATGGTAAGACTCAAATACGCAGGAATTACTAGCAACATGCTTAGATGCTCCAGAGTCAAGAACCCACTCTGGAGCACTCTCATTAGAAGCAAGACATGCCTCATCCGGATTACCTTCATCAGTGGAGGCCCAAAGAGCAAAGTCTCCATAGTCAGCATCAGCTGCATCTTTGCCTTGTGACGTCCCAGTGTCTCCTGCAACTGTCATGTGAGCCCTCTGATCCCCTAAGTGTCCTGAGTAGCCACCTCTACCCATAGAAGCCTGACCCCTTGAGGTCCCTGAGTATCCACCTCTGCCTCTACCACGCCTGCCTCTGCCAGTTCCCCCTCTGTCGTATCCCCTGCCTCTGCCACGAGTTGGACACGCCCACTTCCAGTGACCTACCTCCCACAGATATGACATTTGTTGGGATCGCTCCACTCCATGCGCTCAGTGACTGCAAATGTCGAAGCCGGCACAGCCTTCATGTCTGCATGCTCAAGAGATAGCCGCACCTCCTCTTGAGACATTGCAGCAATAGTCTCCTCAATAGAGGGCAGGAGAGGTTGGTGCAACAGGGATGCCCTCCTGCCATGAAAGCAACCTCTAAGCCCCTCCAACAGTTTCAGCACACGCCTGCGTGCAATCCACTTGCGCCCTGACTCGATGCAAGCCGCATCATAGAGTTCCAGAGGGTCGCAGTTATCCTGCTCTGCCCACAAAGCCTGCAGCTCTGCCACATATGTCATCACTGACATGTCATCACCTTGATGCAGCCGACTGATCTTCCCCTCAATCTGAGCAATGAGCATGACATTGCCCTTACCTGAGTACAAGGTGGACAGAGTCGTCCATATCGCAGCGGATGTGGATAGCCCCTCCACAGAGCGTCCAATGGGGGGCACCACCGAGTTCAACAACCAGCCAATGAGCACAGAGTTTATGACCTTCCATCTCTTTCCCTCCACGGTAGTCTTGTCTCCTGGTTCAGCAACAGCACCCAACAAGTGCCCATCAAGCTCCTTCTGTTCCACAGCTAGCAACGCCCTTCGGGACCAGCTCAGATAATTGGTAGCCCCCTCTAACTTCATGTCCATGGGCGACAGTTCGATCTTCTGAGCCACTTCCTGTCGAGGAACGATGGCCCCAGATTTCGACTCCTCGAGGATCTTAGCTAGCTTCTCGAAAGCCTCAGCAAGGCCTGTTGGCTCACTCATCTTCGGACACAGCCTACACAGCCAACAATAGCAGCAAGCACAGCCGCACACAGTCCTCTGCAGAATCAGCAGTCTCCAGTTTCCTTTCAATCAGCAGCACAACACTGCCCCACTTCTCCTTCTGATTTAGCCGCTGCACACAGCAGCAGTTCCAGCAGCACACCTCCTGTCAGTCCCCTCAACAGCCCCTCCCGTATGCGCATCTCCTCAGCTCGCGCCGCCCCCTTGTCTTCCTCACTCGCACGCAGCTACTGGCGCAGCTCCCCTGCAGCTGCGAGAGGCCAGCCAGCGCACAGCCGCGAGAGGGAACAAGAAGGGAATGAGGGGAAGAGGTAGGAGCCCGCGCAGAGGTGAGCCCAGTCCGCCTCCTAGGTCCGCCGTCGCCGCCCTACTCCCGTCAGGCCCCATCGTCGCCGCCTAGGTCTGATACCATGTTGTAGTCGCAGGAGCCCACCTCTCTCTTGGTAGCCTTTTCTGTGTGTGTGGCTGCTCTACTTGGGAACGGGAGGACTGATGCCTTCTTCTAGGTCAGCACCTCCTCATGGGCTTGGGCCCTAAGTGACAAAGCTAGATGGGCTTGGCCCATACCGGTTCAACACCATTAACATCGAAACTCATCAACATTTTTTATCTGAGTAAATTACACAGGACCACACCTAATCCGGATGTGCTCAGGCAAAACCACAGTTCCTTTTTTTTTCTTTTCTTTTCTTTTCTTTTCACATAACCGTACTAACCCAGCCTTTTGCCTCTCTGACCACCAAATCTTAGCAGCATGGACCGCATGTTCAGTGAACATCTGGCAAAAGGGTGCCATATCCTCTGTTTTGGTTGCTGTGTTGCCTAATATCCAAAAGGCTGTGGTTATGTGAAAAGGGATAAACAATGTGGTTCCCCATTAACACCGCCTCAAAAACTGGAGTTCTATTACATTTGTTCTCTTTTCAGATGACAGAGAACAAAAGACAGCTAGCAAAAAAAATAAAAAATAAATGTACCACAAGGAAAGAATAGTGCATGTGCAGGGAGCAGCGACACACAGTGAAAATAAAAGCTGTGTGCAACAAAAATCAAAGTTCAATGGTCTCTGTAGATGCATAGGTGCCAAGGAGACAGCATTCAAGCTAGCAGGACCTGCTCGACTGCATTGCTCTGCACGAGCCGGACCTGGAGATGGGAGAGGACAGCAATAGGTGGCGTCTAGAGCCTCTGGGCAATTCTCCTCTAAATCCCTCTACCAGGCTATAGCCCCTTCGCCGGGTCCTGAGGCTCTCACCACCATCTGGGCGATCCGGCTCCCCTTAAAGATTATGATCTTCTTGTGGCAATGGGTTCGCTGCCGCCTTCCGTCCGGCATAGAGGTCCTGAAGCGCAATGGCCCTGGGGACGGGCGATGCCCGCTCTGCGGACCTGAAGAGGATACGAACCATATCTTCTTCTCCTGTGTGTCCGCGCAGTTTCTTTGGAGCTATTTCCGCGAATTGGTGGGTGGAAGCTGGGACCACAACAACTTCCCTGCTCTCTTCGCCGAACTCCAAGCGTCACCACCCGCGTCTCGCCACATTAGGTGGCTGGCCATCGGTGTGCTAGCCTGGACTATTAGGAATAAGCTTGTGATTCAGCACGTACCTCTTCGTCGCGCTACTGACGCTTTGTTCAAATGGTCTGGTTACTTGCAGCTTTGGCGGCCGCTTAGCCACCCCAGGGAGAGAGACGCCATCACCTCCATCATCACCCAGCTTCGCGCGATGGCTCCCCGGATGGCTTCTCCGCTTCCCCCACCACCTCCAGAGCCGGATTAGATCCTCTCTCCTCGCCACCACCGCCGTTTATGTGTTGTGCGTGCCTCATTTCTGTGTTGAGCTTGTTGTGCTGTGCCCACAGCTGAACCTTGTGTAGTGTTTGCGTGCGTGTATGTTGGACCTTGCCTGCGGTGGCGTTGTGTGTGTGTGTGTTGTTTGGCTGGTACCTTGATGACTTTGTGCTTGGTGGTTTGCTTTATTTATAAAGCGGGGCGAAAGCCTTTTTCGGTAAGCTACCAGCAGAAGGGCAACACAGAAGCTAGCGCGTCCTCAACATGTGCCCTCAATATTGAAAAACAGTCAAATGTCCAGAATTTAAGATGTACTCCCTCCGTCCGAAAATAAGAGTCACTCATTTAGTACAAAGTTATACTAAATCAGCGTCACTTATTTTGGGACGGATGGAGTATATGTGTAGCTGCTAGGAAATGATCCACGATATAGCTGTTTAGACGGCAGAAAGAGAAGCCTAGAGGTGAAAAGTGCATGATTTAAGAGTCAGAGAGTGCTACATATTCGGATAGGGATAACAATTGACAAGGGTCAAGTACACTCATGACTTGTTTGGTTCATAGCTTAAAAGTGCCTAACAATTTATTTTTTTGCTTAATTGGCCTAACTTGTGGTGAAGAACAGCTCCACACATCAAAACAAAATTGGCCCTTTATTAGTAAAATATTTGCTTAACTCGCCTAACTAAGGTACACGGAATATTACGGATTAGCAGTGTTCTGAGGACATTTCAGAATAGATCAAGAATAACATTTTTCGCCCGTACACTACAAAGAAATCACAAAGGGAATATATTTTTGTGACATAAACCTCTCAAACTTTTGGGCACTCTCTTCATCATCACCAGGCTCCTCATCCAGTACTTCAAATCTGCAAATTCATTAAGAGTGAATGAGTACTACTTCCCTGAATAGTATAGGCTAACCTGCTATAAATTGTATTGCATATAATGACCATGGCAATTGCATTTGTACTTACTCAGAAGTTGATAGTCTATCTAGTAAACAAAGATCGCACGTAAACAATACTCTCAAACCCAAGTTCATTCCCCAATGAAACGCCATGAGCCAGCTCATGACTCTCATGCCCTCAACTGTGGTGTGCTCGCGCTGCTGCGCCCTCTTTCCCCAATGATTTTTTAGCTGGTGGTCGCCGGCTTGAGCCGGCTCATGACTCATGCCTCCAATTGTGGTGTGATCGCGCTGTTCCAGCATTGTCTGCTTTCCCATGCTTCTTATTGTACGCGGATGACGTGGTTCTTCTGCAACCCGACGGCAGGCATGCGCCTTGCCTCCAAGGAGATCCTCATGCTCTTCGGCGACACTTCTGGGTTTAGGTACCTATTATGAAAAGAGCGCCACCACTGCCATCAATTGCAGCAACGACGAGAAGACGCCGATCGGCTTGCAATTTGGTTGCCAGTTCCCAATCACTTACCTAGGGATCCCCCTGACCATGAGCAAGCCATCTAGCAACCAGATGCAACGCCTCGCCGACCAGATCGCCAACAGACTGCCTTCCTGGAAGGCGAAGCTTATGTCCAACATAGGGAGGGTCGCCATGGTCAACTCGATGCTTACCTCCTGTTAGAATAAATCCGAGGCGCATAGTTGATCTACCGAGGACCAAGCAATCACACGAGCACAGCCCCGAGATTCGTTAACGAGGTTCACCGTCATGGCTACATCCCCGGGGATTGACTACGGGCGCTCCTCCCCGTGACACCGTCACAATACCGCACACCGGCCACCCGGGCGCCGGCACACGCTGCCGGCTCCCCCTGCATACATGTGCTATTATGTTGGCTTAGATTACATCGTGTGTCTACCCCCTCGTATATAAGAGGCCTAGGATACAAGTGTCCTATTAAGACACGACTCCGTAATCCTATCTACACACAATACAACTCAGAGTCCAACTGTAACCTACCTTGTACACTAATATTCGACACAACTCTAACAAACTCCACCTTGGAGAATATTCTCCATCATCTTGGATTCATCGATACGTCGAACCTCCATGTGCATTGGACTTGAGATACGCCATGAGCACCGCTGCTACTCCCAAACTCCATGTAACTCCACCTGCAAATTTAGTCCCTTCACAGTCAATACTCGCGCAAAATTAAGTTCCTCATTACACAAGTTTGTGATCCCAACTTCCGGAGTATTCATTCGACACCATCACACACCGATCACTGATCTGCATGAAAGTGAACAACTCACCTATTGGACGCCACATATAAGAGTTACCTGAACTCAACATCACCACTCTTTCCTGACCTCTGTCTGAAACTTGAAGAAATTTCACCGAAATTTCACCGTCGCCCTGTGTCACCTTGAGTCAAAATCGCAGTTGTCTCATCCTTTTTTCCGGATAGTCTCTTACATGCCCCACAGCTATAGCACTCCGCCTCCTTCTGTATTTGTCACCCGCACATTGACATATGCACCAAACACCACAGAATAGGAACTGGGGTTTTGCCCTACCTAGGGCGTAGGTTGTAGGGAAAAGAGGGAGGTGGGCGAGGGCTGGAGCGCGGCGGCCGGCGGCGAGGCGCCGTCCTTGCGGTTCGGCGGCGGCGGCGCAAGCAGGAGGCGGCTAGGGTTTTAGGGTTCCGGCTCCTCTGGGAGCCGGGCAACAGAATAGTCTTATTGCTTAATCTGAAAATAGTCTTACAACTTGTATATATAACCACGATCTGAAAATAAAACTAAGATAACTTGCGGCCTAAGCCTGCCCGGTGGGCCTCCTACGGCTGTAGGCCCGGCCGGTCATAACATCTCTCCCCGCCTGCGCAAACAGCTCGTCCTCGAGCTGAAAATCTGGATAGTGTTGGCGGACTCCTCGCGCTGCTCCCAAGTAGCATCCTCTTCAGAAAGTCCACCCCACTGGATCAACACGTACCAGGAGCCACGACGCAGCTGAGCCTTCAACGCCTTCACCGGCTCCGGAAGTAGGCGATCATCAGCAACCGGCGGTAGAGTGGGGGAAACCGCAGGTGGCTCTCTACGGAAGGGCTTGAGCAAACCCACATGGAAGACATCATGGATCCGTGCACCCGCCGGAAGCTGAAGACGGTAAGCCACCTTCCCAATGCGTTCCAGGATAGCAAAGGGACCGGCATAACGAGGACCCAGCTTCCTCTTCGCACGGGGGTCCAGGGACTGCGTAGAGCGATGAAGTAGACGCAGCCAGACCCAATCACCCACCACGAACTCCGCCTCGCGATGGTTGCCGTCGTAGTAGTGTTTGGCCAACTGTTGGGCCTGGAGGAGGCGTTGCCGGACTTCTGCCAGCATCTCGTCACGGTTCCGTAGAAGAACCCCGGCCGCCTCGGTCCGCGCCAGGGCCGGATCAACCGGAAGAATCGGCGGGGGTGGCCGGCCATACACCACCTCAAACGGCATCGCACGGAGGGCGGAGTGATAAGAGGTGTTGTAGCAGTACTCCGCCCATGATAGCCAATCGACCCATGCGCGAGGGCGATCACCTGTGACACAACGCAAATACATGGCAATCACCTTGTTAACGACCTCAGGTTGGCCGTCGTTCTGAGGATGGAAGGCTGTGCTCAGGCGGAGCTTAACGCCTGCCAGCCGGAAGAGGTCGCGCCATACATGTCCAGTGAACACGGGATCCCGATCACTGACGATCGAGGATGGAAACCCGTGGAGACGGACAATACCGTCGAAGAAGGCCCGAGCAACAGATGCCGCCGTGTAGGGATGCCCGAGCGCGATGAAGTGGGCATACTTGGAGAAGCGATTAACCACCGTGAGAATGACGGACTTGCCGCCCACTTTGGGGAGGCCCTCGATGAAGTCCATGGAAATGTCCACCCAGACCTGGGATGGCACCTCCAAAGGCTGGAGCAAACCTGCCGGCCGTAGCGTCTCCGTCTTGTTGCGCTGGCAGGTCACACACGACCGCACCCAGTCACGGACCAAGGCACGATCACCTGGAATGTAGAAGTCGGCGCGGAGACGATGGAGCGTCTTCTGCACACCCTCATGGCCCGCCGAGTGAGCGCGGCGCAGCACCTAGTGACGAAGATCATCATGCGCCGGAACGAAAACCCGACGCCCATGTAGCAGCAGGCCGTCAGCGAGGCGCCACGGCGCATCCAGCTCCCCCGCAGCGAGCTGCTGCTGCAGGAGAAGCGCGTCGGCCGCCGCGGCCGTCGCCCGCCGGATGTCGGCGAAAAGCGCGAAGGAGGGCCCGGTGATGATGCAGAAGGCCGCTCCCTCAGCCGACCCATCGTCAGTGTCGGCGTCACGCCGAGATAGGGCGTCGGCGACCGTGTTAAGGCGACCCGGACGGTATTCGACAGTGAAGTCAAACCCGAAGAGCTTACTGATCCACTGGTGTTGCGGTACGGTCGAGAGCCTCTGATCCAGCATGAACTTGAGGCTGTAGTGGTCCGTCCGGATCCGGAAGGAGCGACCCCAAAGATAGGGCCGCCAATGACGCACCGCCTGCACCAAGCCAATGAGCTCACGCTCATAGGCCGCCAGCTTAAGATGGCGGGCGGCAAAGGGCCGGCTGAAGAATGCGAGGGGTCCATCGCCCTAATGAAGGACCGCACCGAAACCCGCACCCGAGGCGTCGCAGTCAACGGCGGTAGGTCGAAATCAGGCATCTGCAGGACTGGACCCGTCGTGAGGGCCCCCTTAAGGGCATCAAACGCAGTGGTGGCCTCCGCATCCCAAGAGAAGGCGTCGCGACGGAGAAGGCGTGTGAGCGGGGCCGCGATGACACCAAACTCCCGGATGAATTTCCGGTAGTATCCCACAAGGCCCAAAAAGCCGCGAAGGGCCCGGGGCGACTGCGGAATCGGCCTGGCGGCGACTGCCGCCACCTTGTCGTCCATGGCCACTCCCTCGGCCAAGATGACGTGGCCGAGGTAAGCGACCGATGGCGCTATAGATAAGAATGTCATCAAAGAAAACGAGCACAAACCGACATAAGTAGGGCCGAAGGACATCGTTCATCAAGGCCTGAAACGTCGTCGGGGCGTTGGAGAGGCCAAAGGGCATCACCAAGAACTCGAAGTGGCCGTGATGAGTCCGAAACGCCGTCTTGGCGATGTCGTCTGGATGCATGCGCACCTGATGGTGCCCCGACCGGAGATCCAGCTTCGTGAAGAAGCGCGCTCCATGTAGTTCATCCAGGAGTTCATCGACCACCGGGATAGGGAACTTATCCTTAAGTGTGAGACCATTAAGGGCGCGGTAGTCGATGCAGAAGCGCCACGTGTCGTCCGACTTGCGAACGAGGAGGACCGGCGCCGTGAAGGGTGATGTGGAGATCCGGATAATGCCCACGGCAAGCATGAGTGCACACTGCCGCTCCAACTCGTCCTTCTGCAGCTGAGGGTACCGGTAGGGTCGTACTGCCACCGGTGCCAAGCCTAGCAGGAGGTGAATACGGTGGTCGTAGACCCGGGCCGGCGGAAGGCCCTGTGATTCCTCAAAGAGATCACTGTGCTGCTGCAGGAGGTTATCTAACAGCGGATGCTCGGCCTCAGTGGTGGCCGCGGCCAGCTGGAGCGGAGGCGTCGCCGGGGTGCCTCCAACACCCTCCCACCGGATGCGTCGGCCGAGACGCCAGAAGGTCATCGTCAGAGCGTCAAAGTCCCAAAGGATGGGACCGAGAGTCCTTCAAAAGTCGACGCCGAGGATGAAGTCGAAGCAGCCCAAATGAATGCCGGCGCAAGTGATGGTGAAGTGCTCGTCGCCGATAGTAATGGGCACGTCCCGAGCAAGCCCATGGCAGCGGAGGCGGTCGCCATTCGCGACGGTGACCCGCAGCTGTTCCCCGCCGATCGGCTGTAGCGCGAGGCACCGCATGGTAGCCTCAGGTAGGAAGTTATGTGTAGAACCCGTGTCCAAGAGGGCCACCAGAGTCTCGCCATGGATCGTGACCGGTACAAGCATCGTTCGCTCATTACGGATGCCGGCCAACGCGTGAAGTGAGACGACGAGGGCCATAGCCGGCGCGGGCGCGGGTGCCGGCACGACCTCCGCGGCGGCCGGGTCCCCGAGTCCAGCATCGGTGTCCTCGTCCTCGGTCTCGTCGGTCGTCTCCAAGTAGAAGAGGCGCGGGCAGACATGGCCCGGGGCGTAGGGCGCGTCACAGTTAAAGCAGAGCCCCGGGCGGCGGCGCTCGAGCTGCTCTGCCTGCGAAGGGCGCCGGAAAGGCCGAGTCGCGGCCGGGGTGGTCACCGGTGATGCAGTTGAAGGTGCAGGCGCGGGCGGCAGTGGCCGTGGAGGAAGTCGGCTCCCACGAGGCGCGGCTGGCCGTGTCAAGGCCTAGGCGCGCTGCTCGAACGCCCGAGCATAGTAGATGGCCGTCTGCAGGTCTTGGGGCCCCTTCATCTCGACATCCACGCGGATGTGGTCGGGAAGGCCGCCGACGAAGAGTTCAGCCCGCTGTAGCGCCATCACCCCCGGTGCGTGACACGCCAGAGCCTGGAAACGGTCGGCGAAATCCTGGACCGTGGAGGTGAAGGGTAAACGGCCCAACTCGGACAGGCGGCTGCCACGCCGTGGGGGCCCGAAACGAAGGAGGTACAGCTCGCGGAACGCTCCCAGGGAGGCATGCCGCCCTCGTCCTGCTCGAGGGCATAGTACCATGTCTGGGCTGCACCCCGGAGGTGGTAGGAAGCGAGCCAAGAGCGCTCCAACGCAGGCGTGCGCTGCCCCCTGAAAAACTGGTCACACTGGTTTAACCAGTTAAGAGGGTCATCCAAGCCGTCATAGGTGGCGAAGTCGATCCGGGCGAACCAGGGTGGCGTCGGGGTCGGCGCGCCAGTGCTCACCGGCTCGGCGATGCGGAGAGCGGATGACGGTGCCCCGAACTGCAGCGGGGGCACCACGGGTCCCCGGCCTCCGTGTAAACTGGCGGTGGCGACGTCCCGGTGAGCCAGGCCGAAATCGGAGAAGGCGACGGTGGAAACCGCACCTACTGAATCGGGAGCCCTCCGAGAGTGGCCTGACTCAAGCCGACGCTGGGTGGCGGCGATGGCGTGTGGACCGATGCAGCCGGCACGGACGGGACCGGCGCGGACCAGGCCGACCACGGGGCTGGGGCGGGCGCGGCAGACGCGGGTGGCGCCGCGGGCGCTGGCGCGGGCCACTACGGCCAAGCCGGCGCTGGAGCGGCCGGCGGCTGTAGCACCGGGTAGCCTCTGGTGAGGGCCGCGGGCACCAAGTACCACGGGAGAGCCGGCGGTCCGGAGGGCGCGGGTGGTGGGAGCGGCGGTGGCGGCCCGTACATTTTACTTAGCTCATGATACCACTTGTTAGAATAAATCCAAGGCAAATAGTTGATCTACCAAGGACCAAGCAATCACACGAGCACGGCACCAACATTTGTTAACGAGGTTCACCGTCATGGCTACATCCCCGAGGACTGACTACGGGCGCTCCTCCCCATGACACCGTCACAATACCGCACACCGGCCACCCGGGCGCCGGCACACGCCGAGCGGCTCCCCCTGCGTACCTCTGCTATTATGTTGGCTTAGGTTACATCGTGTGTCTACCCCCTCACAAACGATGTACTGATTATTTCAAATGAACGAAGTCTTGTTTTAACTCAAAAAAAAGAGGCCTAGGATACAAGTGTCCTATTAGGACACTCCGTAATCCTATCTACACACCATACAGCTCAGAGTCCAATTGTAACCTACCTTGTACACTAATATTCGACACAACTTTAACACCTCCATCCACGGCGCCTCATAAGAATTTCATTAGAGCCGTGGACAAAATTCAACAAGGTTCTTGTGGGAGGTTTGGGACTACCAATGGCGGCAACTGGAGCCATGATTGTACAAGTCGGAGCCTTGGCGGGCTGGATATTTCAGACCTGGAGTGCACAAGGTTGTGGTTCAGGTTGAGATGGCTCCTGCTGAGAAGCACTAATCCCAGCGGGCCTTGGTTCAACCTCGATCTCCAATTCAGCAATGCAGACAGAAGTCTCTTCTTTTGCCTCCACCCTGATGCAGGTGGGGAACGGCACCACTATGCCTTCGAGGAAGACCGTTTGCTCGAAATTGCCCCCCGAGGTGTACGAGCTGATGGGCAAGCACACCCGGAAGAAGAGGACGTTGGCAGAGGGCCTCACCGGACACGCCTGGGTGCAGGACATCCGTGGCAACCTCTCAGGAGTTGCGCTCCTGCAATTTCTCAAGCTCTGGCTTGCTGTTAGCGAAATTCAACTCGCCGATGAGTCTCACTTAATTTGAGGTGGAGCTTGAGCGGCTCTTACTCCGCCCCCTCCTGCTACCCTGGTTCCTTCCTTGGCGCCTCACGTTCTGGTTCTTGGAAGCTAAACTGGAGATCTTGGAAGCTAAACTGGAGATCGTGGGCGCCGCACGAGGTTATTTGGTAACCTTTGCGTAGCCGAATGGGAGTTTGCACGAAGGAGTTTGTCGAGGGATTAGGCGTGGGAAATAGAATTTTACTCCCATCGCTTGTTTGGTATATGATGGGAATTAGTCCAGGATGAAGTCCTGCCCACGAATTTTACTCTCATCGCTTGTTTGGTCCCCCCATGGGTAGAAATCGGTGGGAATTGGCACCCTCAACTCCCATTTCCTTTCCCACTTAAACTTCCATTCTCTCTAAACAATCAGTGGATTTTTAGTCTCTTTACACCTCAACTCCCATTCCCCATCTCTAACTCCCACGAACCAAACACGCTCAAACATGTTGTAAGTTATTTTTCTGGCTCGCCACCATGGACTGTTGCTGGACTGCTAAAAGACTAGCGAGCCGGAGCTTACCACATGAGCGCCTACCTGCCTCCTTCGCGATCAACATTAGGAAACAATGCAAACGCCTACTTGTTGATTGTCCTTTTCACAGCAAGTTTGGTTTGAGACGCCGTCTTGACTTTGGGCTCAGGGGGACCCATCATGGATTGGTGGCATTTCTCTCACCACCGCACGCCAAAGTCGTTGCGCAAGGGTTTCGCCTCCATAACGCTGCTCACTTGCTGGTTGATATGGAAGCAACGCAACGAGTGCATTTTTTAGCATGCCAGGCCAAGCACCTCCTCTGTGGTGGCCAGGATCAAAGAGAAAGTGAGGCTTTAGGCGAAAGCTGGGGCCAATGGCCTTAGGGCATTGCTGTCAGGTGTTAGAAGTATAATTGTGTAGAGATAAGGAGATAAGAGTAGAATAATTTAAACATGCTACGACTTGTCTTGTACTCCAAGTCTCATCCCACATTGTACTCTACAAGGGTCAATTATTTCCACATCTGGAAACTGGGATATCCCATGAGTGTGTTCTAGTGTTGTTTTAGGGATTGTTTGGTTTCAGACTAAGGTTGCCTCAAGTTGTCACACCTAAGGTTAGACAAATTTAACCAACTTAGGTGGGTGTTTGGTTCATGCCACACCTTAGGCTGTTAGGCATGGTGTTTCTTGCCACACTAGGGCCCCACATCCCATACTCATAGTGTCGCAAGATTCCCTTAAGCTTGCCAACTTGTGGCTCCAACTTTATTCAACTAACCTTAGGCAAGTTTGGAAAAAATGTGTGGCTAAGTGTGGCATTGTTAGAATTAGAACCAAACAGCCCCTCAGACTCTTGTTTGTATTTTTGTCACCCAGTAGGCTTGCTTGTTGCACTCCTCTACATTTTCAATAAAATGAAGTGTGTTTTCAGAAAAAATGTAGTACTTATCAGCAAGAATTTTATGCTATTTTTAGAGCTTTAAGAACTTAGAAAGTCTATTTATTGTGGAAACAGTTCATCGTTTACACTAACCATCAATCCGTTAAGCATTTTAGAAATCAAAAGCATTTGGTTGCATGCTAGCAAGATGGGCAACATATCTTGAGAGGTTTAACTATCTCATTGTGCATAAATCGGGAGCAACCAATCGAGTAGCCGATGCTTTGAGTCGTCCATGCATGTCTCGTGACTTCTTTTGAGGCTGAACTTCCAGGCATGGATCAAATAAAGAAGTTGCATGAGGAAACAAATGTGGAGCAAGTCAGCATTCTTTGCCTGTGTATCCATCTATCCATCGAGAAGTGTTGTTCTCCACTTTCGACCTCGGAAACTACCGCATAGAAAAAAAAAGCTCGCACAGATTGAGCAACATGAATGAGGAAGGCCGACCACAGCTTGCAGAGGTCCGTTTTTTTGTAACAAGACTTATCATACTGAGGGCCCAACCCAGGTACTAAAGAGTAGAGATACCAAAACCTCCAAGCTCAAGAGGGCGACAGGACCTAGTCCAAGCGACCAGACAATGCCCACTCTTAGCATCCTTCCTCTCCATAGAAAACCTCGTCGTATATTGTCAATAGCTTTAATGGCCCCAATCAAATAATCCAAGGCGCACGTCGATCATACAAGGACAAGCAATCACACAAAGGTTTATTAACGAGGTTCACTGGCATGGTTACATCCTCAGAGCATGACTATGGACGCTCCTCCCCATGCGCTAAATCATCATAGTACAGTCCGCAACAAGCCCAACAGGGCCATCAGACAGCATCTCCAACCACCCACCACGGCCGGTTCGACCACCCCTGCCACGGGTGTCCGGACCATCCCCTCATGATCTCTTGCCTAGCCTACCGTCTAGTCTATTGGCCACCCTGTGGTGCCTTTATATTTTAGGCATAGTTAAAAAAGGCGTGCCTAAGCGAGCGCTTAAGTGCGCCTAGGCTCTAGGCGATAGCAAAGGCGCATAACTGCGCTTAATCCGCGCATAATTGCGCATAAGCATGCGCTTTGGTCAGAAAAGTGCAAGGCGGTGGCAAAACGCACAATTAACGCCTAGCGCTTTTTTGAACTGTATTATTAGGCCTGGGATACAGAATGGCCACAAGCTCAGAATTATGCAAAGCAGACACTGGTTTGCTGAAAAAGGGTTTCCCCCCGCTTTGTATACAAAGCAACCAACCGAACCATACAGGGATAGGTGCTGGGGCGGAAGCAGCACAGTCACGCCCAAAAGAAAAGACAGAGAAAGAGCAAAAGAAACAAATGCCGACAACGGCGGATCAACAAGAACGAAGAAGCCTCGCGATCGTTGCCCCCACCGGGATCTTCCACCAAGACTCCGAAGCGCCGGCACCTATCAACACCTCCAAGAAGGATCGCGACGATGACGACGCTGCTGCCAAGGGTTTCCCCCGGTACACAACGAGGCGAGAGGAAGGGTAGCCCCCGACGCCCTCCCGGAAGGTCAGGTGGCACCCACAGGCGGCAGACACTGGTTTAGTTCTGAGAGGTGTGTCTGTTCCGATAACAATTCTGTTTTTGTACCTGAGTACACCTTGCTGTAAAGTGTAATTAAGAACAGTACGAGGAGTAGTAGTTAATTGCACTAGTAGGTCCTTCACTTGAGATCATTTTTGTAACTGGTCACAACTTCAGAAACCAAGCAGGTTTAGCAGAGCAGGCTATCGAAGTGTGTATTTTACATTGTATTCTGGACAATGCATCAACTACTCTGTTTGTTCCCCTGTTTGTATTCAATTGTGGAATTGTGCCCCAGTAATTTAAAACCTTCGACTTGTTATTTATTGGTGTTTTGTCTACCTCGGTATTTAAAAAAATAAAAAGGTTCACGGCATCAGGACTCCTCTTCAAGTAACAGTAACTAATAAGACAGCCCCAACAACAATTAACTAGTATTGCCTAACACTCACTCAATTCAACATAAGCTATTTTCTGCATAGCAGCTATTATATCACAAAAAATAATTTGCAGAATAGACAGAAGGAAATAAAACATATACATACTCTTTTGTTTCCTTATCGAAATGTATGACCTTCACCACAAACCACTCGTCTTTTTCATCATCCGATTTTACCCTAGCTGCAACCTGAAATGACAGAGCACAAATGTCCAACATTAAATAACTACACAAATATGTGAAGGACTAACGTGAACAATAAATGAAGAGCTAAGTTCTCAAACTCAAGCATAATCGTCCACTACAATTACAAGCACTGAAAAACTAGGCGCGCGCTTAAGATTAATGCCTAGCGCTTAACATCCACCTAATTGTGCTTAAGCTCCGCTCCGCTTTGGTCAGAAAAGGGCAAGGCGGAGGCAAAACACTCACTCAGCGCCTAGCTCTTAAAAAACCTTGAGTAGAAGTACTCATTAAAAGATTTTTCTACGGAGTTGTATTAACATGTGCGAGAAAAAACAGAGTATGGTTAAATAATTCATATAGATGTTGTCAGTACAACGGTTTGATGACTAACTGATGTAATATCACCAACATATACCAAATCTTCCATGGACCTTGGTATGAGAGTGCAGCTTCTAACTATTTTATTCAATAACTCCCGTTTGAAGTATTTCTTTGCAATCTCTAATGATCAACCTGCTATATGAATGTGTATGTAGAAGTATGTGCTATACTATGGTGAATTAAATAACTTAGTATTTTACGACGCAACAATGTCACAAATTTACAACCTAAACGTACCAACAAGAGCGAACAGTAATGCTCCGTTTGTCACTTCATGTTCTTTCTTAAGCATGCTAATAAACTTTGATTTACCACACCATGAAGCTACCGTTGCTGAGTAATGTATGTCCATTTTTACAGAAAAATTGAAACCATTGTTTGTTTGAATAACTGGATCTAATACACTAGTATTTCATTTGCTAAAGTCCATATTCTGCACTGCTAGAAACCTGGTTGCATAATGGACAGTATTGCATGAAGCCATTGTACCAAGCAATTCGCGTCGAACAGAAACCCACCACAGCCGTTTCACCGTATTGCTTTTCTACAAACAGGTTATGTTTTTATAATACAGAGGGCTTAAGGAATACAATTGCTAGAATATGATCCAAGTTCAAGAATTGTGCAGTTCAATAACTCCAGTCCAGCAAAATACAATCAAGTATAAGTAGGAAAGTAATCTCAGTACAAGCCTGGGCCACATAAGCCATTATTTCGAATAACAAAAACTATCTGGGAATCGCAGACCTATGGCTATTTTCCAGTTGAAATAGTCTTCTTTATCAATCCAAATTTTCGTCAATCAAATGTGTTTTTATTGTCTTCCTGGACAGTAAGAAATATATTTACATTTAAGTCTATCGATGACCCAGAACAAGAGGTGCAACACAAAATCCTAGCAAGGATGAGTGGTCAGCACTTTTTAACTCATACACATGCATAGTGTCTGCTGAATCCATCACTTATTACTGAACAAGCGAGCCATGATATTACTAGAAGCAAAATTAAATTTGGTGCACTTTATTTAGACTAAAGACACTGAAAACATATGCACCTTAATTATTTGATAATACGATCATATGTGGGTGAAAATCTGTTAGACAAGCACATAAGTAAGCATACATAGTTTTAAACAAAACAATCAAAGTTAACAAGGTATCATGGTATTATAGATTAATGCTATAACTTGCACGTTTGTCCTTCATGTCTATCTAGAGGTCTACAATTATAACAGCAATGATTAAATCAACAGAAACTGAGAAATAAATAAAGGAAGTCCATTATCCAGAAGACCAGAATTAGAACTGATTGTGTTTCTTTGTATCGTACCTATTATGTCCGTGTAGGTAAACAAGAAAATACAAAGGCACATATGCTTTGGATGCCGTGTTTGTAGGCAACCCATTTAAGCCGATTTTGACGTAAACTCTATTTGCACAACGTAACCAATCCATGGATTACTAAAATCAGTTTTGCATGTACGCATAATTCTGCGTTTTTGGAGAATTGACAAATAGTCATTTTTTTTTTTGCAAAAACTGGCTTCCTGGCTGAGGTGACGACGACGCCATTGTCCAGCAGCCTGGCTTTGGCGGCAAGGACGCCATGCAGCAGTCGCGGGCGCAGATGGAGGCCATGAGGCGGGATTCACATCGGCCATGGTCGGCTAGGGTGGCTTCAGAACTGCGGTCATCAAGGTGCACCCGAGCACCGAGCGTCTCTGCCCAGGTGGTGAACGACGACGTCAAGGCTTCCAACGTGTTGCTCAACGCGGCCATGGGCGCCAAGGCTCTAAGACTTCGGCTCCACGCATGCTGGGTTCTCAGCGGTCGTCCGCCTGCCACATGTTGTGCTGGGCTTCGGCGTGCTCACCAAGAAGAGGGACATCGACGCGTACAGCCTCAGCGTGCTGCTTCTCAAGCTTCTCACCAGCACACAACCCTTCCACGACATCTGCCGTGGCGCCGATAATCAAGGCCGGCTCCTGTGACGGCGAGGTGATGTAGGCTCATCGACCAGACCTATGCCCTTTGGTGACCACACCATCAACGCTGCAGCTCGTGGAACAGGAGATCAAGTACGTGCATCAAAGCTTCTAAAAAGAAGATGATGTATAGAATAGGAGGCCGAATATGAGCTTCAAAGAACAGAAGGCTAAGTACGAGCTCGTGGAACAGGAGGCCGAGTATGAGCTCAGGAACAGGAGGCCAAGTACGAGCTCGGGAACAGGAGGCCGAGCACGACCTCGGGGAACAGGAGGCCGAGTAGGAGCTCGTGGACATTCGGTTGTGAGATGAAAATCCATTCAATACTAGTCTCACCCAAACTAGTACCATATTTGAAGTTTTTAAGCCCAAACAAAGCACTCTACAAACCAACAACTTAAACTGTTTTTTTCCCTAAAAATCCTCTTAAAACTGATTTTGCTAAAACTTGTTCCAAATGCTAGTTATCCAAACAACCACCAAGATAGAATTAAATGTAACGTGTGCGCAAATATGATTAGTTGTCAATGCAGTTAAATTAGTTGTCGACTCGAAACTCCAAAAACAAAAAACGTGCATGACTTCATTCGGGGAAAGGAGGCCTTTACGAATTTTAAATAAATATTTTTACGTAATAGAAATTATAAATCTTTGGAAATCGACAATGACAAATCCCCTAAAAGCACTCGTGAATATTAAAAAAGGCATAAATTATGCAAAAGATTGTAAGAACAAATCCAAATTCAACAACCGGACTGTCATGCTGGACATTTTGGATGTTGACACTGCTGAAAAATTGGCACCTTCAACAAGTGCAAGCAATCCCATGAAACTATATAAGAATATAGTAAGGTTCATATCCTCTCTAACATGGAAAGAAAAAAGCTTTGCCATCGAAGTACCATGTACCCACAAGTACATGAAATACAAAGACTAACTGATATTTCGAAATTCAGCTGGAAATGAAACCTGCTCTCCTTTAAGGTTTGCAGCTTGGTCAAGTTGGCTCCTCATAGATGCAGAGGAAAATCGTGTTGTATCTGTATCAGACTTCATCCTCTTCTTTTTCTGTTCACTGATTTCTGCGATGTAGAAAGCGTCTATGGTATTTTGTGTTTCACATTTAAAACCTCTGAACTTAACTTGCAAAGTCTTAATTCTAGTGCTTACCTATCTTTTTTCTTGGTGCAGCTGAAACTCCAGATTGCAACAAACCATCTAATAGTCCAACCAAAGCAGATGAAGCACTGCAGTATGAAGGATTATGAATTAATTGATCACTGCTGAATGATGCAGTTTTCAAATAATAAGGTATACACGTAGCAACGAGCAGGCATGGAAATGTGGAGAAAATGAAGATCCAACTTGTGATCCATGTCATACCCCTACACAATTCAAGCAAAGTAGTCATTGATTGCACTGGAAAGTTTAGTTTAGGACCCCCATAATGATGGAGAAGGACATGCACACCCTTTCCATCCACCCCATCCCTGCTCCGAATCGCCACTGTGTTAACCGGACTAGCCACAATAAACGCATAACATGGTATCATGAGCCCAGGTTTAGATACTTTTTTTTCGTTCGGTCTCCTCCCTCTTGATCGATTTCTTCAGATCGTTCTCCTCTTGATCAATCTCCTACCTGCACCTTCATATAATATATGTTTGTCCCCTTTGGACTGTGCAACTTTTTTTTGCGGGAAAAAAAAGAGCATGTTTCTTGCAGATGTTGCTGCTGCTCAAATTCTTAACTGCTCCCGGGAGCGGTCTTGACACCCCAAACCGTCATTCTTCATTTTCATAGCCCCCAACTCATATGTGGCACAGATCTTATTGACACTCATCATTCCGTAGCCACAAGTCCACGCATGGCCAACTCGCTCTGCCAGCCTAGATCATCCTTTTCCAACCCGCCCCCGAGGTAGCATCTCCCGCAAGATCGTCTACTTGCAGCAAAATTTGAGCGCCCGAGAGAACGATCCAGTACAGGGAGGGGAAGCACGAGATAGACACGCATGGAGGAGAGAAAAAAATTGTCAGAGAAGGGGCAAGTGAGACTGAGACGCGAGAAGCGCATAGCGCAGCAAGAGGACGAGGGGACAAAGACAGTGGTGTGGAGGGGAAGCTAGGTGAAGGGAGCCGATTCAAAAATCGACTCAAAGAGCTTGGTTCAGGGGTACTCGGATTATGCTCACATTTTGCTCCAAGGTAAAACATTCAAGTGAAATGAAACGTTATGATGTCCTGAGTTGGCTCCATGGTAAAACATTCTGTTCCTAACTAGGATGGTATTAATTAAAACAAGAATATATTTGCCAAACATTCGAATTATAGTCATTGTGTGCGACACGATGGACGCCATGGATTGCATTGTCATCCGTTACTTCATGAGGCACAGTCCACGTGACCATGGCGCAGCTGGGCCACTTGGGCGTCGCGCTTCATGTCCATCGCGAGGGCATCGACCCCTAGTCGCATTCTAATTGAAAATGCCTGAAGTTTGGGTGAAACTTTGTATAATTTGCCTCGACTTGATATCCAGCAGTATTCAAAATAGAGCGACAATTTATATTGTGCCTAAGACTACATAGATGTTACAGAAACGCCTGGAGTTTGAGCGAAGCTTTATATATTCTGTCTCCATGAGCATTAAAATAGAGCGACAACTTATATTGTGCCCGAGACTACATAGATGTTACAAAAAGCTTCCATTTTCTAAATAATGTTATGGAAGCAACTTGATTGTATTGCAAGGCCCAAGGGGGGGAGGGGGAGGGGTATTACACAAGACTTGGGGGTATAAGGAAGGACAATTAGCCTAATAATGACTCCTAGACCAATACTAATACTTCCTAACAAATAAAAGGGGTTTGGCTATATTGTGCAGAACTTGATAAAACAAAAGAGTATTTAAGTCTACCAATTCAAATTCCGCATACCTAACACCCTGATTAAGCACTCTTCACCTCACACAGAAGGCATAAGTCAACTGAATTGCATATTTTAATATAGGTGGTTTCAACAACATTGCATAAGTCAACTGAACAGCATGTCCTCACAATATTGCAGACAAGTCACTTGCATTTTATAGTTGGGAAGTACTTCAATAGATAATCTAGTACTACAGTCATCCAAACTAACCCACATAAAACAGACTTCCCAAAGTTCAAACTTAAACAAGCGATGAAAATGGGCAATGCGGCACTTTGAAGTTAAGAAATGGATGCCTTCCAACTATTTATTTTTGGAACCTTAATTTAACATGGAGATCCTCAACTGACTAATTTTTATTTTTTTTGCATGAAGAAAATACCTCGCTGACTAGAAGTTTCAAATGTTACCTGACTTCACTCTCAGAGAGTTCTCTTGCTTGTACATAAAAACCACGAAGCCTAGCCATCATGGCATCAACTGATTTATCCACCATCTCTGGGGCTAGAAAACAAAGTGAAACAATGTTAAGATTTCCATACTCACAGCTTCAATAGAAAGTAATGATAACAATATAAAAGAATTCGATCATCAGAATGGCGCAACTAGTGGTACACATATTGGCCATTTAATCGGCTGGCTCTCTATAACAACAAAAACAATAACAACTAAGCCTTTAGTCCCAGACAAGTTGGGGTAGACTAGAGCTGAAACCCATACAATCTCGAAACCAACTCGAGCACAGTGCTAAAAAAGTCCAACCAGATACGACAGACTCTTACAAGTGTTATCTGTCTGATGCAACAACATATACTTAATCATTGTTAGAGTTATATTAAAGCGTCGTAGAGCCTTTGTATTTTCCCCATTGTATAAGGGGCTTTCAGGATGTTTGCTGCACCTGTACGTGTATATATACTGGCCTACGGCCCCATGGGAATACAAGTCAAATATTTCCTAACATGGTTTTAGAACCCCAAGTTTAGGGTTTTAAACTTTTAATTTTATTTTCTTCCCACCGGATGCCGCAACTCATCCCCCGCTTTTCAATCAAAGTTCTCGGTCTTGTTCTCCTCTCCTCTCTTGATCGAAGTTCTCGGTCTCTCGAAATCAATCTCTTGGCCGATTTGTCACTTTCCACCGCCTTGACCCGATTTACTGCTACTCCAATCTCACAATTCGCTTCATTCCGCCATGTACAAAGCCCCCTTAAGTTGTCGCTCCAGCTGCTCCCCCATGCTGCTTTGCCTCAAGTCCGTGTTGGACCACCTCAAAGCTGGCTTCCCCAGGATGGGCATTTCGCTGCCGCCAGCTTTCTGCTGACCAGCCGCTGCTCCTTGTACGTTGCTGCCCTTTGCTAGCCTTCTTGTCATTGCTCTTGCCCATCACCCGCTCGCTCGTGGCCACTGCCATCTCACAGGTCGCCGCAGCCGATTTGAAGGCTCGTTGCTCCCCGACGGCCACCCCCACGGCTCCTAGTCGGCCTTTCCATAGTAGAGGAACTGGCTGGTGGCCAAGGAAATACGAGGGGAAGGCAAGGAGCACGCCCCAATCCCCCAACCCTAGGGGCCAAGTGCCCAATTTTTTTGGCTGTCTACCCCATGGGGCTAAAGTTAATCATAAATATCCCGTTTAATTGGATTGAATAGGGCTTATTCATATCGAAATGCCTTGAGCAAGGATTAATCGCGCAGTTAAGTTATATATTGTCCTATATTTGTAACATCGATTCGTGTAACTTATCCAACCAACATTTTGGTGTTCTTGATTGTTCGCCTATAATATGGCAACCACGGTACTATAACCTATCAACTAGCAATGACGGCAAAAAACCTCAAATATAAAAAACAACATGAGATCTTGTAATACGGACCCTACAATTAAGACGGATCACTAAACGGATTAATGGTTTATGTAATAAATCATATTGACTTTTCAAAGTTGGCGACTAATGTTGATGATGTCAGCATGGGTGTAAGAAAAAGTATTGCCACAACTTCATGAGGCACTACGATCTCATCACCAAGCCCCTCCCTCACTTCGCTCCACAAGAACTTGGACATACCTTGCTCAATCTGCCTTCAATCAGCTCAAAACAGCGATGGCCAGTTCCCCATCCTCACCCTCTCGTACTTCCAGTAGCAGTTCATTGTGGAAACAAATGCACGACACTGGCGCTGGATTGGTCTTTATCCAAAAGCATCATCCGATTGCTTTCCTAGCAAGGTGTTGAGCCCAGCGCCAACACCCGTCAATTTACAAGGAGTTCCTCCTTGCCGTCAAGAAGTGGCGGCCCTATCTTCAGCAAGCTGAGTTCGTGATTCGCACTGACCACCACAGCCTCAGCTATTTGGAGGAACAAACTCTCCTTTCTGATCTTTAGGACATGGCCATGACGAGGCTCATGGGATTCCAGTTTAAAATTATTTACCGCAAGTGAAAGGAAAATCATGTTGCGGATGGTTTGTCCCACACTGGCCACCTTTTTATGTCTGCAAGCCATTTCTGAATGTTGCCCTTTGTGGCTTCAAGAGGTACTGAATTCCTATGCTATTGACCCAGCCACCCACCTTGCAATTGTCTGAAGACCATGGTTTCAAACCGCGCAAGATCTATCAACACAACCAGCTATGGATTGGGGAGAATTCGGCACTCCAAATCAAATGGATCCACTCTTTTCGTTCCAATGTGGTTGGAGATCACTCAAGCATGGTTGCCCCTATCAGCATCTGAAGAATGTTTTTAATTAGTCCAACATGAAATGACAAGTGGAAATCCACGTTCAACAATGTGCAATATGCCAACACGCCAGGCACAACAACTCAAAAGTCGGTTGGCCTTCTTTAGCCGCTGCCCATAGCCAAAGTTGTGTGGCAAGACATCAGCATGGACTTCGTCGAGGGGCTCCATTGTCTGAAGGCTACAACATCATTCTCGCCAAGGTCGATTGCTATTCAAAGTACGCTCATTTTGTATCGCTTTGCCATCCACCCACTGCTACCAAAGTTTCGGTAGTGTTCTTAGACAATGTTGTCAATCTACATGGAATGAGCCAATCAATCGTTACCGGTCATGACAAGGTGTTCACCAGCTGTGTCTGGAAAGATCTCTATGACGCTCACATAGCTTCTCTACTCAACGGCACTCCACCCGCAAACAGATGGGCTGACCTAGGATTAACCAATGGCTCGATATGTCTTTCCGTTGCGTAGTGCGTGACTTAGCTAAAAAAATTGCGCACTTGGCTCCCCCCTATTGAGTTTTGGTACAATGCATCTTTTCCCACCGCTCTCAGTTGATTCCCTTTTGTGCCCTTTATGGCGGCAATTGTAAATTTGGAGCTATGCACCCCCCCCCCTCCTCGGCATCTAGTGTTGCATCTTTGGAAGGAACACTACAACAAAGAGCAGCGCACACACCCTCCTACGTCAACACTTGACTGAACGCAAAATCGCATGAAGTTGCAAGCTGATCGCAATCGCACAGACAAAGTGTATCATGCAGGCAACCAGGACTTCTTATATCCTCGCAACCTTCAAGAAGGAGAAGAATGCAAACAACATCAGCCTTGCAACCTTCAAGAAGGCAAAGATCACTTTGGCAAACTAAAGTTCACAATGCCTAAGTTCTTCGGAGGCATCGACCCCGAAGACGACATCTCTTGGGCCCTTAAGGTGGGCAAGATCTTCCAAGTCCACAACTTCAACGAGACAAAGAAGATTGCCATAGCCTCCCTCAAGTTCGACGAGTATGCACTCCTATGGTGGGAACAAGTTCAAGACCTTCGCCAAGAACAAAGAGAAACCCCCATTGACACTTGGAATGCAATGAAGCAAGTCATGAGAGCGAGATTCGTGCCCACACACTATACTCGCATCCTCTTCAAGAAGCTCCAAGTTCTCAAGCAAGGGACCAAGACCGTCGAAGAGTACTACAAGGAGATTGCAATGATCCAAGCTAATGTCAAGGAACCCAATGAGCAAACGATGGTGCGTTTCCTCAATGGACACCATCCCATCAAGAGAACTGCGGATTTTCAACCCTACAGCAACTTGCTCGAATTGGTTCACCAAGCAATGAAGGCAGAGCGATAAGTCCACGATGACATCAAGTACTCCAAGCACTCCTCCTGCCCTTCAATGAACTTTACTGCCAATCATCAAGCTACCTAAAGTGTGGTGCCATACCCATGGGCTACACCCTCTAGTGGTGGTCCTTCAAGCTCCAAGGCACTGGCGACTACATTAAGCCATCTACCTCCAAGATCCTCCAAGCCTAAAGCTTCACCAAGTGCAAATGACTCAAGGGACTCAACCGACAACACAAGCAAGATTGAGTACTTCACATGCAAGGGCCACGGCCACAAGTCATTCACGTGCCCCTCCAAACACACTATGGTGATCAATGAAGATGGAGAGTATAAATCTATGAGTGAAGGAGAAATGGAATCTTCGCAACACGTTGCTCGTCATTAGCACGTAAATCAAGAAGATGATCAAGTCCTTTGTGACAATGATGCGAGCCCCGCTCTTGTTGTCTCTTCATGATCTTGATTGTTCAACAACAAGATAATGCCGACCAACGATGCTACCTTTTTGACAAAAGAGTCGGAATCAATGGAAGATCGATCAAAATGATCATTGATGGTGGTAGTTGTTAGTTGTTACAACTTGGCTAGTGAAAAACTTTGCTCCGAGTTGCACCTCAAGTACAAGTGCCATCCTCGACCCTACAAGTTCCAATGGCTTAGTGACATCGGCACTAGCACCGTCGAGCACATTGTTGAAGTACCATTCAAGATCGACGTCCATGACCGTTTGGCACCTTCTCTTGGGACTCCCGTGGCAATTTGACTGTGGCGTCATCCACAATGGACGCACCAATCACCATAGCTACAAGTGGAAGAAAAAGGAATATGTGGTCCGCCCCAAACCAATTCATCGCCGAAAAGACACAAGCATCGCCAAGACCTTTGGGTGATCATGGTGAGTCTAGTAAGAGATCAAACGGAGAGTGAGCGCCACAAGCCAAAAATGAGTGTGTCCATGATGAGTGTCAAGAAGGACATTGTCTTCGTAGCCACCAAATCTGATTTGAGGGAAGTGCGTGAGAACCCGTCCAAGCTTCACTTTGTGCTCTTCTACAAAGATGAAGTCATTTTGACTAATACCTCACAAGCTCTTCCCAGCTCCATGTCGCATGTTTTGGCGGAATTTGAGTTTCCCTCCAGGCACACCACCGGGACTTCCTCCACTATGCGGCATCAAGCACCGGATTGACTTAATACCAAGTCAACCCCAAAGAGACCAAGGAAATACAACGGCGTGTACAAGAGCTACTTGACAATGAGAAAGTTCACGGTAGCTTGAGCCCTTGTGGCGTTCCCGTTATCATGCTGCCAAAGAAAGGTGGAACTTGGCGAAATGTGTGTTGATTGCCGTGCTACTAATAACACCATCGTTCGCTATAGACACCCCATACCTTGCTTAGATGATATACTAGATGAACTTAATGGTGCCACTATCTTCTCCAACTTTGATTTGAAAAGTGGTTATCGCCAAATACATATGCAAGTGGGAGATGAATGGAAAACTGCTTTCAAAACCAAATTTGGGCTTTATGAATAATTTGTTAAGTTGTTATGCCATTTGGATTGTCTAATGCACCCAATACTTTCATGCGCTTGATGAATCATGTTCTTAGGCAAATCATTGGCAAATTTGTGGTTGTGTACTTTAATGACATCTTGATATTATATTGATGATCACCCCAAGCATGCCAACCAAGTTCTTCAAGTGCTAAGAAATGGGAACCTTATGCTAATCTTGAAAATTGCACATTCTGCACTGAAAACTCATTTTCTTGGGCTTTGTTGTGTCTCCCCATGGTATTGAAGTAGATGAGTCCGAAACTGATGCAACTAAGACCCTGTTCGGAAAGCCTCCACTCCCCCGCCACGGAGCGGAGCGGACGGAGCGCCCTTCTGGCCACTCCGTAGATTATAGTTGCATGCCACTCCGCTCCGGAGCGGAGCTGTGGAGTGGGAGTGAGTCCGAACAGGCCTTAAAACTTGGCCACAGCCAACCAATTTGACTCAAGTGCGTAGTTTCCTTGGTTTGACTGGATTTTATTGTCACTTTGTTAAGGACTTCAGCATCATTGCTTCAGCATTACATGCTCTTTCCAAGAAGGGTGTGCCTTTTACATGGGGTCCTTCACAAGATAAAGCTTTTCTTGAACTTAAGAACCGCTTAACTCATGCGGTCATGCCTCATTGCCTGTTTTGCCGAATTTCGTAAACACTTTTGAGATTGAGTGTGACACTAGGTACCGACATAGAGGGTGTGCTTA
>NC_041388.1:464078700-464089972 GCF_002162155.2 Triticum dicoccoides | reverse complement strand
ATTGAATTACCCCATCTATGATAAAGAATTGCATATTTTGAGTCTTGCAAGTTTGGCATCAGTACTTGCGCCTTAAGGAATTTGTTATCCATTCCGATCATGAACCGCTTAAGAACCTTAAGAGCCAAGCCAAACTAAACCGTCAACATGCTAAATGGAGTGAATACATATAATATTTTCCTTATGTCATCATGTACAAGAAGGGTAAAGATGATGTTGTGGCGAATGCTCTTCCCCGCAAATACATGTTGCTTCAAAGCTTGAGCGTAATGTCATTGGATTTGATCACATCAAAGTTTTTGCTAAGCCTTTTGCTCACTGCCAAGATGGCACTTGGTGGGAGCATACTATATGTGATGCATATCTTATGCGTGCTAACAAACTCTGTTTTCCCGAAAGTTCTTTATGTTTACTACTTTTGCAAGAATCACATGGCGGTGGACTCATGGGACATTTTGGATGTGACAAGACCTATGCCACGCTCTCCAACAACTTCTTTTGACAAAGGATGTTTCGAGACGTTGGGCGCTTTGTCCATCGTTGCATCACATGTCGGAAATCTAAGTCAAAAGCTCTTTCCCATGGTCTTTATATAACTTTGCCTATTCCACATGCACCTTGGGAAGATGTTAGTATAGACTCTGTGCTTGGGTTACCTAGAACTAAACATGGAAAGGCCTATCTTTGTTATTAAAAGCTTAGATGAAGAAAGAGCTTCTAAGCGAGGCTTGTTGGCTCTGGTTGTTGGCGTGAATTATCTTGTTAAGCTCTGCAAAGATGGTGAGCGTGAAGAAAGGACACTGCCATCAAAGAAAGACGACTCTCAAATGGATTTGCTGGTCTATGATGATCAAGTAGAAGCAGTAGGTGATCATTTTTCCAAAATGGCGCATTTCATTCCTTGCAATAAGAGCTATGATGCTTCAAATGTTGCAACTTTTCAAATGACCACATTTATTGCTTGTTTTGTGGTAGTTGATCATTTTTCAAAAATGGTGCATTTCATTCATTGGTTTGACCCTTATCAGGATACTACAAACAAGCTAGTTGCCAATTCAGTTACAAGTGGAATGGATTGGGAGGTTGAAGGGATAAGCAATTGACCAAGTAAACCAACAAGATGGACCTAGATGCCTTAGTAAGTGAGACAGTAAGGGGCAAACTGATTATTGAATTCCATATTAGAGACTAGCAGGGAAATTACACGAATATTTGCTGATTGTTTTCCGGTACAGAACAAGCAACTTTAAATACCTGATTTTCTGTTCTTTTCTTACATGAATACTTTTGTAAGGCCATGCCAAGAAAACTACTAATTTAGAACTCTTCTTTTCCGTCACATTTTTTTTTCACAGAACTACTGAATCACATCATACAAGGTTACTAATCATGGGCTATCATAGGGTAGTATAAACATCCTAATGCAATGTCAACTAGGCATATTGACGACATGGCATAGCAATAAATGAGGTAAGAGAAAATGAGATGAGCCTAATAAACCGGAAAAACCAAGAAAATGAGATGAGACTAATAAACCGGAAAGGAGGGAGTATACAAGATTTATTTAGCATTAAATGTTCTCATTTTATGTACTATCACCTCTTTCGTCATTAATTATAGTGCCACAACATCTTTTTGTGTGCTATGATACTACTCAATTAATACTTTTATCAGCAATTAATCAACTGTTAATCAGCATTTCATCAGCAATTAGTGCTTATATTACAGATTTTAGTATCTTACAAAATGCCAACACAGGATTGTTAACTATACTTTTATGTTTATGTTAATGAATAGCATAGAGTTAAGCTAGATAACTTAACGCATGGTGTTTTTAAATAACTCTTCGAATTTATCTTGCTCCCCCTTCCTGGAAACCACCCCTTTGCCCACCTCTATGGCATCTAATGTTGCTCTTCGGGACGTGTTGAGAAGAATTGTCATGGAGTAACTTTTACTTCTGTTGACACATAGTTCACACCAACAAGAAAGCCCTCGCCAGGCAGTGGAGCATAACAAATCAATGAAGGCATAAATATATCAGTGAAGAAAGGGAAAAGGACAACGTATCTGAATATCTGATACACAAAGCCAAAAGAAAACATTTCCAACATCCCAGAGTGAAGACAAGAGCCCTTCGTGCACAAATCTGGCACTCACATGCACGACAAATAAAATGCAATCAAGCAGCTAAGCATGTCGAACATACCACCAAAATTCCCTAATGTAAGTAACTAATACGAAGGAGCTCAAAATCCGTATCGAATCGACCTAAATGACAACCAGACAAATGACAGCATGGAAAAGGGAGACGGGCCTCGAGCAAATTGCTTACAGGAGATGATCTTCTTGTGGATCTTATTGATCTCGGTGGACACATCGTCCTGCTCCTTCCGCAGCTGGTCCAGCTCCTTGGCCTTGTCCAGAAGGCCAGCGACGTCCCCTCCGGCCAAAGCCGCGCCGCCTCCCCCTCCACCTCCGACCGACGACGACATATTCGGCTTGGATCCGATGGGAGAGCCCAGTCGACTTGGGGCCTGACGCTTGGGGTTCTCTTGTACGTGTGCAGGCGTGCAGCCGTGGAGTGCGGCAGGAGAGGAGAGGAGCGGAGAGGAGAACGGGGAAGTGGGGGTCGTTTCCAGCGAGAGGCAAGACAATTAATGCGGTCGCTTCATGATTGATGCCGGGTTTGACACCGTTGCCGCGAGAGGCAAGGCAATTAATGGTTGTCAGTTCCATTCCATTTTGGCGTGTTAGAGAGCATCCACGGGACTTGCCCTGTTAGTTTAAGTTAGTTGGAGACTCAAATAACCCACAAGTATCTAAATAGGAAGAATTAGAGTGGGTTAGTTCCATCCAACCCAGCTATTCCGGTGGAGAGGTACTTATCTCTACTATTAAAGGGGATCGAATGTCGTGATGGTTCAACCTCGTTCCATCCCCGCCTCGTTCGATTCCATGGTCCCACCCCTCAATCAAGCGCAGTAAAAAAATCAGTCCATCCCACACGCACGAGGACGAGGAAACCCAAAAAAAATCGGTCCATCCGCATGCACGAGGACGAGGAAACCGGAAAACCAGCCCATGCTCTCATCTCCGCGACCCACGTCCTAGGCATGATCTCCCCCAGCCCTCTCATTCTCGATCCCATGTGTCTCAATAGAAAACTCGCTGCCGCCTCCGCCGCCTATGCTCACCATCCCTCACCCACATTGGTCGCATGGGATACCCCCATCACCATCGGCGCAAGGACTGGGAGGTCGTGGTGCTCTACAGCGGCGGCATGGCCGCGGCGTCGAGCATGCTAGATCCTTCCTCCGCTGAATCATGGATGCTGGGATCGCCGACGGTGATGGGAACGTCCAAGAAAGCGACGGCAGCAGCAGCCATGCTACGGTCGTTGTCGCCGGAGTGGAACTACCAGCGTGCTGGAGGATACGGGAATCACGTCAACTCGTAGCGCTGCCCTTGGCATCCCCACCAATGTGTTGTGCCGCATCCTCTCGCCTTCTCGTGGATGATTTCTTCCCCTCGTCGCCGCCCTGCCTCCAGCACTATAGCGGCATGTACGGGTCCTCCACCTCCAACCTCCTTCCTCCGCTGGATCATGGATGTTGGGGTCGCTGACGGCGATGGGAACGTCCAAGAAAGCGACGGCAGTGGCAGGGAGTAGCAGGCCAAGCCACCCAAGAAGCGTTGGGTCAAGTCATGAAAGATGTCGATGTATTCGTTTTGCGCCTAATTTTATGTCGTCATTGTAACGTGAGTTCTGCTCTTTTTCAGCTTGTTGGGATTGGGAGGAGCGATGCTGCCAGCGCACGGAGCCACGAAGTGTGAAGCGGCTCCTGGTGTCAGGTTCAATTTCTCTGTTTTTTCTTTTGCCGGTCTCCACCTATTCTTTTTTTTCTGGTGGAATTAGGGATGTCAAGGAGCCAAGGACAAATGCGGGTGCCCCACTGGCAGGCACTGGATGCGATTCTTGACAAACTGCATAAGTGCATGCTTTCACATCCTGTACAAGTTTATGTGAAGTGGGATTTTGTTCATGATTTGATGAGCTCGATATCTTCTACTATGATTTGATGAGTGTGACAGATGTTTGTAATACATCTTGATTGACCATGGGTGCACATGTCCAGTGAGCTTACAAGGTTGCACAGTCGGTTCTTGCTCACCGACGTGCCCTTCTCGACGGTGCCGGTGAAACCCACAATGTCATCACTGTCAGGAGGAACCGGGGGAGGAATAGAACATCAGCAGCCCCTGCAACACGGGCTCATGCAGGCTACTGCAGCGATGCCAGTGCCAAGGCGAGCGCGAGCTGTCAGGACCCCGACTCAATGCCACATCGATCTAGCATGTAACACCTCATATCACTTTGCGGCCTCACGCACGGTATTCCCACGGGTGTCGCCTTACCTTAGCCCGGAACCATTTGCGCCTTTTGGCACACGTATATGACAGTGTCGCTAGCATCCATATGATAAGGAGCCCGGGCTGACATGGCTAGTCGTAAATCCAAAGTGGCACAGACTTACAGGGACAGGCATCCATGACCCAGCATCGAACGTGTCGGTCATCAGCGAGTGAATCCAGGCTGTAGCACTGGGCTAGCAGGACTCCGGTGAACCGGGCTGTAGCAGGCTAACAGGACTCCGGTATTCATCGCGTGACATTTCCCCGAAGGGACAGACACAGGAACGAAGAAGGACACATGCCGGCCAGCCTAAGTGTTCCGGAGCAGTAGCAAGCTACCATGGCTCGGTGGAAACACTAGGAGACATTTCTCGGTAAGAGAGGCTACTAAAGATAAACAACTAGATAGTTAGATCCCACACATACCAAGCATTTCAATAACATACACACAATATGCTCGATATGTGCAATACAACATGGCATCACAAAATGACTCTACGACTCAAATAGTTTATTCAATAGGCTCCGAGGAGCGAGACACATTACAAAGATGGGTCTCATGACCCAACATTCAGAGCATACAAATCAAAACACAAGCGGAAGCTATCATGTCTGAGTACAGACAACTAAAAATGAAAAAGGCTGAGAAGCCTGACTATCTACCAGATCCTGCCGAGGGCACAAGATCGTAGCTGAGGTAACAAGCTAAACGTCGAAGTCCACGCGAAACTACTAGCGAGACCGAAGTCTCTCTGCAAAAACATAAATAGGCAAACTTGAGTACAAATGTACCCAGCAAGACTTACATCAGAACTAACTACATATGCATCATTTTCAACAAAGGGGATGGTGGGGTTTAACTGCAGCAAGCCAGCTTTGACTCGGTGGCTATCCTAAACTACGACTGGAATGTAACTCTTTTGAGGTGGCGCACACGAGTCCACATCTTCACCATATCAATACACCACTATGGATCCGCTCCCGTCTCCCTACGAGAACGCCATCCATAGCACTCACGCTTATCTTGCGTGTTTTAGGGTATCCACTTTCACTTGTCTATGAACTGATATAAGCAACCCAGAAGTCCTTTTCCGCGGACACGGCTATTCGAATAGATGATGTTAACCCTGCAGGGGTGTACTTCTTCACACACGCTCTCACCACTTACCGCCGTTTACACGACATGTACTCGGCAACCTTCAAGCGGAAGCCCAACGTGGGTGTCGGCCACGACCTACCTAATCATCTAAGTCTCTAGTCCAGGTTTATCGCCTATTCGGGTTCCATCCATGAGGAGATCCGGCCGGAGTTTCGCTCACAGCCCCAAACGATGTGAACAGGGTTCCGTGACACCAAACGGGCGCCCGATTTACCCGGCCACGTGCCTACCGCATCACAGCCCACCCCTACGGTCAGCGCTGCGCACGGCCTCCAGCATACTACAAACACCAGAAACTACTTGCAACTCCTGGACAGAGGACAAGGGTGATTAAGAAGCCGAGAGGGTCCATTGGTTTCGGGCCCAATGTGTGGTAGTAGCTGAATCATGGATCACAAACACAGAACTCAGTTCCTGAGGACGGCTGCAATGAGACAACCCACCATGTACTCCTACATGGCCTCTCACCGCTACCTTTACCAAATCGTGTTCACACACTTAGCTCACACACAGTAGGACAGGTTCACACGCCTCTGATTCATCCCCGATGAATCAGACCCGACTCAACTCTACGCAGTAGCAGGCATGACAACAAACATAAATGAGTAGGCACATCAGGGCTCAAACAACTCCTACTCATGCTAGTGGGTTTCATCTATTTACTGTGGCAATGACAGGTCATGCAAAGGATAAAGGGGTTCAGCTACCGCAGCAAGTAACAGTTGAATCGTTGTTGTCCTAATGCAGTAAAAGAGAGCAGGAGCGAGAGAGTGGGATTGTATTGGAATGAACAAGGGGTTTTTGCTTGCCTGGCACTTCTGAAGATAACATTGAGTCTTCATCAGTGTCAACGATCACATCATCGATATCACGTCTATCGAGAGGGGACAAATACCGGCAACACAGAAGGGAACACAATCAATGCAATGCACAATATGATGCATGATCATGACATGGCAAAATGAATGTGTTTTGGGCTAATGCATCTAGCAACAAGTTAAATGGGGTTGGTTTGAATACAAGATTCAAATTCAAACTCCATATGTGATTATTTAAATGCCATTTATATGATTTGTGCTAAACAGCAGCTATAAGTTGTTCTAACATGCATGAAAATGGTACAGATGGATTCCTTGAATTTTTCTGATAATTTTTCATATATAATTTATTTCATTTGGAGTTACGGTTAATTTTCTATGAATTTTAGAAGTTTTAGGCATTTTCTGGAATTTCAGAATTAAATTAAATCCAGAAAACATTACTGCGTCAGCATGACGTTGGCATGACGTCAGCAAGTCAACAGGGGCCGGCTCGGGTCAAACCTGACGTGTGGGGTCCACACGTCAGTGACACAGGGGCTAATCCCGCGTTGACTCGGGCTTTGACCCGCTACGGGGCCCGCTGTCAGTGTCACAGGGTTAGTTAGCAGGGTCATTAGCCCCTAACGACGACGCCACGTCAGCACGCCGGAGACCAGCCGACGGCGACCACAGAACATGGCGGGGCACGCCGGACTTGCGCTAGAGGCGTCAGTTTGGCGCGCTGAGGGCACCAGGGGATGGCCCTTGCTCCCGCGCATCCAGAGGACCGAGTGGGAGGTCGTGGGGTCGCCGGAACTCATGCCGGCGACGAGCTTTGGCGGCGATGGTGTTCGGTGGTGCTCGGGCGCGTCGCTACGGTGCATCAGTGAGCAAATGGAGAGGCTGGGCAGCACCTGCTAGACATGGGGAGCACTAAGAGCAGCTCAGTGAGGCCAGGGGAGCACGAAGGCTATGCGTGCAGCAGCAATGGCGGACGGTGGCTTCGGTGCTCGTGGGGAACGGTGCTACGGCACGGAGGGGAGCATGCTGAGTTAGGGGAGAGGGTCAGTGACTCACGGCGATGACGAGGGGACGCTCGGCGAGGTCGGGGACGGTCCAGAGCCGGCGAATTTGACGAAGATGGCCGGCGGTCCCGAGGTTGAAGAAGGCATCGAGGGCGGTGTTGTGGCACGTCCGGGGCCTCGTGGCTCGTTGAGGAGGTAGAGGGAGGACCAGCGGAGCTTCCTGGGGCGTCGGTGAGCCGTGGGGTGGCCGGTAGCCACGGTGGCTCTCGTCGGTGGCGGCGGCTCCGTTCGGTCGCGGGAGGGGAAACAGAGGAGCGAGGGGGAGGGAGGTCCAGAGAGCGAGGGAGAAGTGAGAGGGGGTCGGGGCTGCGTGGCGTCGCGGGAGGGACCAGGGAAGGAGGAGGCAGCCAGGCAGGGAGGAGGTGGCCTCCTCGGCCGCGCGCGTGCGAGCACGCAGCTGCTCCCACTGGCAAGAGGAAGACGACAGGGGGGGAGTAGCGGTGGCGGGCTGGGCCGCGCTGGGCCGGTCCTGTTGGGCCACCAGGTGGGCTTCACAAGTAAGTCCTTCTCTCTTTTATTTCTGTTCTGTTTCTCTTTTCTATTTCTGCAATTTGTTTTTGGATTTGATTTAAAATATCAAATCATTTTATAAAATCCTGGAAATAATTATGGGTGCTTTCTGAATTATTTCAGTGACCCTTAACAATTTCCAACATTTATTTGAACATTTAAATTATTTATAGTATTCAAATGCCCAAAGTCAAATACAATATGGTTTATTCAAAAAATCCAAAATGTCTTGGAAAAATATCCATCATCTATGGATATGGTTTTCACCCTTTTCCAGTGATCATGAACATTTTTGCAAACCAATTTGGGTTCTTTGAAAATATTTTGAAGTTGAACCTATTTGCAATGCTTTGGTGCTAGGGCTTGGTCATCCCCATTTCAAATTTCATACAATTTAAACATGTTGCACACATGAAGCTAGCCTAGAGCATTACCAGAAGCTAGGGATGTGACAACTCACCCCCACTAAACAAGAATCTCGTCTCGAGATTCAAGCGTAGGGTAAGGTGAAGGGGAAACGCAAACTAGTATAATCTTCACGATCCAGGGTGCACTTCAGTTGAACGTTGATTCATTCACCATCATTGCCTTGAAGTCTTGCCTTGAAAAACCCTGTCAACATGACATGGAGGGAAGAAGGAGACTCTAGAAGGGTCGATCTTCTCGAAGATCGAACAACTCACGGAATGAGACATAGGACCATCTCTCGGGTTGAGACACGAGATACACATCAAGAGGGGTGGAAAGAAACGGATGACGAAGGTTCACTAGGTAGACAATAATTCCACACTTAAGAAGGTGGTAAACGATTGTCCACGTAGCGAGGAGTTGAGTTGCTATGATACCACGACGAAACATCCTGGAGGAGGGTGATTCGTAGATTATTACCTTAAGTGGCAAAAAGAATTACTTTTGATTCAGAGATCATTGAAACTCTTTAAACCAGCCTAAGACAATTCTCGAGCGATCGTTTGGAGGGGGTCGGTAGAATGGCATACTCGGACTTGGATGATGTGGATTGCCTTGTTGAAGACAACGTAATGGATGAATTTGCTTATCACCGGAAATGGAAGAGACCCATGGTAGAATGGCACATTGGCGGTGCAAGCTGGGAACAAAATGCAAATGCTGGGAATGATTCTGGTAACTGGGGAAGAACCCAACAATAGAGAGTGAATTCACTGTTTGAGAAGGTCATAGCATTGCCGAGGGAACTGAGAGCATCCCAATTAGAGCCGATGATAACACGTAGCGCTTGTGCGTGCTCTCAAGAACTTGAGCATTTCCACAATCATCAAGGTTTTATCAACAACCGCGTCAAGGGTCCTGGCAACACAACTTGCTACCATGATGAATGGTGATGGAGGATGCAGATGCAAAGGAAGATAACACCTTCTCAGATTTCACCCTTGACGGGGCCAAGGAAATAAAATCTGGATGATCGACCGAGAGACATTTAGCACTCCGCTTCTAATGTTCTCCTTGATGTGCTAGCGTATCCCATTCATTGAAATGGTTTGGTATCTAGAACATCAAGTAAAGGTCGGACTTCGGGAACACAAAAATCCATAGGGCAACTAGGGAGTAAACCCTACGAAATCCCTATGGGGGGGTGGCCAACTTCATCAATCAAGATATTATAATAACAGGTCTTCCGGCTGGGTGTGTTGGCCACGACATCCACTTTACCGGTTATCGCGCGACCAATATTATAATTCTTGGGAAATATTCCAACCATCATATCTGCCTGAGATTCAGATCTGGTTGGTGTCAGGATATTCCAGACTCATCGAGTCTAGGAAGAAAAACGGAAGTTTGCAACACGAATCGACGAGATGACGTTGCGAGATTCTCGGGGAATGAACTACGATAGCAAGCTTCAAAACATGAGCTGGTTCTGCTACAAACATGTGAACACGCTGTCCCAGACAAGCATGACCACGTGGTAGTCTTATAATAAAACACTACCGAGTTCAGGTGAGGAACCATCAACGAGGATATCGAAATCCTTGCATAAGGCATGCTCTTAAGAAGGAACTTCTTCTCCTTGAACAAATCAATCAGTGGCTTGGTGTGCTCGGAACACATATGGAATGAAGGTTGCAAGTCTCCAAACCATAGAATACTTCGCACATATGCATGACTGACTTGGGATGATTCCAGAGGAAGCAAAACTAACTTTCTCAAATCACGGCGGCAACTTGCATCAAATGTACATGAACTAGAGGAAGTCACTTCTTACATCCGAACATATGCTTCATGAGCTAGCATGAACAAATGCTTTCAAGAGTTTCCAACACTAGCTTAATGTTCAGCAAAATTATGGAGAAGACAAGGATGTTGTCATTGGGCACAACAACAATTCATCTGGGTTTCCTTTTAAAAGGAATTCCATAGTTAAGTGGACAAGTGATAGCATTGGTCAGACCCAAAAGATATAATGGTGTATGCTCGAGGGATCAACCACGAGTAAGACAACATTACGAATATCGTTGGTTCTGGTCTGATTGGATGATAGCCCATACTCAATCAAAGGTTTGGGTAAGACAATAGATCCAACAATTGTTCACAAGGACCAATTGATGAAGATATCATCTTTCTTCAACACACACACACACACAAAAAGATATCCCTTAACATGATCTAAGTCGGACAAGCTTTTATCTTCCAACTCTCCAAGTTGTTGTTTAGCTTATCCAACTAGCTCAGGGTATCCAACACGGATTCTTGGAGAAGGGGTGGTTTATAGGAATAAACCAACTTGATCACGAACTCAACATAGCGGTCAGGTGACAACCTGGTAATACTTCTGAGAAGATATTCAGAAAATCACGAACCACCGGTATGTTACTAAGCTCGAGAACAATCTCGCTTTTGAGGGCAAGACGATATGATCAAATGAGTGAGGACCTGAAATAATTCCTAACTCATTGGTCGAGGAGTGCACCAGAAATAGGGACTAGGTAGCACAATCAATCTTAGGGTGACGATTCAATAATCAACACGCTAAGAATGAGGTTATCGTCCATTTAACTACCAAGCAACAGAGTTGCTAGCAGTATTGATTTCACACGCCACGATTCACTTGTCGGCATTCTGGTTACAATAACACAGGAACCGAGGAATGAACAATGATGGCAAGAAGTATCACTGTACCAAGAGTTCATAGGATGGTGTGCAATTCCTATAACAATCCCGATATAAAGATGGTAATACTTCAGGGTAGAACAGAATCAAAAGCTGGGCTGGCATTTTGATCTGCGGAGCACAACTTCTTTGACCCAATCCTGGATATGGAAGAG
>NC_041388.1:464068127-464078383 GCF_002162155.2 Triticum dicoccoides | reverse complement strand
ATTGTCCACGTAGCGAGGAGTTGAGTTGCTATGATACCACGACGAAACATCCTGGAGGAGGGTGATTCGTAGATTATTACCTTAAGTGGCAAAAAGAATTACTTTTGATTCAGAGATCATTGAAACTCTTTAAACCAGCCTAAGACAATTCTCGAGCGATCGTTTGGAGGGGGTCGGTAGAATGGCATACTCGGACTTGGATGATGTGGATTGCCTTGTTGAAGACAACGTAATGGATGAATTTGCTTATCACCGGAAATGGAAGAGACCCATGGTAGAATGGCACATTGGCGGTGCAAGCTGGGAACAAAATGCAAATGCTGGGAATGATTCTGGTAACTGGGGAAGAACCCAACAATAGAGAGTGAATTCACTGTTTGAGAAGGTCATAGCATTGCCGAGGGAACTGAGAGCATCCCAATTAGAGCCGATGATAACACGTAGCGCTTGTGCGTGCTCTCAAGAACTTGAGCATTTCCACAATCATCAAGGTTTTATCAACAACCGCGTCAAGGGTCCTGGCAACATAACTTGCTACCATGATGAATGGTGATGGAGGATGCAGATGCAAAGGAAGATAACACCTTCTCAGATTTCACCCTTGACGGGGCCATGGAAATAAAATCTGGATGATCGACCGAGAGACATTTAGCACTCCGCTTCTAATGTTCTCCTTGATGTGCTAGCGTATCCCATTCATTGAAATGGTTTGGTATCTAGAACATCAAGTAAAGGTCGGACTTCGGGAACACAAAAATCCATAGGGCAACTAGGGAGTAAACCCTACGAAATCCCTATGGGGGGGTGGCCAACTTCATCAATCAAGATATTATAATAACAGGTCTTCCGGCTGGGTGTGTTGGCCACGACATCCACTTTACCGGTTATCGCGCGACCAATATTATAATTCTTGGGAAATATTCCAACCATCATATCTGCCTGAGATTCAGATCTGGTTGGTGTCAGGATATTCCAGACTCATCGAGTCTAGGAAGAAAAACGGAAGTTTGCAACACGAATCGACGAGATGACGTTGCGAGATTCTCGGGGAATGAACTACGATAGCAAGCTTCAAAACATGAGCTGGTTCTGCTACAAACATGTGAACACGTTGTCCCAGACAAGCATGACCACGTGGTAGTCTTATAATAAAACACTACCGAGTTCAGGTGAGGAACCATCAACGAGGATATCGAAATCCTTGCATAAGGCATGCTCTTAAGAAGGAACTTCTTCTCCTTGAACAAATCAATCAGTGGCTTGGTGTGCTCGGAACACATATGGAATGAAGGTTGCAAGTCTCCAAACCATAGAATACTTCGCACATATGCATGACTGACTTGGGATGATTCCAGAGGAAGCAAAACTAACTTTCTCAAATCACGGCGGCAACTTGCATCAAATGCACATGAACTAGAGGAAGTCACTTCTTACATCCGAACATATGCTTCATGAGCTAGCATGAACAAATGCTTTCAAGAGTTTCCAACACTAGCTTAATGTTCAGCAAAATTATGGAGAAGACAAGGATGTTGTCATTGGGCACAACAACAATTCATCTGGGTTTCCTTTTAAAAGGAATTCCATAGTTAAGTGGACAAGTGATAGCATTGGTCAGACCCAAAAGATATAATGGTGTATGCTCGAGGGATCAACCACGAGTAAGACAACATTACGAATATCGTTGGTTCTGGTCTGATTGGATGATAGGCCATACTCAATCAAAGGTTTGGGTAAGACAATAGATCCAACAATTGTTCACAAGGACCAATTGATGAAGATATCATCTTTCTTCAACACACACACACACACACACACAAAAATATATCCCTTAACATGATCTAAGTCGGACAAGCTTTTATCTTCCAACTCTCCAAGTTGTTGTTTAGCTTATCCAACTAGCTCAGGGTATCCAACACGGATTCTTGGAGAAGGGGTGGTTTACAGGAATAAACCAACTTGATCACGAACTCAACATAGCGGTCAGGTGACAACCTGGTAATACTTCTGAGAAGATATTCAGAAAATCACGAACCACCGGTATGTTACTAAGCTCGAGAACAATCTCGCTTTTGAGGGCAAGACGATATGATCAAATGAGTGAGGACCTGAAATAATTCCTAACTCATTGGTCGAGGAGTGCACCAGAAATAGGGACTAGGTAGCACAATCAATCTTAGGGTGACGATTCAATAATCAACACGCTAAGAATGAGGTTATCGTCCATTTAACTACCAAGCAACAGAGTTGCTAGCAGTATTGATTTCACACGCCACGATTCACTTGTCGGCATTCTGGTTACAATAACACAGGAACCGAGGAATGAACAATGATGGCAAGAAGTATCACTGTACCAAGAGTTCATAGGATGGTGTGCAATTCCTATAACAATCCCGATATAAAGATGGTAATACTTCAGGGTAGAACAGAATCAAAAGCTGGGCTGGCATTTTGATCTGCGGAGCACAACTTCTTTGACCCAATCCTGGATATGGAAGAGCTACTGGAGTTTGTTTCTCCTAGTCATTCTGTGATAGAATGGCTTGACAGACCACAAGAGTAATAGGCATCGATGAACGAATGCACACATAATCTTAACTATCAATTGATAGACGAAGGTCAGTAGACAACTAAAAAGGGACAACTCAAGGAACATATGATTTTCTGCGTTGTGGATGCATGGTTTAGCATGTCGAACGAAGTTCAACATATTTCTTCCGGATAACCCATGCAGAAAGGTTGAGCTGGCAGAGTCACAATATAGCATGGAGAACTCATAGAGGGCCTGTTGTGATCTTTTGATCCAACAAACTTCTGCCATAATGGTTCATGGTATTTGGAAGAACGATATACCACGGACCTCGAGGACTATCGCAAAGGTTACTAATATCCTGAAGGAACTAGCAAACACTATCAACATGAAGTAAGTAGAGTGAATCTTGGGTTCAAACCCAGAAATAGAATACCTACTACTAAGTAGCATCACGGAATGCTTTCGAGAATGATGGCCAGAATCATCACACTGGAAACACAAATCATGGCTAAATTACTAGATGATCCCCTAAGACACCTAGGGTCATAATAATATCTCCAACATATATGTCAAGGTAACGAAGTACCTCAACTCACTAATTAGTGTGGTTAATCTGGCCCATGGGAACATTGGAACGGGAAAAAAAGGATTTGCAATTGCATCAGACTACTTAGAAACCTGGGATGACTCGGACAGCATAACGGCTATAAATGCTCAGAAAAGATTTGAGACATTCATATAAATGGTGGCATAACCACTCAGAAGCACAATATCAAGGTCTCGAGATCAACAGTTAACATACAGAAGATAGTAGGAACTGAACTGAGGCTTGAATCAACAATCTTATAAGTCTACGGATTAGTAACACGTGATCCTGATAGAAAGAAGAGATAGCCTAGTTCTTAATCCCCGCAGGAAAGATAAGATGACTCAGATCAGAAGGGCATGAGGTATAAGGAGTAAAAGAGCCTTACGTTCCATCCCACAATCAATTCCCCTACATATAACTAAAGAATTTCTAGACTCAACTTCGACCAGTTTGGCTTGGTAATCCTACAGGCAGTCAAGCTCTGATACCAACGCTGTCAGGACCCCGACTCAATGCCACATCGATCTAGCATGTAACACCTCATATCACTTTGCGGCCTCACGCACGGTATTCCCACGGGTGTCGCCTTACCTTAGCCCGGAACCGTTTGCGCCTTTTGGCACACGTATATGACAGTGTCGCTAGCATCCATATGATAAGGAGCCCGGGCTGACATGGCTAGTCGTAAATCCAAAGTGGCACAGACTTACAGGGACGGGCATCCATGACCCAGCATTGAACGTGTCGGTCATCAGCGAGTGAATCCAGGCTGTAGCACTGGGCTAGCAGGACTCCGGTGAACCGGGCTGTAGCAGGCTAACAGGACTCCGGTATTCATCGCGTGACATTTCCCCGAAGGGACAGACACAGGAACGAAGAAGGACACATGCCGGCCAGCCTAAGTGTTCCGGAGCAGTAGCAAGCTACCATGGCTCGGTGGAAACACTAGGAGACATTTCCCGGTAAGAGAGGCTACTAAAGATAAACAACTAGATAGTCAGATCCCACACATACCAAGCATTTCAATAACATACACACAATATGCTCGATATGTGCAATACAACATGGCATCACAAAATGACTCTACGACTCAAATAGTTTATTCAATAGGCTCCGAGGAGCGAGACATTACAAACATGGGTCTCATGACCCAACATTCAGAGCATACAAATCAAAGCACAAGCGGAAGCTATCATGTCTGAGTACAGACAACTAAAAATGAAAAAGGCTGAGAAGCCTGACTATCTACCAGATCCTGCCGAGGGCACAAGATCGTAGCTGAGGTAACAAGCTAAACGTCGAAGTCCACGCGAAACTACTAGCGAGACCGAAGTCTCTCTGCAAAGACATAAATAGGCAAACGTGAGTACAAATGTACCCAGCAAGACTTACATCAGAACTAACTACATATGCATCATTTTCAACAAAGGGGATGGTGGGGTTTAACTGCAGCAAGCCAGCTTTGACTCGGTGGCTATCCTAAACTACGACTGCAATGTAACTCTTTTGAGGTGGCGCACACGAGTCCACATATTCACCATATCAATACACCACTATGGATCCGCTCCCGTCTCCCTACGAGAACGCCATCCATAGCACTCACGCTTGTCTTGCGTATTTTAGAGTATCCACTTTCACTTGTCTATGAACTGATATAAGCAACCCAGAAGTCCTTTTCCGCGGACACGGCTATTCGAATAGATGATGTTAACCCTGCAGGGGTGTACTTCTTCACACACGCTCTCACCACTTACCGCCGTTTACACGACATGTACTCGGCAACCTTCAAGCGGAAGCCCAACGTGGGTGTCGGCCACGGCCTACCTAAACACTCGAGTCTCTAGTCTAGGTTTATCGCCTATTCGGGTTCCATCCATGAGGAGATCCGGCCGGAGTTTCGCTCACAGCCCCAAACGATGTGAACAGGGTTCCGTGACACCAAACGGGCGCCCGGTTTACCCGGCCACGTGCCTACCGCATCACAGCCCACCCCTACGGTCAGCGCTGCGCACGGCCTCCAGCATACTACAAACACCAGAAACTACTTGCAACTCCTGGACAGAGGACAAGGGTGATTAAGAAGCCGAGAGGGTCCATTGGTTTCGGGCCCAATGCGTGGTAGTAGCTGAATCATGGATCACAAACACAGAACTCAGTTCCTGAGGACGGCTGCAATGAGACAACCCACCATGTACTCCTACATGGCCTCTCACCGCTACCTTTACCAAATCGTGTTCACACACTTAGCTCATACACAGTAGGACAGGTTCACACGCCTCTGATTCATCCCCGATGAATCAGACCCGACTCAACTCTACGCAGTAGCAGGCATGACAACAAACATAAATGAGTAGGCACATCAGGGCTCAAACAACTCCTACTCATGCTAGTGGGTTTCATCTATTTACTGTGGCAATGACAGGTCATGCAAAGGATAAAGGGGTTCAGCTACCGCAGCAAGTAACAGTTGAATCGTTGTTGTCCTAATGCAGTAAAAGAGAGCAGGAGCGAGAGAGTGGGATTGTATTGGAATGAACAAGGGGGTTTTGCTTGCCTGGCACTTTTGAAGATAACATTGAGTCTTCATCAGTGTCAACGATCACATCATCGATATCACGTCTATCGAGAGGGGACAAATACCGGCAACACAGAAGGGAACACAATCAATGCAATGCACAATATGATGCATGATCATGACATGGCAAAATGAATGTGTTTTGGGCTAATGCATCTAGCAACAAGTTAAATGGGGTTGGTTTGAATACAAGATTCAAATTCAAACTCCATATGTGATTATTTAAATGCCATTTATATGATTTGTGCTAAACAACAGCTATAAGTTGTTCTAACATGCATGAAAATGGTACAGATGGATTCCTTGAATTTTTCTGATAATTTTTCATATATAATTTATTTCATTTGGAGTTACGGTTGAATTTCTATGAATTTTAGAAGTTTTAGGCATTTTCTGGAATTTCAGAATTAAATTAAATCCAGAAAACATTACTGCGTCAGCATGACGTTGGCATGACGTCAGCAAGTCAACAGGGGCCGGCTCGGGTCAAACCTGACGTGTGGGGTCCACACGTCAGTGACACAGGGGCTAATCCCGCGTTGACTCGGGCTTTGACCCGCTACGGGGCCCGCTGTCAGTGTCACAGGGTTAGTTAGCAGGGTCATTAGCCCCTAACGACGACGCCACGTCAGCACGCCGGAGACCAGCCGACGGCGACCACAGAACACAGCGGGGCACGCCGGACTTGCGCTAGAGGCGTCAGTTTGGCGCGCTGAGGGCACCAGGGGATGGCCCTTGCTCCCGCGCATCCAGAGGACCGAGTGGGAGGTCGCGGGGTCGCCGGAACTCATGCCGGCGACGAGCCTTGGCGGCGATGGTGTTCGGTGGTGCTCGGGCGCGTCGCTACGGTGCATCAGTGAGCAAATGGAGAGGCTGGGCAGCACCTGCTAGACATGGGGAGCACTAAGAGCAGCTCAGTGAGGCCAGGGGAGCACGGAGGCTATGCGTGCAGTAGCAATGGCGGACGGTGGCTTCGGTGCTCGTGGGGAACGGCGCTACGGCACGGAGGGGAGCATGCTGAGTTAGGGGAGAGGGTCAGTGACTCACGGCGATGACGAGGGGACGCTCGGCGAGGTCGGGGACGGTCCGGAGCCGGCGAATTTGACAAAGATGGCCGGCGGTCCCGAGGTTGAAGAAGGCATCGAGGGCGGTGTTGTGGCACGTCCGGGGCCTCGTGGCTCGTTGAGGAGGTAGAGGGAGGACCGGCGGAGCTTCCTGGGGCGTCGGTGAGCCGTGGGGTGGCCGGTAGCCACGGTGGCTCTCGTCGGTGGCGGCGGCTCCGTTCGGTCGCGGGAGGGGAAACAGAGGAGCGAGGGGGAGGGAGGTCCAGAGAGCGAGGGAGAAGTGAGAGGGGGTCGGGGCTGCGTGGCGTCGCGGGAGGGACCAGGGAAGGAGGAGGCAGCCAGGCAGGGAGGAGGTGGCCTCCTCGGCCGCGCGCGTGTGAGCACGCAGCTGCTCCCACTGGCAAGAGGAAGACGACAGGGGGGGAGTAGCGGTGGCGGGCTGGGCCGCGCTGGGCCGGTCCTGTTGGGCCACCAGGTGGGCTTCACAGGTAAGTCCTTCTCTCTTTTATTTCTGTTCTGTTTCTCTTTTCTATTTCTGCAATTTGTTTTTGGATTGATTTAAAATATCAAATCATTTTATAAAATCCTGAAAATAATTATGGGTGCTTTCTGAATTATTTCAGTGACCCTTAACAATTTCCAACATTTATTTGAACATTTAAATTATTTATAGTATTCAAATGCCCAAAGTCAAATACAATATGGTTTATTCAAAAAATCCAAAAATGTCTTGGAAAAATATCCATCATCTCTGGATATGGTTTTCACCCTTTTCCAGTGATCATGAACATTTTTGCAAACCAATTTGGGTTCTTTGAAAATATTTTGAAGTTGAACCTATTTGCAATGCTTTGGTGCTAGGGCTTGATCATCCCCATTTCAAATTTCATACAATTTAAACATGTTGCACACATGAAGCTAGCCTAGAGCATTACCAGAAGCTAGGGATGTGACACGAGCCATGGCAGCAGCATCTCCCAATACCTGACCAAGATGCTGTCGGGCTGGCATGTTGATGGCTTCCTCTTGGACAGTGCCACATTCTCAGCTGGAGTCATATATAGTCTCCATAACGGGGTCAGTTTCGACGTCAGTTGTTATCTTTAAATTGTTAGTTCAATTCTATAATTTACAAACTACTTTGTCATGGCAATCCAGTTCAAATACTATAGTATTCTGTTTATGCCACGTATACTTGTATAAAAGTAGAGGTGGTCCATTCATCTTTGGATCAGATTTGGCACAAATAGGTGGAATAAGAACGAATATTTCTTGTGGCTTATGATGGCGGGGTGATGGGCAGCCTTCCTTGAGGATTATTGTGACCGAAGTGACTGATTGCTGGCAGAACTTCAAAGAAATGTGTTAGGTATTGTCGTACTATCAGTAGTAACCATATGCAGTAGGTATAAACTGATAACCTTTCATTCTACTGTATTATTTAATGTATTGTTACTCCTTATGAAATTTCCGAAGATACGATATTATTACTACTTATTAGGTAAAAATATGGTATGCATTTTTTACAGATTATGAGATGCAAATTTTGCCTGATTGATGGTGTGTTTAATGATTGTAAAAATGCCGCATGGTTACATGGTGGTTATTAGTTATGGCCAGTATATGCATGATATTGGTGCAAATCTTTTTTTCCATTCCCCTTTTCACTACTGAATCGAGAACCTCATTGCTCCAATCAGCTGTAGGGTGAGCATCTTGAGCATGATTTTCCTTGCTTGTACTCTGCGTGCAGATTTACAATCCCGAGCTTTATAATAAAAGAACAAATTAGTGAGCCTAGATTTATCAAATATTGGGAAAAGTACAAGTTCCTCTTGTACTTTTTGTACTGTTTGGAACACAATTTGACATTTACTTATTTCTAATCTTTTGTTGTTGTGATGTTGCCAAATTAGATCTGATTTTCTATTGTGATTCTCAAGTCCTATATTGTCCATGCCCATGTCATACAATCAGTTTTGGAACTATCTGAGTCCTCAAGGCCAAACTGCTTGAATTCTATATGAGGAAGCTCAAAAGTAATAAGGCATCCCGCAAGTAAGCAAAATTGCAAGTACGACTTACATTGGACATGGCCTTACTTTTCATTTTTATTTTATATATAGTTCATTATTACCTCCGTGCAGTATTCCCAAAACTTTTATATTGTAGTTGGATTTTGGTTCATCGTGCCTCATGCTGGCATGTTCTTTTACGTTTAGTAGGATGGAATTAAGAAATATTTTAATGGTATTACCTTGTGCCCTTGTTATAGTTCTAAAAAAGAAAGTGATGAATTAATTTATTTTCTAAAATTTCTCGAGGTTGTTTTTTATTGAATAATGGTTCTACCTTATTAGGTGAAACTGCTAGTTCCAACTTCCAACTTGATATGCCTTCCTTTCGATTTGGTTTACTATACTCAGAGCATAAGCATCAGAGTTTAAGCCGGAGTAGGGGCCTGCAAGAGACGGAGCTTGTCGTAGAGTAGAGGGAAGGTATACTTGATCGCCTCTACTATCTCACCAGTGATAGAAGTAATTGGGTTCGTTATTCTTTCTATAAGGGTATACATGTGAATCGCCGTGATCAGAAATAAAATGTGTAATAGGAACCAAGTAAAATATACATTCTATAGCTAGGTGAGGAACTAGCACAAGTGATAGTTTACATTTAGTAGCTAGGTGAAGAATTAGCACAAGGCATAACAAATCTATCAGGTGTATGAGTTCTGAAATGTAAAGACGAGGACAGTGATTAATCAGAGGCTTGTTGTTGCTCTATTGTACATATGAACCACTAGATAGAGGGAAACAAAGAGTTGCCGGCCCATACTTCAGACTAAATAAAAGCCATTAGGACTAAATTTCACTGGTCCTGCCATACTTCAGACTGGAAGTACATTTAGGGTCTTAGCTAACCAGGAGCACAAGTGAGCACAATGATGAATTCACTTATTTCGAGAATTCTGTGATGATTGGTGAGAATGAAAGAGGGAAAACTCAGGAAGCATTTTTTTAATGGTCTGGTTAGTAAAAAAAATCCTCATGAAAACACACATACACATCAGCGCTATCAATCCATAAAAGAACAAATGACAAACATCGTAAGTGTTAGCTTATCATCTCAATGGAGCTATATCAAGTGAAGTTAAACCAGGACATCAAAGCTAGAGCGAAGTGGCGGACCAGTGAAGGAAGATCAATGTTTGTCTGGTTATTGGTGGGATGATAAATAAGACGTGTGTCAAAAAAACATAGAACCAGTGAAGCGAAGGGTGAAGCGGGACAAATACAACAATAAAACATTGTTGTCCCGCTCCGTAGCAACGCATGGGCAGTCAGCTAGTTTGGGTTAGAGTGGGTTAGAAAATAACTCTAACTCTAACTATGTTAGAGTATCCAAACAGGGTCGATGACCCGTTACACCGAGAGCGCAAGTGGGGATAGTAAGACATGCATTGTGAGAGTGAACATAAATCTCTACTATATTAAA